>NC_048893.1:28688368-28773463 GCF_011077185.1 Oxyura jamaicensis
TTTTTTTCAAATTTGGGTACTTTTTTGACTGCTTTTTTTCTTCTTAAACTCTGGAGGGTGACACAAGATGTTCTATGCATCATAAACCTATTTTATTAAAAAGAAGAAGAATTGCTTTTGTTTAAACGAAATAATTATGAGCAATATCTACATTACTGAGAAGTCGAAAAACTGATTTTGTTCCCTCTTCCAATGATTTGTTTTCATTGCTGTCTAGAAATGTTTAAAAAGGGAATACCTAGATATCATTTATAACACTGTAGGTTATATATCTTCTCCTAGTCAAAATGCCTGGTATATATTATACATATTAAATTCCAAGCCCTTCGTGTACATTACTGCCATGCAAATATTATTTAATGCATAAAATACTTCTAAAGCAAAATTCAATAAATGCTGTATTCTCCATGGAGTGGCAGTTGAAAAACTCATAAATTTAGATTACACAGTCATGTCAGTGAATTCAAATTAATGAAATGGCATCCCACACAAGCACTACAGTAATTTACATATTAATTTCCACTAATGTTTTTTTATGGCTGTAACAGACTTGTACTAGTCATATTCGATAAAATACAACAGATTGTGACACAGCAAACAGTGAGCAGTTGGGTATGATTTATCTGTTGTTCCAATGGATCCTCATTTTCCCAGGAAAATGCTTTGTCTACATTATTAATGTCTGACAATTTTCTTGTATGCATGCCCTGAAGCAGAATATGTCTGCTAATTTTGTGCAACGGCTGCTTTCATAACAAATGGTATTTATTTTTCATATTATGACAATACCAATAAATAGAAAGTAAAGCTAGTTGTGTAGAGCTGGACACTAATATGAAACATGCATTTCTGTGCATATAAGATGTACTTATTTTAGATTGTAGAGATGAAAATTTTCACTGGATTTTATGTGCTTTTATCCTGTATTATAGCACCTACTTTGATATTAAAAGTTTCTGTTTCTATTTGATGGCTCCTACAAACACAGGCAGAGAACATGCCATGGCATCATGTGCTAGCTGCTTTCCTTCAGCACAGTTGTAGCAGCCCCCTCCTGAACCCAGGTCTCTTATCACAAGAATTAGCTTTCTTAGATGCTTCTCTGCTGGAGTGTCAATATAGAACAGAAAATAGAGAATATCTGGAGAAAATGCTGTTTGCAGAAGCTCTAGTGCTACACTAGCTAAGTAGTAAAGCTGCACATAAATTCTCCAGAAAATCTCAAAAACTTCTAAGATGATATAAAATAATAATTAGAAAAAAACCACACTAATGCACTCTGGTAACTTTGAAATCAATATATTGTCTTAATGAGAATATTAGCATTACATGACTAGTCAAATACTTGCTGGCATGTAATCATAGACCTTGGAAAAGAAATATCCTGCTTGTATGTAGTTGTGAGCCTTTGTGGGAGAAACATTGCAGAAATTGTCCAGTGTTGACAGTGTGAGTAGGGGTAACGTGATAACGTGCTTAGCAGTAATGTTTGCAAGGAAGAGGAAGCTACAATGTCTGTGTCTGTATATTTTTTAGTATAAAAAATATTTTTTTTTTTTTTTTTTTTTTTAATTCTGGCAATAAACTTCTCCCCCTGGAATCTCAGAAGACTTCAGTTCTCATTTCTTTTTACTGCACATCATTTGTATGCTCTGTGCTGTATCTTCTTATTGACTTTGACTTTTATAACTTCAAAAAAAGAAACACTGGGTAATTTTTCATAGCTGGGCTAAAATAAAAACAAACAAAAAGCTAAATGTTTTTGAAAAAATGTAGGCAAGAAAGTGTATTAGAGAACTTTCAGTATGAATATTTAATAATGCTGTTAAACTGATGCAAACAAAAGGGCTTTAAAGAAGTTGCTAAATGTAATGCACCAGGGTGTGTTTGGGAAACAAAGAGTATATCCTGACTCCTCCACCTCCTGCCTGTGCTGAGGGTTTACGCATATTGCGTGTTCCTGGCTCCCCAGAAGGCACGATCGCAGTTTCACGTAGCTGTTTACAGTGCCAACCTGCATGCGTTTGAGTGGGATGGTTAGGAGCTGATGGCTGCATCTTTCACTAGCTCTAACTGCCTACACTTCTCAGTATTTTTAGGCAGTAAAATAGAATTTCCAAGCTAAACAAAATCTCAGTTCAGTGCAACATGCATAAATATGTAAATTAAACAAATTTTAGGTAACAAGGTGTTACCTACAGTTAGATTTCTTTTCTTTTTTCTTTTTTTATTTTCTTTCTGCTTGTGTAGAATGAAAAAAAAAAAAAATTCATGTTTCTGGCCTGTTTGACATCATGTGAATGAATAATAGCTTCTAGCTTCATTTAGCCAACTTACCTTTTTGCAGTCACCATTGTCAAAATTATCTGGGGGGGGGGGGGAGCCCAAGCAAACCCTGCCACCCGCCACCCTATCAGGGCTTGGCTGCTCGTGGCCAGGGCCAGCGCTGAGCTAGCTTCACTGTGGGTCTCAGCTTTGGGAATGAAGAAACAGAGGCTCACTATATCTGAAGAAATATCACTGCATTTCAACATACTTTTACCAGGGTGGACTGCTTTCAGAAGTTTCTCCTGAATGGTCGGAGTGATTTGCTGCTAAGGGCAGTGGCAACGTGCACAGAAAGTGAAACCTTGTGGCAGCACCCCTACGAGGCTTTCCTTGAGCGTCCCTTTTCGAGGAAAGGTAGTTTTCCACATGGTGAGGGGCAAGTGGCCCTAATGTGGCTGTAATCAGATAACAGTATTTGAATTATTGCATCCTTGGTCACAATTTGTGGCTTAAGACATAGTATGCACAGAATTCTTTGGAAGTATCTTGGAAATGGCTATCATGACTAGGGAGAGGAAAATAAAATACAGGCTTCGTACTTAAAAGTACGTACTTCCATATGTATGTGCGTATCTGGCACATTTTGAGCCTTCCGAGGCATTCTTTATTTATTTATCCTTACTGTATTTTTTGTGTGTGCATGGACCTGACCTTTTTCCCTGTGCTGGCTTACAGCAAAGCCTGCTCAGCTCAGCACCCCCTCCCCAGAAGCATTATCCTTTTTATCCTGTAAGTGTTATCCGACTTTGTGTTGTCTTCTTTCCATTACTATATACAGGACATATCTTTCTTGTATAAAAATGGCATTGTATACCTTAATGTTGAGACACATGCTGTCCCAAAACCTGTATTTACAGCTGTGGAGAATTGGTTGTCATACCTACACCAACTGTTTTTTTTTTTTTTTTTCTTCTTTTATCAGCAGATTGGAAACTTCCCTTTCTTTTCCCAGCCTTATCATTCACCTAGATCTTTGTATATGAAACTGTGCAAATGGATCACGTGAAATGAACAGGACTGGTGGATCACAGAAAGCTGTCTATTAACCAAACTTGAACAAGGCTGCGCAGGTAGAAGTTTCAAGTGTTGGGGGGAAAGTTAAGGGCGAATTTCAGAACAACAGGTTAGAAGTAGCAGTTACAAATGTATTTGGTCATAAATAAACAGAGCAGGTTTTGAAGAACATTGTTCTTCCCACTTCTTTAAAAGCAGATTCAGAGGAAAAGATGTCAGTAATGAAATGAGCTATTTACAAGGCTGTTGTCACCTCAATCATGCAATTGTTCATTTCTTCATGCAAATACATTTTATGTAGCTGTTTTTACTATCTGTAGCATTACTCTTGAAGGAGAGAGAACGCCTTGGGTAATACAGATTATACATTAGTAATATTATGCATACTAAAATGATATTAATTAATAAACATTTTACAGTATTATTATAGGTTGTCTGGTTAAGTGGCAGAGAGAACTGCTGAAGTACCCATGGTTTCAAAAAGCCTTCCATAGGAATGTCATTTGAATTGCCATGTAATAGTAAAACATACTTGCTTTTCTTGTAAATAGTTACATAAAAATCAGTATTCAATGACAGATTTTCTTAAAAATCAAGGTTTAAATTTGTATATAGAAAAGAAACTCAAACTTCCATCAGCTCCGTGGGAGACAGTACAGTGTTAAAGGAAGGCACTGCTTTGAGGTTACCTTGTCTTTGAGATGGTCTTTATATCTCATATGAAAATATTGTCTTTTTAAAATATCCTCAAAAAAGATTAGAGAAAAAGTTTGAACCATTACAGATGTCCCTGCAGTTGTTCAAACAATTCACAATAAATAGTCATGAAAATACTGTATTACTCTGTTACAGAATTAACAGTGAACAAAGCACATTATTTTTATTCTCAATGCGCCATTGAAAGGAGTGGTTTCTAGTGTAAATGATTTCTTCACTCTTCTGATATGAATACTTGATATTTGTTACTTGTAAGCTTTTCCTAAGGGCTTCTTCCTTGGATGAATGAACTAAGCTAAATTTCAAACAGTGCTTATATCCTTCCGATGGCTTGAAATGCTTTCCTTGTCTGATTTTTCCTAGTTAGAGAGAAGGAGAAGGAGGCAGGAGGTGGTGGAAGAGGGGAAAAGGGTGGAAGTGGGAGAGCAAAAGAAAAGGGAGAGAGAGAAGGGCAAGAAGGGGGAGAGAAGAGAAATCAAGTAGGTGTAGGGATGTTTCAAATTTATAAAACTTTTTTTTTTTTTTTTTAAAGCTGTATAACATTTTAGTTTGCGCAGTACATAGTTTCCCTTAATCAGTGAGTATGTGTTTATTATAATTTTCTGAGGTTTACTTATTTGTGCACTTCATTCAGCTGAGATGTTTTTCCACGTGTGCACTCTCTTATTTTCTAGTTTGTGTTTGTTTTTTTCCCTGAAGAACCAGCACTAAAGTCCCACTTTTATTTCAGTCCAGCTCAGATCACCCCAAGCTAGCAGAGCATTTTCTCACAGGATCCTTCAGTGGCATGATGCCTGTCAGACAGTTCTTTGCCATGTAATAGACCAAAATCTTTGCCTTTGCCTTACCAGGACAAATGGGTCCTGACATAACACACTTAAGGCCTTCCACGTTCACAGGAAGTTAAAAATGTGAGTAGGGAGATTGGATATAAGGCAGCACATTACTTGATGTTGCTTCATGTGGGTCAAGGAAGATGGAGAATTATTGGTATGGAAGGCAGCTCCTGCAGAAGCTATTCTGCAGCCTGAGGCAAAATTCTGTTTGAAGCTTTCAAGTTGTATATATTTTGTAAAGTTGCCTTTCCTTTTTAATCTTCTTTTTCCCTGCATTGCTTTGTTCTTTCTTTTTCATTTCTTTGTGCTTCAATAACTAAGTACTAAACAAACAAAACTTTCGAAAGCGAAGGAAACTTGTGAGAAAGTACCTAACACTTTTATTTGAACAGCAGTGTCCATCACATAGCAAATGAAACTATGAAGTAAAGAAGTTTTTTTAGAAAAGAACTTTTTCATAGGTTAAAATGATTTTCATAAGGTATTTATAGCGAGTGGCACCATATTTGACACTTATAACACTTATCTGTTTTTAAAGGAGTAGATAGATGTGTTTAAGGTATCGATTACTTTTACTCAAAGGCTGTTGAGGATTTAAACCTTTCTTTATATATATATTAGAAGCTAATTATTCCCCTTTTGGGAAAAATGCACTCAGAGGAAAGTACATCTTGTTTCAGAAGAGTTGGTACAGTTTGGGATGTTTCAAGTCTATCAGTATTCAGTTTTTAAACTGGCTTTCTGGTGCTTCGTCTTTTTAATGAGGTTAGTCAAATGTGTAATACAAGTGCTGATGTGCAATGAAGATAGCAAAAAATAAACAACTTATTTCTAGATTTGGAATGAGAGTTGATGCATACTACTGATACGTCTGGTGGCCTGTAGTGAGGTGAGTGGAGAAAAAAGGCTCTCCAGTGTTTACTATGAGCTCTCTAGCTTTGTTGCTTTGAATATAGTGTATTTTAATAGTCACATTAATTACAGGTACTGTGTGGGGTTGGTAGCTTATTTCTTTTATGTACAGTTTGCTAGGACAACATGACCAAACTTCTGTACAAAACCAAGTCTGCGATCGTACTTTTAATTCCCATTTGGTAGCAGTGTGTTCCAGATAATGACAAAGCATTGCTGAAACACTATCTATACAAGACGTACTGCTTTGAAGCTGCAATGTTAACTTTAAAAACCTTTTACAATTAAAATAGTAGCACCCTCTAGTGTGGATTCAGTTATACTGGTTAGGATCCTTTACATCAGAGTAAGTATTTAAGAGGAAGATGAATCCCTGTAGTATAATGGATTTTTTTACTAGTGTTAATATGTTGAAAGTAGAGGTTGTACTGTACAACTCTGGCTCAGCTGAAGGGGATGTATAAACACCTGGTGGGTAGTCACAACTTAAATATATACAGATATTTGTGAAGTTGGTCTGTATCTCCGTTCTTCTACAGATATTCAGCACTTAGGTAAGGCCAAAAAAATAAAATAATCATTCATTTAAATCATTTTAAAGTGATTACATTAAGATTTAATGTAAAGTGACACCATATGATGATAGAGTTAAAGTGCTTTTTACTTTATTTACAGCGATTGTTTCTCATAAAAACTAATTTATTTTTCAAAAGGTTAAGGAAGGATGATAAATTGGCTTGCACTTTCCTTTGTCATTAAGCTGTGGGTTTTAACCAGAGAACATATGGACATTTATGAGAACTGATGGAAATCTGAAAATAGTGGTGACAATTAGTGCTTCAATAAATGCTCATCCAACTGAATCCAGCAGGAAGGGCCATTCATTAAAAAGTATTTTGTGGTATTTAAAGCTTATTCAAAAGATTTCTAGAAAAAAACATCATCAACAACAACAAACCTTGTATTTTTTCAAGGTTTTAACTGTTTTCAGTATGTTGTTGTCCTGCAGACTTGAGATGATGTTCAGAGCCTTTTTGGCTCCTTTCCAGAAGGTGGAGGAATTGATCAAATTAGTTTTGCATATTTTGTATGCCATCATGTTTATTTGCAAATTCTGTAATCCAAGTCTTCATTCTTTGAATATAATAGCAATAGGTTAATAGTAGCAAATGTAGTAGTCCTTGTTCTCACATCCAGACCTCTATCTCTTTTCATTGAGCAACTTTAGCAGGATCTCAGCTTTGGTCAACTTCTTTGCATCACAGAAATTTAGGTCTTTTCAGCCCATTCTTTGCCATTGTAAGGGATCAAATTCTATTCTTGTTTAGGAGCTCCTGTGACCTCCACAGGTTCTGGATTGAACGGACTAAATTCTGTAGTGGTACCTCAAATGGCTGTGATGTTTCTAGGAATCATTACATCATATGAATCTCTTCCTTTGCATCCAAAATAACTTTCTCTGTGGTAAATACGTTAAATTACTTCATTTTCACTGTAATTTTAAAAGTATTTTGTTATTTGTTCTTGGTCCACAAAATATGTAATATGATACTCAGAGCATTTTTTTTCCTTCAAGAGTTTACCTATTCTTTCTGTTAACTATACTTTCTTTGGATGTTAATAATTATTCTTTTTAAAGAAGGTGTGAATTCTGTAATTCTTGTATGTAATGGTTTCTTACAGGTAATGTATATACATGCAGTATGTTATAACTAGGAAATAATTTATGATATTTTCTTGTAATGCTTTGGTGCTAAATTTAAGAAAATCTCTCAAAGAAATGAGACTTTACTATCTAGGATAATTTGCAGATGAAATTGTGAGAATCATCTATTAACTGTTATTTTTAATTCATAATTTAATTAACGATGTACCCATTTATAATCAGTCAACTCAAGCATAATTATCTCAGTTATGGTTGCTTTTCAAACTGTATATTTAGATAAGAGTGAGAGATTTTTAAGGTGGATACTAGGGAGATAGGCAACAAAACTAGAATAACATTTTTTACAGTAAAGTATAACGCTGGTTTATATTGACTAAGGACATTAAAGATCCTCTGTCTTTGGGGGTGTATAAGAATTCATTTATCAAGAACACTATAGGTAAATTTGCACCTGTTTTTGAGTATAAGTATTAATTTGTAGACCTCTTGAAGTCCCTTATTCTCTCCAATGCTGTTTACAAATTAGGCTTTCTCTGGAATGATGTTCTGTTGTCTCTGCAAAACAATTTGCAGAAATGAAGAATATATTTTTTAAGGATACTTTTTTATTACTATTGAAGAACTTATTTTGGCTTTGTGAAGTTCTTTTATGAAGTTATAATATAACGTACAGTGTTTATGATGTTCTTTTCCCATGAATACTAATTTTCTCTTTTTGTGGGATGATATTATAAGAAGATTAGTTGAGAGAAATCAGAAGTATTTCACTCATTCACTCATTCTCCATGCTGGTGATTCATAATACCATTTTCTTTCGTACAGTGGAAGTGATATCAAGAGAGAGAATATTTCAAATTCTTTTCATATGTTCTTTAACAAATCCTTTGCAATTCTTTGTAGTTTAACATAAACTTTCCTATTTCCTGCCTCTGGTGTTTAATTTTCTATAATGCTTGTTAGCTTTCCATGCGTTGGAGTTGAGTTTGGGGAAAAGGGGGGTTATAACTAAAGTTTCCTTCTCTTACTGTTTCATCACCCATGTATATAAATTCTATAACTTTTAAATGACTTTTTCTAGTTGTGTTTTTTTTTTTTTTTTTTTAATTTATTTTTTCCTCAAAGGATCTTCTTTGTTACATGAAAAAGTAACTGAAGCAATTGGCTGCTGAAACTCCACATTTTTTTTCCAGTGAAAAGTGTACCTTTGAGCCCCATTACAACTTTCCACTTTTGGCCAAATGGGACAAAGTAAGCTCAAAGAACGTTGGTTTTGGATAAGTCAAGAGGAGGCTTTTCTTTTTTTACTGTTTTTTCTTTTGCATTTTTTTCTGCTAGAATTGTATCTGCTATGTAGAGATTTTGCAAGGAGTTGTGGTGTTAAGAATCTGCAGAACTCCAGAATGCTCTAGGCAATGTTCCTGCCAAAAACATAATGAGATTGGAGAAAAATATATCTTCAAATGGAAAGAGAGCTTAAATATAGAAAAATTGATAACTGGAAACTAAAAGGAATTAAATATATCTATACAGAAATTTTGGCCTGTAGTCCATTTGCTTTTCTTTTTGACTAGATTTGGAAAAGTCTTCTGTAGAATGTAAAAAAGCAGTCAAGAATTTAGAACCTAGTTACATTTCTGGCTCCTCAGAGGACACTGACTGTCCTATGGGGTATGTTTTAGAGATTGTTTATGTGGTTTTGGAATGGCAGCAGTGTCATATTATCTAGTATAAAACATCATACTAATTGCTTCATGTTTGAGTAAATTGTTCTTCCCCTGTGAAGTTGTTTCATAGAAAAAAAAGTGGAAATATTTAGACTGTAAACTTAGATATGAAGACTGCATTCTGCCTTATACTGATTACTGATTAAGATGCTATGATAATCTAAACACTAATGTGAAAAAATCTATATTGAAGAAGAATAGAATACAATAGAAGCTTTCAGACTGACATTTTATGTCATGAATGTTTTAAGCTGGAGGAATTCTAACATTTTAAGGCATTTTACATGTTGGATCTCATTAGTTTGAAATCAATCTAAGAACAAATGTGCACTTCCCCAAGAAGTACATCTTATCTCTACATGTATTCCTTCTGTAAAGTATATTTTTTTCTTTTTCTTTTGACACCCTGTTTTCTCGAGGAAAGAAACTCTCCCTCTAGTGCAGCTGGGACTGATTTCACTTGGAATTTTCTTAGGTATTCAATTAATTTAGAAAGTAGAGAATTTATAGTCAACATTTCCAGTGCATTTTTGAAGATTCTTTTACCTGAAAGTTGGCTTTATTGAAGACAACTAATCTTTTTTTTATTTATTTTTATTTTTTTAATAATTCAAAATACACATTTCTTTTAAATCCTGATGAAATCTAGAATTAAAGGAGTTTTCTCTTCATTTTCTGCAGTAAACAGTATGACTAGTAAGAGAGGAAAGAAGGAATCAATAATTCCTGCTTCACTTCATCTAGTACCCTCCCGTTACAAACCGTCACACAAGATAGTATTTTTTATAACTTTGCTTACCCAGTGGTTTAACTGGAAGGCTGTTCCAGAATCTCATCTCTTCCAGGATAAGTATCTGTAATTTTAGCCTAAATTTATCAATCAGTTGACTTTCATACATACATAGAGGTTGTGCATATTTATTTATTCTGCTGTTACTAGTGTCTTTCAGCTTAAGTAGTTCTTCTTTCCTACTGTCTTCCTGCCTAATACATTTTAAAGTGCAATGATAGTCTTCTCAGGCTTCATTTTATGTGAATCAAACAAAGCTCTTAGAGTTAACATGTAAGGCTAACAACGTGATGTACTTTTGTTTACGTGAATATTGTAGACGTCTTAAATCAGTGAGCAGTTGTTAGCAGTATCAGGAGCATCAGTCCAATGGTGTTAATGCCAATCTCAAAGTCTGTAGAAACTATTAACAAAATCGCCTTTGTTCACAAAGAGCCTGACCTTGTTCATATTACTTTTAAAAACAGTAGGGAGAAAATGAAGGGTATGCACACGTATAAACACCAGGAATTGCTGCTTTTTGATTTCTTAAAGGGAATCAACTATAATGGAAAACTTACTTTCCATTTCTTGTTTTGAATTCAGTCATATCCAGATTTCTGCATGAAAGCTAAATCTGCATTTATCCAGCTGCTTTATTATATGAACTGTGGGACACTTTGTTTTTGGGAGACTGAAGAAGATAGAGGGCAGTTTCTGTTTTAATCTAGTCCCACTGCATTCAATAATTGATTGGTGTGTTTTTTTTTTTTTTTTTTTTTTTCCTGTGAAACGTTAATTAGTTTTAGTCTCCATTTCTAATACTTTTATTGCATTGAGATACTATACTCATCATCTGAAGTTTGTTCGTAAAATAATTCAGACCAAGATATCAGAGACTTGTTTTCAAATATTCCGAATGATTTTTATATTCAGTGTGTTTCACATAGTTAGTGAAATACAGAAATGGTGATGCTAGTCAGGTAGATATCAAAGCAGGAAACGCCCTTGTACAAGGGGAAATACCTTAAGCTACCTTTGTGGTGGTCTGGATAAGAAGGATATAATTTGCAGCAACTGCTGCCCAGAGTCATTGAAATTGGTAGAAAAGATCAATAGAGGAATGAAAATGCCCCCAGGGTCATGGACAACCTTTTTCTTTAATCTGTTCTTGTTGTAATATGACTTCGTTGTTTCAAGTATTATAATGAGCAGCAAACTGGAATAGCCTCGGTATGTTTACATCCTTCATCTCCATGTAGAGATAACAGGACAGTTTATCTTTCATGTTTCAAAACATCAAGCACTTAATACAGATTTAACTTCACCCTTTCCTATTAGCTCAATATTTCAGGATTATTGGAAACCAGGACTGGATGACTCCTTGTTTACTACTCCTATTGACGCTTTTGTAATTGGTACTGTATAATGCTGCTTACTCATAAAATAGGGAAGTGTTTTGAGATAGAAAAATAACCTATGCTTTCACAGAGCTTTTTCTCTTTAATGTAAAATATGATTCAGTGGAATAGCTGTGGTCATTCGTAATGGATTTCTGTGATCGACACTCTAAAAAGATAAAACCTTTATTTGCTTTGTAATTGTTTTCATTTGTGAAGTGGAATATCATCACTTAAAGTCAGGAGCCAATATGGAATTTTCTAGGACAATCCACAGAAAGAAATTCTAGTTTTGCAGCTTTCATTCTTCTTTCTGGGATAATCGATTGCAATAATTCAATTTTGCTTGAAAGAGTATCATTTTTGAGGTGTTTAACATCATAAGCAATTACACAGTATATTAGATACACAGCTAAAAGTTGAATTCCTTTACTTGTAATTAAAAATTGAGAAGCACGGTTGTTTGCTCCCCGTTGAATAGAAGTGCCTGTTCAACAAGTGTGACTGAAGTAGCACTTACTAACGTAGTAATTTCTTTATTCTGGAAGAGAGTATCTACTAAATGGACAGTGATATAACAGGTGATGTCACAGTTTTGTCTCTGCAAAGATCTTTGGAAATTGATGAAATTAAATGTGAATTAAATCTCTGTCACCAAATAGAAATACGACAAGGATAACATACACTGGATCTGCTTACCGGGAAAGAGTATTAGAAATGGAAGCAAGGGATTATCTTTTGAGTAATGAGTTTTTCCATCATTGCTGTTGCAAAAACCACAATATTCTGTCCTGAAAAATATAGGAAAGAGAAGAAGAAAACATTCTATTTCTATTCTATTTCACTTTCAAAACAGATAGGAAGCTTGTATTTGTCCAAAGCAAGGTTGAGGTACTAGGGAAAGGGCTGAAGGACTGGGACCAAGAGTAACTCGTTGGAATCAAAGGTCTTTGTGTTCTCATTATAGCTATGAGGGAGAAAAACCACTCCATTCTTACAGTTTGCTTTTTGATGGTAAGGTCATAAGCTATCCCCTGGCCCTGGAAATAATTCGTGCCCTATATATGAAGGGTTAGGAGAAAATCTTTGAGGAAAAAAACAGGCACAAAATACTTGAATGCTTATGTTGTATTAAATGGGAAAAAATGAGAGAAGTGCTGGTTATGGTGTCAGTTTTCAAGATTTCTAAAAAAAGTCACAACTTTGTGGCAGCTCCACTTGCAGAAGTGCATTGTAGCTTATCCACCAAAAAGACTGGAAGGATGGAAACAAATTGTTCAACTGAGAAACAGGAAAATAGAGAACACCGGATATATTTCCCAAAACTCCATCAGTTATGTCCCAAAAATGCCAGTGTTTTTTTACTTCTATAAGGTAACAGTAGATTTGTTCCATCTTCATCAAATGACTCTACTTTCCTCAACTTTTCTCATGCACAATCTTAAGTGACCTTCTTTGGATCCCAAACTAAGTTTTACTCAGAATCCCAATCATTACAAGTCCCTCCATTAGCTAGTGAATATATCAAGAAGCTTTTGCTTCTTGAGGTGTTTCCACTTGATGTTCCTCATGCTGCACATACTTTTTGTTTACACTTAAGATGTTGCACAGCCTTACCTAAGCAAGGCATTACTTGCTAGGTGTGAGTGCTGCTCTGCTTGCTCTGCTTTCAAAGACTGCAGATGAGAATGTGCCCCAGAAAGCTTGGCAGAGGAGGTAGGAGAGATTGTATGCCAAGTTGCCAAAAGGCATATTTTTGAGTCTGTAGGTGTTGTCTTTGTTTTGATTCTCTACCGAAGACAAACAAAAAACAAAAGCCCACCATTAACACTTTGCATCGTGTCATTTTAAACTTCCCAATTAACTGAATTCTTACAACATTGGTCATGGTTCACCACTACTGCATTTTAATCATTTATGAAAACATGAGAAGAAAAAAAAGATCAAAACATATATATAGTCAAAACAAATGTGTAACTGCAAAATGAAAAAAAAGCGAAAAAGCATTGCAGTCAAAGTATTTTTAAGAACAAGTTTATTTTCAGCAACTTTAAGGTACAATATTTTAGGATCACTTCTTTTTCCCTTTCCTAACATGAATTTTAGTTATGAAGAAGTGATTTAGATTAGACAGCAATAAGAGGCAAAGCGTGTCCACAGTAATACCCAGACAGTAATGAAACAGGGAAGGATGGTGGGTGGAAATTACCTTGTGTTTACAACAACAGCAAAAACTGCAACGTTGTGACTTGCTCAGACTGGGACTGAATTTTCAAACATGTTCTTGTTTCCATGTATGACAGAAGGTCTCAGATTAAAAAGGGAAATTACTTTTTAATCTTATCATTTCATTCACCCTTCTCCATAAACATAGATCATGCTAAGTACTTGGCAGTCCTTCCAATTTGTTAATTTAATTATTACACTTCTGCAATGCTTCTCAGCAGTGAAAGATAGTCAAATATTTTACCAAGCTAGAATAATTCTATTGATCTCAGAGGAGCTATAGTGTTGTATAATTAATACCAGTGTAATCAAAATAAGAGTTTCTATTGTAAGTCACTGGAGCCCATTCCTGCTCGACATGCTATAAAGGGACATGACTGCTTACAATACCGTAGAAACCAAATCTGTAGAACAGTTTTGTCGGATTTTGCTCATCTATTTGTAAGGCACTACAGCTAAACACCCATAATAATGTTATTTTTTTTTTACAGTTAAGTACACTCTTTCCTGTAATAAATAAGAAAACCCACAGAGATTCAAAAGATATGAAATTACAAAATAGTTACTTCAAGAAAGTAATTTTTGCAACAGTAAATTATACTGAGTGATAAAGTGCCATGGGTATATTGTGTCTAAAAACACATTGCCTCAGCCAATTTTTAACTGATTTTGTTCTTTTTTCTTCTTCATCTAAAAAAGTATTTCTCACCAGTTTCTTTATTTCAGTTACCCTGTTCTCCATCTTGTCTTGTTGCTCATCTTTTAGTGAAGGCAAGCAACCCTCTGTACAACCTCCTGAGTGCCGTCATTTCCTAGACGTTCATTTTCAAGGTTAGCATTTATTAGTCCTAATGTTCCGTATCTTCTTTCCTACTCTTTTATGTATGTTTTTCAGTCTATCTGCAAAGCAGTTTTGTTCCGTACCCTCAGATCTCTACTGTAAATTTTCTGATGCATATGTATAATTTACAAAATTGTCACCTGTGGGTATAAATTTTAAGTCCATTTACACATCTGAGTTAACACAACGTTTTAATGTTCTTTCTTCCACTCTGAATACTATCTCTTACTGGTCTTGCAGTTTCTTTACGTCCTTTTCAGCCTGTAAAACCCCTAGTATACCAATAATATTTTAAAAAGATAATTATTTCATAATTTTATATTTTAAGTGTTGGAAGATTTTCTACTTCCACCATGATCTGTAAGAAAGGGATGTAAGGAACCTCTGTTTCCCAACTTTCACTGTTAATTTAACAAGGGACACAGGCTTATTCTCTTTAAGCAACTGGGAGCAAATACATTCAGAAGTGTGTTAGTAGTTTGTGAAGTTTTCTGAACCTAAACTCTTCTGAACTGTGCTCCAAGTCTTGTTCTCTCCCTCTCTCTCTCTCACTCTCTCTTTTTTTTTTTTTTTTTTTCCCCTATCAGGAAGGCGAGATTTATAAACAGCGGTAATAAGTTTTGTCAGCTAGAAAAAGAAAAAAAGAAAGGCAGGCTTTTGGGTACACAAACCCAGGTCTTAAATGTAAGCAGCACAGCTATATGAACTTGTTTAAAAAAAGATAGTACTTCTTCCTCCGAACTCTGACTTGTTTACATCCTTAAATCCTTACAGCTATAACCACAGTTTTATTTTTGACTTTACTGGTATTAATCTGGCATAGAGAGTAAACTCTAAAGGCAGAGATACACATTATTATATTTATCAGATTCTGTTTCCAGTCATGAGAACTTAAAACTTTACCCAAGAGTACTAAATAATAAAAAACATATTAGCAGTGAATGATATTACTTATGTAAGATCCCTGGTAAGATTACAGTCTTTGTCCTGGGGAGAGTTAAATTTACATTTTTGTAGTTTAAAAAACATTGTTAAAAACATTCACTGTATCCTAAATTCTTCAGCTGCAGGAGGATTCTGAAACTTCAGAACTTCTTTTCTTCACAGTTTTAAACTTGCACACTGTATCTTAGCTTTATGGGAACACTCTAGGAGATTTTTTTTTGCTGTAAGCAGGCTTGAGTGGTGAGAAAGGCTATGATAAGGAGAAAGGCTTATCTTAGCAGCTATTCCAAGAAAATCAAGCTGTTCAATAATAATTAAGCTGTCGGTAGTGTTTCTCGTGTTTACTGCTATAATAGCTGGAAAGAAATGTCAGAAGGAAAACATTTAATCAGTTCCAAAATGAACTGGAAAGGAGATGAGGAAATTTACACGAAGGATGTCTGTTACTTTATTTTAGTATTTTTACAGCTTTTCTATAGAAAAGGCTAGATTGAAGCAAAGATCTTAAGGAAGAAGTAAGGTTTATCAATTGGGCAGTCTCTGAGAGTAGGAGAGCAGGCAGCAGGAATGTATGTTCGAGTTTTATATTAGTTGTGCAGTGTACTTAATTTCTTTGCTAAGATTCACAATGCTTAATGTGCTATTATTAGCTAGAAAATGGAAGATGTGCAGAGAGATAGCAAATTTGCAGAAGACACAATGTCATTTTGGCTACTTAGATTTGGAAGGCCGGGAGGTGCTCTAGCAAGGCTGACTTACAGCAGCATGATTGCAATAGAAATTCATTTAGATAGCTGCAAGGCAAGACATCCTCAATAGTTATTAGAAATGTCTATCAGTCCTGAAATTACGATCACTCAAACAAAATATAGTTGAATCACAGGAGCAATCAGACTAGCATCAGAAACTGGTAATAACACATAACACTGGCTAACTATGTAACTGCACTACTAGCTGAATTCATCTCATTGCAGTTTTTTTCTTGAAGGCTTCTGTGAGCCAGTCTCCATTCCTTTAAAAAAATTAAAAAAGCATAATGCTCTTAGGCAACTTACTGGTGATGGACAATGAGGAATACTAAAAGAAAGAACAATTGGGACCACAGTACTGATGGAGTTCAATTTTCTTCAATAAGGGTTCAAATTTTTGTTACCAAAAGAATTAAGAGCTGTAGCATGAAAGGTAGGTGATTCTAAGTCATTAACATTCTAAGAAAAGCCGGGACTTCAGAGTGAGAATGGTATGAAATCACAGAAGACTCATAAATTATTTGAAACGCTGAGCATGTTTACTTCATGTGGAGATCACTATAACTGGATGATTGCACTGAAAAGAACCTGAAATCTTCTGTGATGGTACGTAGCTGGAACAGGAGGTTTTAACTGCTTCAGCATAGTGGCTTATTTGTTAGCCTAGTTGCCCAGGAGGCAAACTATGCTTTATTTAACTAAAGTGGCTTTGTGTAACTCATCCCAGTGCTCTAACCACTGCTCTGGGAAGAATCCTTCATCTAAGCTGTGAAACTGGGGACTCAGTGCACGAGTCCTGTATGCAGAAGGAAGAATGAGGAGTTGGCAGCTTTGTGTCCAGTTTGATAAGCAGGGTCGGCAAAACTCCCTGTTCTCTGGATGTTTCTGGACTTTTGTTGGGCACGTGGATTGTGCACACACACACTGATGGTACTCCATGTTGTAAAAGCTTGTAATTCTGGATGCCCAGCTTTTTCCTGGCTACAGTGACAGCATCTCATCTGTGTCCCTCAGGCGTTTGTCAAAGTAGAATTAGCACAGTCAGCACTGATTTAACTTGTTCTCAAAAAAACTCCCTGTGACAAAGTCCCTCTAAGCTCCAGAAACAATCCGTTCCATTTTTCTTTTTGACAATTTCAGTATGATATGGTATCAGTACAAAGTAAGTGTATTTCAATAATTTCTTGTTGGAACAGTGAAAGCTGAAAAAAAATTTGATTTGGTCACACCGTCTCAGTATTCCTGACATAAATTAACTTTCATCTCAATTTTCTGGAACATAGGCCAGTGAAGTGCCTCTGATACGAGCAGTGGTTGTTCCTAGTCCAAGATCTGATTATTATTTTCTCTGTAAAAGGAAACAAACCTCCCATCAATCAGACCTGCAAGCAAGCGTGATCTTTTCAAAAGATAACAAAATCCTTTACAGATAGTGTGTGTACTTAGTATTACAGCTCCGGATTAATCTTGACATATCATCATCCTGTACAGATACATCCTGAAAGTGTAGGTCTGCAAAACAGCCTTAGAATGATAACGGGAATGGCTGGAGATGTGGGAATATTCCCTCAAAACTCAGTGAAATTACTGGGGCATTGCATTTATCAGTAAGCAGAAGACTCTGAAGTGATGCAAAGATGCAGGATAGTTTAGAAAGACATAAGCTTCAGACTGGTCTGGGAAAGAAATAAAGATGAAGTCTCTTTGGGAAAGAGACATTTCAGCAAAATCAGGTAGCATCGAAGACTAAAAGAAGCTGGATGTGGTTAAGAAAGAGACTCAGAATTACAATGCTTGTATTATTTAAATGAAAAAGACATTCTTTATAACGAGCTATTTTACTACCCTAATTGTCTAAACAAATGACAAATGTGCTAATCAGTTAAGCAAATTGACATTATTGTTTGAAATAATAGGGAGACACAGTGATGTGCCTCTTTGATATTTGTTATGTATTCTGTTTATTTTTCAGAGCACAGATAAAAAATGAGGAGAGCAAAACAACTGTTGCAATGTTACTGTGTATTAAAGGATTATGGAATAATAGGAGTAATGGAAAGTGCATGCAAATACAACCTGATGTTTTAGTTACAGTTTTTGTCTTGTGTTTGAAGAATGCCAAGCTGTTTAGTAATGGTAAACCAGCATTAGGCTCTATATAACCAACAGTACAGAGGGATGAGACATCAACTTTGCTAGCAGCTTGCACTGGAAATTGTGACATAAGACTAGTTTTTATAGTCTTCAAGCACAAGTTCTGTTCCAAAAAGCAATATGCAGAGTTGCAAAGACAATCTTCTGTGTGTCCGTCTCATCCTGTTTTTCTGTTATCTCCCCCCCCAATTGCCCTAGATTATTACTTAGTCTGCTTTTGTTTTCAGCTCCCAGCAAGACCAGCTAGTTCTATTTTCTCTGACTTCCCTAAATGCCTTTGGTAGAGCTATTGAAAGTACAGGAGAGACAGTCTGCTCAATTGAAGTTCTCATAACGAACGTCTGCATCATCATCTGCATAATACCAGGCATGGGGAGCGATTGCAGGAAGAAGCGTGCATGCTTGATAGCTCTGAAACAGATCATGATACCAATTGCCTAGCATGCTACACATTGCATTCAGTGTTGAATTCACAGAAAATATTGAAACTTCTAGTCAGTTGCTGGCATGGTTAGTTTAATTAGGAGATGAGACAAGCTGGTAAACATGCCCAGTTTTCCTTTGGGGGCAGATAAAATTTGCTAGCTCTATGGGAGGATTGAATCTGCTCAGTAGAAACCAGCCTGTCATAGAATAATGTAGATGACCTCAACAGCCTACAAACAAAAAGCAGTCTTCAAAGGTTTATCCCTTTCCAGAATTTAAACGCTTTTGTTGGCTCAGAAGGAACTATCACTTAATAGAAATTTAATCTCCTGACAAACTTGAAGATTCTGGTTCAAAACAAAGTGTCATTAAAACCTCTCAGTGAAATAGTTGTAAGAGCTTTGTAGTATTGGCAGAATAATATATTCTACTTCTGCTTGGTTTTCAGCAATCGTTGAGCAATTGTAATTGGAAATGGAAGAAGAAAAAATCATCTTTTAATGGACAGCCAACATGGAAAATTCTAGCCTGAGTGGTAGAGGTTATAAAAGCTGGATTTTACAATTAGGCAATAGGTGTCACTGTACACGCTGTCTCTAATTGTCCTAAGGAGAAAGTAATTTAGGTATCAAACAGAGAAGAAATATTTCAGATGACCTGCTTTTTGTTGAGGCTAATCAAACAAATTAAAACAATTTACAAGCTAATTATAGTCCCTTTGCAGCAGCGAATGGGAGCGTGGTAAAGCTTCAGATAACTTCTCACATCGGTGTGGAGCAGGACATTTAAAAGAGACAGTGACAAATCTAGATTAATAACTTCAGTTAATCACTTGTATGCTGCTTGCTGGGCTTGAAGAGTAAAATGCTGTCAACCACACATACATGTGGACATAGTTTTGGACACGGATCAAACAAATATTTGAATCATCATAGTCTCTTTTATGGACTCATTGAATCAATTTGAGCTCGCTGTTTCTAGAAACTACCAGGGGATATTTAAAGAATCTTTAGCCAAGAGTGATCATAGCAATATAAATCCATTATTTTTTTTTTTCATTTTTTCCCCTTCTTCTCTTCATTCACAAAGAAAAACAGCATTTGTGTTATAAACTCTCTGGACAGAGATATTCCTGCTGTTGTACAGGGCTTTTCACAATGGCCCTTTTGGGTCCTGGTGCTGCTGATTATAATTATCTTTCTATTCATGCATACTGAGAAAAGCTATCACAAATAAATCGAGTCTATTTTAATCCCTTCTTTTAAAATATAACATTATAAATTGCATGTAATAGTAATTGGCATTTGACCTTTATTTTTATTGTATAGATTACTTTCTAAAATGATTTGGAGAGAGTGCTATTTCTAAATGAAATATTTTGAGTCATCATCCTTCTGAACTGTGATTGAGTTTGCTGGCCAAATGGATAAAGATAGATGATGTGGAAGTAGTTTTAATGTGGCCTTGTCTGTTGACCTATCTGAGACCCACAATGAGCAACGATCAGAGTTGAGTGAAAGATTTATCTCTTTACACGAGATCTCAAGAAAAAGAATGCCATGCACCAACTAGGGTAGTCTTTTTACTACTAGGACTTTGCTTAATTTATTGTGTTTTTATCTGTCTTCTTCATTTGTCTTACCCATGCAACATATCTTGTCATAGTCCACAAGTAACTTATTGAATTAGAGGCTTCTTTTTCTCTGTTGAAGTGTCTTAATTAATAGTGTTGTAATATTGTCTTTTCCAAAAGTAAATGATTTTCCCTGCTATATAAAATGAACCTAGGTGACAGCAGCCTGAATTGTGTGCTTGCCAGTCATCATCATCTCCGTATTTTCTTGGTGAGATGCATAGTGCACTATTATTTAGCAATCTGTTGCACCATCATATGTACAAATTTAACATCTGAGTTGGAAAAAAGTATTATGACATATTTTGGAAACATTTTCCACTCAAAAATATTGTTTTGGTCCTTTTGTCTCCATTAAATGCATTTTAATATAGAACACTAATATCTGACCTCATGAATGAAATAGTGGATTAACATTTTAAGAAAAGTAATTCTGTTAACATAATTTGCATCCTCTTAATACTTTAATTTAGGGTAATAACCTAGTTTCTGATTATTAGATCCCTTTTAATAGCTATATTTCCTAAATGCCATTTATTACTTTTGAATTATTTGTTTCTTAATGGAACCTAATTGAATGAGTGAGTCTTTCTCCTTTACATCTTATTATGTTTTTGTTGTTGTTGTTGTTATAGCATTTAAAACTAACTGTAAGGCTGTGGAGGAGCCATTTATTTACCTACTTTTTCTAAAGATGTTTTTTCATGCCTTTGAGTTTCAAGAGCTGTTTTTCTCCAGTGGGTACCCAGAAAATTAGGATGTTACTCCAGAAGGTCTTTGTAAAAATCCCAGAAAATGCCAGGTGCTAGGACTGATTTTAATTTAATTTTTTCCTCCTTTTTGGGACCAACTATAAGAGAGAGAAGAGGTGATTTTTATCTGTTTGAATGAACAGGTGTACTGGGTCTGTCTGGGATGTTAACTTTCCCTGCAGCAGCCCATACAGTGCTGCGCTCTGCACTTGTAGCTAGAACAGCAGTGGTATCACACCGATGTTGTGTCTGCTGCTGAGAAGTGCTGGCACAGCATCAGGACTCTCTCTGACCCTCCTAGGGGGTGGGCAAAAAAGTGAGAAAGAAACATCACCAGGGCAGCTGACCTAAACCAACCAAAGGGATATTCCATACCATATGATGTCACACTCAGCAATAAGAGGTGGAAAAAGGAAGAAGAGGGGAGGGGTGGGCTCTCGTTGCGAAAATGTCTGTCCTCCTCCCGAACACCGGCTACGTGCGTTGAGGCCCTGCTTGAAGGACGTGGTCAAGCATCGCTCATTTGTGGGAAGTAGAGAGTAATTTCTTTCCTCTGCACTTCCACATAGCCTTTACTTGTTTTGGTTTGTTTTTCCCTTTCTCCCTCCCTTTTCCACATTTCTTTTTTTTTCCCCTTTAGTTGAATTGTTTAATTAATAATAATATTTCCTTAATAATTATTTTTTCCTTTAATTAAATTATCCTTATCTCAACCTGTGAGTTGTTCTTTCCTTTACTTCTTCCCCTCGTCATCTGAGGAGGGGGAGTGAGAGAGCGGTTGTGGTGTTCAGCTGCCTAGCACAGTAAAACCACCACAACAGGTGAGTTTGCTGAGTGTCTGCATTTGATTACCATTGCATACTTCCAGAAACCACAAGCTGGTCAATACTGTTCACACTGAAGGTCAGCTAAATTACTATTCTAAAGAACAACATAATCTGCACGTATAGTAAAATTTCAGTATTGTTTCTAATCATGATTTACAAGGAGATTTAGCCCCTTTGTATGTATATGCACTTTGTGTTTTAGAAGTCCTTTTCCTGTCAAATATGCTTGTCATTCTGTTGCTCTATAATTAAAAAATTACAGTGCTACAAAGTGTCCATCAGAATTAACACAAATTATGACATTTAGTAATAAACACTGAGAGATGATTTTTCAGCTAGAGAATAGATAGAGAATTTCCATTGTGCCTATTTGTATGATCTCTGGGTGTGGCTTGAGCATTATATTGTCCTGCTTTCTAATTTACACCTGTTTGTGTTCATCCATCTGGCTGAGTGTGAGGTGCTGAAATTTCTGCTTCTGCCACATATAACCAATATTTAACACATGCTTATGCCCATATATGGGTGTTTGCTTAGTCATATTTTTCTACCATATGTCTTGCTTTTCAATTTTTTTTTTTTTTTTAAGTTAATTAATAACTTTGTTACATGAAAAATGAGTCATCTTTCACTGAGCTTTTTGGTTCCTGCTTATCTTTCAACTTGGGTATATTCATAAAATTACCCATTTCTCCCCATTTTTCATCTATAAAGACAATTTTTGTAGCCATAGAATATGTATAGTTAGAAGAGATTCAAGACTTTTGAGACATAGATAAAAATGACTTTTTTAACATTTGCTGAGTGGATCCTGGGTAGGAGAAAAGGAAATCTAGGAAGGTAAATCTTAAGGATTTTTGAGGGGCAAGAAGGGCTGTGGCTTCTAAAGGGCTGGGAGGACAGAAGCTCTCTTTTTCACCATTCCCTCTCTTCTGTGCTGCTCAAATCCTTTTGTGTCCTCCATTGTTTTGGTGTGGAGTATCCTCCTGCTTCCTTATGCTTATTTCCATTGTATGCGTTAAATACTAGTATTGTAATATTCCTTCCCAAAAGGTAGCTTGTTCTGCTCATTTGCTGTAGTGGATGTTGGGGAGGGGAAGGAAACAGAGACACTGAGCCTGGCTCTGCCTCTTCAGAGGAACTTGGTCAGAGTACTCACTGTGCTAATGGAGCAAAGTGATTATTTGTTGAGCAAGTATTTTCAAAAGAAGGAAGGCTCGGTTACAAGCTTAAAGGTGACTGACTCTAGATGTATACAGAACCGCACAATTTCTGTTGATCAGGTGCTTCTTTCTGCCCCTAATTATGAATATGTTTTTACTACAAAACTGTCTGTACTTGGCATGCTTTTGAGCAGATTTGTTCATGAGATTAATGTGAACAGATGGTAAGGTGAGCATCACAGCAGCACCTAAAATATGGACCATGGCTTGAAGGTCTGTCTTGTTCCAGTAAAGGACAATGCTGGTGCTATAAAACTGTGATACAAAGTGCAATGGCATGCAGATTTCTTTATAAAAGGGAAAATCCTGTTCTGTGCAGCTGTTTGAAGTCGAATGGCTGCAGTGGAAATTAGTTTAATTTACATAATGATTTCATAGGCTAAAATATTAGCTGTCCTATAAATGACTGAAAAAACTGTTCATTAATGCACAGCTTTTATGCAGTTGTTACAAATGTCTGACATAATCCTTGGGCAGAAGTACAGACTGAGGAAATTGAGTATGAAAATAAGCCACTTTTTGGATCTATCTGTCCTGTTTCTGTAATTCTGAGGAAACATTTGATAGCCTGTTTCGTTTTGTTTAATCAGTGATTGCAAAACAAAAACTCTTACCATATGAATGCATTTGAAGTTGGGGTTAGAATTCAAAACACCCATTTTTCTGATGGTCTTCGTTGAGGATTAGTCTTTCTTGAAACTACTTTACAATTTGAGGACTGTGAGCAGCAAATGCGGCTGCAGTTTGAAAAAGAAAACAAGCATGGTTTCAGAGATGACCAGGAGAAGTACTTATATGGCCAAATTAGTGAAAACTGAATGGATAATAGAATCAATGAATGAATGGATAAGTGCAATATGTTTTTGGAAAAGCAAGCGTGGCTGTTGTGAAAGAAACATTCATAAATACTTGATTAAAAAGCAAGCATGATGATTTGGTTTCCAGTGAAGTTTGTAAGACCTTTAGTCAATGTAGATTTTTCAAAATATTCACAAATCATATGGGGGAAAAAAAGTGAGCAATTTTCTGTTGACTTCCTAATAAGTAAATTAAGGTGACCAAGATGGCACCGACACTGAGAATTTGCCAGAGTACTTTATTGAATTGAATATCTGGCAAATAAAACACCAAATGAAGATCGTTATTGGTAAATATAAAATGGTATACTTTGGGAAAAAAAAAACAAACAAACAAACAAAAAAACGAATCTTAGCTCCATATATAAAATGATGGGGTTTGAGTTGATGATTATTACATGGCAGTGAAACCTTGGGATTATGACATGTAATTCTTAGAAAACGTGATGCTCAACAGCAGTCATAAAGGCAAAGCAAGTGTTAAGAATTCTCAGCAAAAGAATAGAGAATCAGACAGAGAACATCCTGGTAATATTGTGTAAATCCATGTTTTCTCTGCATCTTGATGACTGCCTACACTTTTATTTACTGTACTTCAAAAAGATGTAGTCAAATATGTAAAAATGCTGATTTTGAGGTAGATCAGTGGGCAAAAGCATATTGTCAAATGCTCTGTTTCCCTGGTTTGTATAGTTTTCCATAAGCATCTGGGGAAAATAAATCCTGGAGACAGCATGATGGGTTAGATCCTGTTGGTCTGACTCAGCACGGATTTTTTTGCTGTTCTTTGGTGATACTCTCTGCCGGTATTTGCCCTCCAATTAATTGCAGTTCAGGTGTTTCCTGAGTTGCATGTGATTCCTGTCTGGACTCCTCAATAGGTTATTTTCCATTACCTTGTTCATTTCCCATTGAAAAAATGTAAGTATTTACCACTGAGTTATCTTTAGACAAGGAGTTGTAGACCTGACAAGAAGAAACAGTGTTGATTTGTCTGTTTTGAATTTGGCTTTGTCTCAGGTTCATTTGACGCCTTCTCATTTTTTACTCTAAAAAAAGAGAGGGAACAGTTGGTCCTTACTTATCCTTTCCATGTTACAGGGAGGTGGTGGAGTCACCGTCCCTGGGGGTGTTTAAGGAAAGCTTGGATCTGGTACTCAGGGACGTGGTTTAATGGGTGACATGGGCAGTAGAGGGATGGTTGGACCAGATGATCTGGGAGGTCTTTTCCAACCTTTATGATTCTATGATAACTTCATGGACCTTTCATAGGTCTGTAAGGTAACATCTGAGAGGCCTTTTGAGTTGTCTGCATCAGTTAGCTGTTAGCACAAGCACACATCACATCATATAAGCAGTGTTGATTCTGCTGTGACTCTTGATTTTTCTTGTATGTAATAATTCATATACGCATATCTGCAGTAAGAGGTATTATGTGTCTTTTTAAAAAGTCTGTAGAAAATTATTTTCCCACAAATGTATTCAAAAATCGTCACAAATAACTAGAATTCTAGCCTGACAAGTCTTTTAAATGTTTCATGCAAGTAAAAGTATGTATGCAGAAGACTGTCATCCTTGTTCTGCTCTCTTAATGCTATTCAAGCTGTGTGAAGGGAGTGAGACTTCAGGCTTAGACTGTTGGCAAAGCGTACCAATTAGGTGGCCTATAAGGAAGTGAAGGACGTTTCCGTGTGGTAAATGCATACCACTGGTCTGTGGGAAGCCAAGGGAGAGCAAGGAGTAGGATCCCTTTTACTGTCTACAACATCTACAGAGACTATATATTTTGCAAGTATTATTACCTCTCATGTGCCTAGTACAGATGTATGAAAAATCCTGACTGTACTTGGGACCCTGAAAATACAGGAGATTTGGCAGTACTGGAAACACTGTTGTAAATAAGGTATTATGATTTATATCTCACGGCAAAGAGCTTCTTGGCCACCATTTACGGGAAGCTTGGGTTCTGTCACATACCTAAATTATTCAGAACTTCACAGTCTTAGTCTATAAATCATACCTCTTCAAAACGAAGAACTACTGGACAAGGATTTTATTCATTAGAATTGCATCTTTCAGGAAATTGATATGATGTGTGAATCTTTATTTGTGTAACAGCTTATACCAAAACAGTAAGAGGTTCTGAAAAAAAATAAACATTTTGAAAATGAAACATTTAGATTTTTGTCAAAACAATTTAGCTAAATTTACTTTAAATTAGTGTAAAAACAAGTCCAAATTAAACCCATCAGCCAGTCTCCACTTCCCTGTACTCCCCAAATTACTTAGCCCTGTTAGATACCAGACATAAGCATTCACACTGATTTCTTCATTATGCTATTTAGTATCCAGAGAAAAGAAATAGCATGTAGAAATCCTGTTTCTAGTTCTGAACAGTCTGAGCTCAACTTTGCTGGAGATTTTTATCAGTTAATATGGATGGGAGACAAGAAAAAGATTCATTCTGAAGTTTTCCATCTTGCCAGAAGATTTCAAATTAGACCAGAATTTCTTGGTCTCTGATGGCTGTATTCCTGGAATATTCAATATGTCAAAAATGTATAGTTAGCAACACAAACCTAAAATATTTTGCTGTGTCATATTTGATTCTGAGAGATAGGGGATGCATTCTGCCAGTGTGATTAATGACTAATTAGCCAGCTCTATAAGTGAGCAGAGTACAATTATAGCTACACACTGACAGGGACTTTTAGTTCTACATATGTTAGTTTTTGAGAAACGGCAATTTAAGTTTCTCATTAGGCATATTGCTCTGTAGCCTAGAAATATTCATGATGTTTTTTCCAGCCTGTTGAATTTTCCACAGCATATGAAGCAACTAAATTATGAAAGGGTGTAAAGAAATGGAACTAGAGAATAGAACATCATGTATTAGCTCATAGGAACCAAACCGAATAAAGAACATTAACCAGAAATGCATGACTCAAGTAATCAGCCATCACAACAGGTCACAAGGTATTGTTAAAGTCAAAGGGCATCAGTAAATATAACAGAAGACATTGCATTTAGATTCTCCTAAAGGCCTTTTTAGTGTTAAATGAGAAGAGAGATTGTTCTCCAGCAACAGCCTTTTACATATTTTGCTCACTGAATGATTGCATTTCTTCCATAAAATGCATTTTGCTACTTTCTCAAAATACTGCTCTCTCAGCAGTGCAGGGTTAAGAGACCAAAGGCTTCCTTTCTAGTAGGTATTTACTAGGACTGTGAGGCCATGGACCAGTCTCTGTTCTTTGGAAAAAAAAGAAACAGAGTGATTCTTGAAAGCTTTTGGATGTACCACAGGTTTCTGAAAGATCTCTGCCAGTTCCAGAGAAAAAATCAGGGGTAACATCTATTAGCTTCTCAAGAAGGGATCAAAGCCTCTGAGGTGAGCATAGGAAGCCCTGGATACACGCCTCTTTCTATGACAGGCAATGGAAGAGTGAGAAGTTACAGCTTCCAATGTCAGTTTTATTTTGATGCATGTAATTTAACAAGAACTTAACAAGAAATTAACAACTTCTTAATTTAACAAGAATTTAACGAGAACTTGGCAAACAGATGCAGAGGGCTTGTTTCAAATTTGTATATGAGAGAGAAACTATTTTTGCTGTAGAAGCCATGTTATTCTATTTAACCTCTGGCTGGAAGAAACTCCAAAAGTTTTATGTATAAATAAAAGGATTAGAGATGGGTAATGGAAGTTAAAGCTGCCTAAACCGTGCTATCATGAATAGGTCATCACAGTCATTCTTTTAAGCTCACTTCTGTTTGCAAAGATTATGTATGTTCCGGGTTTGTAGTGTTGGGTCTTCCTACAGGGAAGTTGAGCTTTCTTTCCAGGAAATCTATGGCTTCTCTCCAGAAATGACTTAGGAAGAAAATAATACAGTCCACCCTCTGTTGCTTATTGACACTTTATAGTCAAGAAAGGTCTAACACTGAAATTAATGTATATCAGTTAGGCTAGAAACGCAATGGTGTATGTGTAGAAAGAAAGTAACAGAACATTTGCTCCACACAACTTGGCTGAAATCAATGCATAACATGTATTTTAGTGTGCAGGTAGAACAATTCAGCATACTTATGAAATCCTCCAAAGGGATTTCTCAAAGCAGGAAAGTGAAAAATATCATCAGGGTCACTGTCTTTGTGAATCTTCTTACAGTGTTTCCATATGCGGTCAGCAATATTTTTTGACCTTGTGTAGTGACTTTTGTTACCAGCATTTCATTTAGATTTTTTTTTCTTTTATTCTTCCGAGAATTATTAGGATGCTAAAAACCAAGTGCATTTTCCCTAGCGTAATCAGATTGAAATAAACTGGAAGAATGCCAGGTTTATTTCTGATACACCTCAAGCTTAGAATATCAGTACAAACAAAGATTTTGTCCCTTGGTTTTGTGTTTTTGGTGTCTGAAACTAGATGTCAAGCAGACAAAGCTGCAAATGATAGTGTGCAAGTGCTTTACATACTGATGGAGAGAAGGTGGTGTCTTTAATCTCTGTGAAGCATTAATACTTTAAACAATTATAGCTGTACTGTCTCTATTGGGAATTAGAAAAAAAAAAAAAAAAAAAAAAAAACAGCTCTTCTATTTTTGTTCCTGGCTCTTGGAAGAAATATTTGTTTGTTTTAAAGCTGGTCTTTGAATCCAGTGTTACCAAAGAGATGTTCAGAAAACAAGTGCTTCAGTGTACTCAAACATCCTCATCTCTGGTTTCTGGGAATTAGCTGTATTGGTAATTTATTTCCGTTTATTAATTACAAAATAACAGCAATTTTAATTTGAAATGCTTGTTAGTAACAGTCTTATAGTCTCTGAGGGGTAGTAGATAACCTTCTATGTCCTGCGAAGGGATTAGAAAGTGCTGCCTTCGGAATTAAATAATTATTTCATTGTAAATGAGTCCAAAGCAGCCCATCCAAAAATATATATATAAATAAATAAATAAAATTCAAAGAGGTTAGAGATTTGGAAAGAAATATAAAGATACTGGCTTTGGCTGTTTTCTCATGAACCCAGTGTTTAAACTCATAAACCCAAGGTTTTTAACATTTTCTGAAGGAAACATTTTGTGAAAGACTGTCCCAAATGAAGGGCACATATGTAAGAGAAAGGGAGACCTCATTTAAATCACACACAAACCGAGCTGTTGGCACTTAAAATCAAGAAGATTGCAAGAAAGTTTTTGGACTGTGGAGCTGTAAGAAAAACTAACAGGCACAGAAGAGGATGTGGCTCAGGATGACGTTCCTGCATTTGTGGATTCTCTAGCTTAAGTGCAGGATAGCTCAGAGGGTTGAAGTAATCAAAAGGGAAATAAAACAAAACAGGTTGCCTTTTAAAGAGGGTGTCCAAAAGGCATCAAATCAATAACCCACAAGCTTTTAATCAGGTTCTGGAAACAAGAAATAAGGAGATGAAAGTGCTAGCCCTAGGTCTATCTGAATTCTGTTGGAAGTCAGTCTATATGATGTAACGGCAGAAACCACAACGTACAGGCAGGACAAAGCAAACCATACCACTGTCGGGCTGTTCCCATCCTGTACAGCGTTTGGAAGCATGTTACTGCACTGACTAGCTCTGTGCAACTGTCAGTAAACAGGATTTTGTTACACAAAGATTTGTTACACAAAATTTTCTACACAAGAATACAAATAGCTGCGCATCTGGAAGGACGGGAAGCCTGGGATTCGTTTGGCCAAATGGAGGTGTCTAAAGCTAAGCTTGTTGTTTTGACTTCTGTTACAGTCAATGGAGAGGAATGGCCTTCCCAGATGAAATTGGAATCTAAAATAATTTACACTCTTTAGGTCCTAAAAGTGACCATTTTCTCTTTGTTCAGTATAAAGAAAGCACAAAGGGACTAGCTGAGATACGGACATGGCCAAAGTACATGACATGAATCCTGCCTGAAGTGGCAATGAAAGTAGGCCACACAGATTTCAAAGCTTTTAAACTGGCAGAAGAAGAACCAAGGAAACAACAGTCATGCAGATTCACTGGGAGAATTGATTTTTTTTCCCCATCTTTCTTTGTTTTTCTTTTTTCTTTTTTAGGTTTATGAAGAGCCCTTTTAGCAACTGAAGAATTTTTAAGAAAGAGTTTTAGACATGCAGTGATTTCCTTTTTTTTTTTCTTTCTTTTTTTTTTTTTTTTTTTTTTTTTCTCAGTAAAACTGTGTAATCCCGCCTCCGAAGTGGAGAGTAAACCAGCTGAATAGTAGCTTCTGTTTTCCGATTTTTAAATGAGGCTGTTTGGTTTGTTTGGATTTGACGCATTTTACCACTGAAGCAATCCATTTATCTGCATTCTTTTAAAAACGCAGAGCGTTTTTAAAGTGTTAGAAAAATGGGGGTTAAGTGTGGTTTGATGAGCAGGAAAATAACCTGGAAAAAATGAGTACATGTGCATTTTGTTCTCACTGTACTCATTTAGCGTTTTATGGAAATGCATGAACTGGTATAAACAAAGACATAATGTGTTTTTAATTCAGGAAGAAGTAAATCGGTGGGGTGAAAAGGAGATAAACTTTAAAGAACTTGCCTTGTAGAATAACTTCAGAACTGCTTCAGTAAAATCCCCAAAGAGCAAGCTTTTGCTGGGCAAAAAAATGTGAGTGTATTAAAACTGAATATTTCTGTGTAATTTGAAATCTGTGCTGCCTGAATTACTGTGAATCAAATCAGGTTGCTATAAACAATAACAAAATGGGTGACTGTGCAAATAAATGCACTGGGTTATTTAAATTTGCATTATCGTGTTTTGTGAGATGCTGTGAAAGTGGCAACGTGTAATTTATACATGACCTAAATCAGTCTGTTTTGCAGAACGACGTGCCTTTTTCATTAATTTTTTACTTAAAATAATTTAATAGCTATTATTACAGCAAACAAATTCCTTTTACTTTGTTCACTGGAAAACCAGCACATCTCAGTGGGTATTGGTTTGATGTGTTAGATCATGTTCATGTAATCAGGAGCAGGGTTTTTAAACCTTTATTTAGTCTCTGCAAATGTCTCTAGTGGCTTTAGAGTTAATGGGCTTGGGTCTCCACTAAGTTAGCTTCTGCAACTATTACTTGAAAAAACGATATAACCACTAATAGCAAAAATTTAGCACAAATTAAAGACTGCTGAAAACATAGGCAGAAATGCAGATAAACATGTGATGTTAGTCAATAAATCACTCTGTTCATTTGGGTTAAAGAATACTATTCTGGGAACTTGCCAACCAGAAAGAATTGCTTTGGAATTAATGAACAAGAGCATAACAGATAATCACTGTATCCCAAAAAACTTTCATAATCACTGTTTTGTCTCTGTAAATGTGAAGCTCTTTTTTTGACATGGTCCAACCTTTCCTTTCTTTGCTCATCTATACAGATTTAGTGCTGTGTTTGACACGTTCAGCCATGTTCTTGATTCATGGCACAATATTCTAATGTACTCTATTGCTTTTTCCTCTTTATTTAGTTCCTTTTATTCAACACTTAAGGTTTGTGACTGGCAGTTTACATTTTCTTAGGCCTTTCTGAACGCAGATCTCCATTAGATCTTCTTCACAGGTTTCAGTACTTTACATTATCTATCTTGCGTTTTCATCCTTGATACCCTTCAGCAGTCTGTGAACTCTATATCCCGTTTATGGTGCAGGCCTTTTCATCAGATGCTGAGTAGAAGAAAATATTTTGTATCAAAGCATTTCTCCCTGTATTTGGACTCAGAGTTTTAAAATATGTTTGGACAATGTTTTATGTTTACATGCAGTCTTCTTGAATGAACAAAAAATGAAGTGTTGCCGTGATTTTGCCATATGAAAACAGAATTTTACGTGGAAGTTCAAAGTGTAAGTGTTTTATCATTTAAAGATGATTTTTTTTTCTCTTTGAAGATTTGAACATTGAAATTCTTGGAGGAATACTTGTTTGCCAATCTTCTAGTATTTTTTTTCCACTTGAAGGACTCTTGATCAATGTCTTCGGCAATTTCCCATCCTAAATTGGTTTTGTCTTTGGATTGTTTTTGAATTTTGTTTTGTCTTTGAATTGTTTTTGTCTTGGATTTTTATTTTGGGGGTACATTGGTTAATTGAAAATGAGCTCCAAAAAAATACAAAGCAATATATATTTCACTAACTCATTTTTAAAATATATTTTAAATCAATTTTGTCTTTATTGTCTGTGCATTCTGCTCTTTTCTTTTTTGTAATTACATACTTATTTTACCCTTTGGAATAAGCTCCATGTGTTTGTCTACTAATAGGCTATCTTAATGTCTTGTAAGAAAATTAAAAAGAAAAATCTCTCTCACAGCTTTGCTGAAAGGATGAAGCTTAGTGTTATTGTTAGCAATTGTTTCATTAATTACTATTTAAGTACCAAATGCTGATGATTCAGGGGATCAAGAAGAAAGCTGAATCAAGTGCATTATGCATATTTTCCCCTTGAAGCTGTAAAGGAAGTGACTAACTTTCACTTTTAGGTGGTAGCACATCATCCTCTCAGAGATGCATTGGGATGTGTTTGCCAGAGAATATTTCCTGCATTTATCCAAGAGGTGTCAAGCATACTCCTAACTAGAGGCTTGCTTAATGAAGAATGGGCTACATCTGCTCCATTTCCTTTCCATTCTAGAGAACTTCCCCTCCTCCTGGCTTAAACAGTGTGCTATTAATGTTGTGGTCATCAGAGGAGCAGCAGTACTATGTGTTTTCCTAGTCCAGGCGTGTTGGAATTAATGTATTTGAGGTAATTCACCAGTTTCTCAGAGGAGCAGTTATCGAGCCATGGAGACGTTTTAGTATTCAGCACTCTCCTTATCACCTGATGCCTTCTGGCTTCTGGGCTTTCCACGTGGAAGGGTTTATAACACTGCAGCTACAGTCGTGGCCATAGTGAAGCCATTTTGTTACACTAAAACTATGTTTGTCAGTTCTTGCACTCAAGAGGAGCTGTACAGAGAAGAACTGTGTAAGAAAGAGGTGGTTTTAAGAGAGGTAGATGCGTTAAATGATTTTAAACTTGTAATAATTGGATCATATATCTTTTATGAAACTACTGAAAAAATGCCTCGGATTATTTTTACTTGTCTTTGAATGGAAGATGTATCCTCTGATTTGAAGAATCCACAACCAATTTATAAAACACCAGATGAGATGAAAAGTCTTCATTGATACAGAACTAGCCAATTTCTAGATGAGCACAATGTGATTTATGTGGTTGCTACAAAATGTCAATATGTTAAAGTCGTCAGCTATCTAATCAGTAAGTTATTGTGTGTTCTGACAGTCCTCCATGAAGACAGATTTGTTTTACTTTGCATACAACAATAAGCTGCTTCTGTAGCAGTTGCTTCAAAGAATTTTGTCATCTGTGAAATAGCTTTTTCATGTAGTTTTTGCTATATTTTGCCATCCTCAAACTGCATAGGAGAGACAATTAGTAAGAGCAGTTAAAAAAGAATATGTATCAAGAAGAAAATCAAATGATTAAGTCTTTTAAGTTGTGGTTTCCAAAAGGAATATTTCATATCCTGTAGTTGAGTATTATGAGCCTTTTAAGTGCTGTAACCTGAAAAGACATTAAAGCAGTCTATCACAAAGTTCAGCAATGTACTTATTCAACAGTATCCTGCTTAATACTGTCTTGCAATCCATTTCATCTGTATATGCAGTTGGTTCTAAATATGAACCAAGGATAAAAGATTTAGAATTAACTTTTAGTAAAAAAATCTTTGTTAAATATCATTTCAAGTTAAAAACACTCATTATTGATCTGAGGTAATAATCCCACTAGAAAAGATAGCTTTATAGTTCAAGATAACTAAAAAGAGACAGGAGATGCAAATCTGACAAGCAACTATATTCAGTCCTGTAAGTACAAATTATTCCAGACCTGTTTATTTTTGCTGTGCTTTGAATATCAAGAAATACTAATAAAATCTTTACTGGGCTAAGGATGATTTATTTATTTATTTATTTGTTTATTTATTTATTTATTTGTTTATTTATTTATTTATTTATTTATTTATTTTCGTTAAAGTTCTGGTTTGTTAAGTTAGGGTCTCTGAAAGATACTGTATACTGTAAATTTGTATTTAAATGAAATTTTATCTGTGAATATCCTTTAAACTTTTCTATCATGTTGTTTCATCTGTATAAATATGAATGCTACCAAACAAAAAAGAATATTGGGATTAGCAGTGTAGAGACTGACTACAGTCTGCATAGCTTATGGCTTGAAATAGAGTCTCTGGGGACATTTGAGATGCCAAGAAAAAAACAACTGGAAAGGATAAGGAATTAGGTGTGTCATAAATGCAGTCAAAGAGCAAAGACTCCTGGTCAAGAATAAGTGACAAGTGGAGTGAAAGGCTGTTTTAAGCTAGATAAACATGGAGGAAAAGCAGAACAGAAGGACTCCAGAGGAAGGAAATAATGGGAGGAAATGTACACTCCTGGGGAGAATACATTCAGAGCTCTGACAAAAGGGCATTTTGGAAACCCTTTGATGCTTCTGACGTAGATCTCAAGCAAAAGGACAAGTTAGCAGCAGAAGTGAAAATTGTCTTTGTTGGGAATTGTCATTACTTCAAAAAGTAAATTTGATTGATGTTGTGGGAAGCAAATAATATACAACTTCATAGCAACTGAAGGAAAACATACTAAGTCAATCATATTCTATAAGACTTTTTCAAAATCAAGCACCAGGGAGTTCAAATCTTACAAACTTTAAGAAGAATACATCTAAGGCTAAAGCACTGAGAGGACCTTGCTGATAAGTATGTATGAAAATCAGTGTGTGTAATAGAAAATTTCTAAACAATATACATTAAGTTCCTACATGCTACAAAATAGATAGTTTTTGAAACAGTTTCCTGATATGGATAAAACTGCATTAAGTAACAGCAAAATGGTATGCAACTTTGTTATTCTTTGTTTCAAAATAAATCTTGTAAGTTCTTGATTTCTGTGCATGTGACTGTAAGCATGTGTTGGTAATGCAATACTGTACAAAAGTGTCTTTTTAAAAATCTATGATGTTCATTGTTAAATTCACTTTATGTTGTTGATGTATGCATGATCCTACCTGCTTTCCCCTCAGTTTTTAGACTTTTAATGGAGTTGTATGGCCAATGTTGTTCCTGAAAAGGCATGAGTACGCTAGGAATGTGTAGGGATGCCACCATCACTTCCTCAGATAATCATTTTCTTGTTGTAATACTACACAGTAATGACTGAAAAACAGTAAACTAGCACTATATGGCCTAACACTGAAATTAAAATATTGTAGAAATGTCAGGTCATAACTAGATTTACAACTGGGTTTTAGTGGGTACATTTGGAATTACTTGTGAGTGTAATGGAGAGGCAATAGATTCCTTGTGGAGTTACCCTGTTTTGAAGATACTTGCTACTGAAAACTTGAATAATGATGACTTTGTACTTTAACTATGTGGCATCAATAATATTATGGCCACAGGAATGCAAAGCAACCCTGCATATGCTTACCAGCTTAGTCAACTGAATGCCCTTAGCAGTATTTGCTGTACTTTTCCAAAGATGCCAAATTTACAGCTTCACAAAGAAGTTACCAGCTAATTTTATTTTAAGAATCTGTTAGATTTTGATCTATTTTGGCAAAAATAACCCAGACTGCATCCAATTTTTTCTCTACTCTGCAACTCAGGAAAGATGAGACATGCATAAGTAATTGCCATAGTTTAGCCAATAAAACTAAAACTGAAGTAACTCTCAACTGCAAAGAGTTGCCCATGACAGTTGAACCATACACAAAACTAAAAGTGGGTAAGCCGCTTTTTTGGTGTACATGTGGAGTAGATAAACCATATGCTAACCAGTAAAGTGAGTAAATTTCTTGACTCTTGCTTCCTATCCTGTTTAGGTATATTGCTTTATAGTTTGATCCTAAAATGGCTGTCAAGAAGCCTTCACTGCTCTCGTGCTTTCACGAACATTACTACTGGGCAAATTTACGGTGTCTGATAAAGAATATGGGCAAGTCAGTGACAGAAGAACATTTATGGGTCTTATATTTTCCCATGGAAGTTGGTTTCATAAACAACCTAATTGTGATGCTTAGTATATTAAATAAATAAATAAAGATCATCCCTAATTTAGAGGCAATGTAAGATGAAAGGAAGCATTGGGAGGGAGAAGGAAGAAGAAAAGGAGTATAAGAGGACATGAAGAAAGGCTGTTTGTAGCAGATCTTCAAAGAACTGTCATTTCTGATAGGAGTCTCTTGAGCACCTACATTTTTAGTGTTCACCAAGAGAGACAGAAGTACCGATCCCTTTGAAATTCATGCACTAATACATAGTAAGTTAAAAAATTCAAATGTGTAATATTTTCTTGATGAAGTTGAAAGTTAATGTGTTTGGTTAGAGTATAGGTGGGGAGACAGCAGCACAAAAATACACCATCAGGTTGTCCTGGTTTCAGCTAGGACAGAGTTAATTTTCCTCCTAGTAAAATGGTATGGTTCTGTGTTTTGGATTTAGGATGAGAATAACGGTGATAACTCACTGATGTTTAAATTGTTAAAGAGCAGTGCTTAAACTAAGCCAAGGACTTCTCAGCTTCTCACTGTCCTGCCAGTGGGCAGGCTGGGGGTGCAGCAAGAGCTGGGAGGGGAGAGACCCAGGACAGCTGACCTGAACTGGCCAAAGGGGTATTCCATACCATCTGACGGCATGCTGAAGAACATATGGGGGGGCTGGCTGGGGTGGAGGGCGAACTGCTGCTCAGGGATGGGCTGGTCAGCAGGTAGTGAGCATTTGCATTGTGCATAACTTGGCTTTTACACATTGTTAGTACTGTTGTCATTATTATTATATTTTTATTTATTTTCTGTCCTAATAAACTGTCTTTATCTCAACCCACAAGCTTTCACTTTTTATCCGATTCTCTCCCCCATCCCATTGGGGGGGGAGAGTGAGTGAATAGCTGTGTGGTGCTGAGCTGCTGGCCAGGTTAAACCCCAACACAGGTAAAGTGATTACCTCGCATTACTGGAGGTAAAATGCTACGTCATCTGTTTCATCAAGGGTCTTATTATTTTCTGCACATTACTGAGGCAATATTTCTGTTTTTCTGATAGTACAAATTATTTTCTTGGCTGAATCTTCCACACTACTAAATGAGTATATTCCTGCTTACTGGAGATCATGACATTTGCCTGTGACTTTTTGAATTATATAGCTACAAAGTGACAACTAATGCCACTCAGAATGGCTCTTCATTTTCTACCATTGAGCTAGATGTCACATATTCAAGCAAACACAGTCTCAGAGTATCTTTATTTGCCTTTCCTGAGGCCCAAGAAGATAACCTCTGAGAACTCAAATTTTCCTCAATTTTTCTTAAGATTGAATTCTTTTTTAGAGTATATTTTGTAAAGTAAGATTATAATAATATTCAGAAATAACCATTCTCCTTATGTGCTGAGATATCTGTAGGGATCTCAATTCTGAAAGCCTCCACCCTATCAATGAGCTTTTAAAACCCATCTTCAAAATTAGAAGTTACTCAGAAGAACAGTCAGCTTCAAAGCAAACTAATAGTTTCCCAATGTGAGCTCACAGCTAGTGAGCTTCGCAAACCTTTATACAGAAACATTTAAAGAATATATATAGTATCATCTAGCCTCCTGCTTGGAACAGCATGCAGCATTCAAACTTACATCTTTCCTTAGTACTTATGATGTATCCAAAATGTTCTGAATTTATCACCTCTTTTTAATGTTCTTTTAATAGTTCAGTAAATGCATTATATTGGGGCAATGGTCATCATTAATTGCTAATGTCTTTATTTTATTTCTTACTTAGTAAAGTTTCATTTCTCCTGCGCTCATGTCAATTATATTCTATAATTTGATTATATGACAACTCTGATTTTCATTCCTTGACCAAAAGTCCTCCAGTGAGTCTAATATTATTAAGTAGACATATATATTTAAACCAAAGGCAACTCTACACATCTTTGGCAAATACATTGCTCAGTTTAAACTGTCCTGTCACATCTATTGATATTTTGCCTACAGCTAACATATACTGCATATCAGTGTATGATATGTCTAGGAAATCCCATTTCACACATCACTTCTCACAGTATTTCATAATCACACAAAGGATTTTGCATTATTGGAGAAACAAGGAAGTATTAAGTCAAACCAGCTTTCATGCTGTTACTTAAAATGATGGTTGGGTTTTTGCATCCTCACCTTTTCTGACATCAGTTGCTCTGTTGTTACTTGCACTGTTTTAAGTTTTGTGGTGTCACAGAATCACAGAATATCCCAGATTGGAAAGGACCCACAAGGATCATCAAATCCAACCTCTTGGACAGCATAGGACCACTCCAAAATCAGACTCTGTGTCTGAGAACATTGTCTGAACACTTCCAGCAGGCTCAGTGCTGTCCCCAGAGAGCAGAGCTCAGTGCCTGCCCCTCTGCTTCACTCCTGAGGTAGCTGCAGGCTGCCATGAGGCCTCCCCTCAGCCTGCTCTGCTCTGGGCTGAACAAACCAAGGGACCTCAGCTGCTCCTCATATGTCTCCCCCTCTAAAGCCTTCACCATCTTTGTAGCCCTCCTTTGGAAACTCTCTGATAGTTCTATGTCTTTTTTTAATATATAGTGGTGTCTAAAACTGCACACAGTACTCATGGTGAGGTCTCACCAGCGCAGAGCAGAGCGGTACAAACACTTCCCTCAACCATCTAGCTGCGCCATGCTTGATGCACCCCAAGGTACGCTTGGCCCTTTTGTCTGTCGGGGCACACTGCTGGCTCATATTCAGCTTGCTGTGAACTGGAACCCCCAGGTCCCTTTCTCTGGGGCTGCTCTCCAGCCTCTTGGCCCCCAGTCTGTATGTGTAGCCAGAGAACATCGTCTGTATGTATAGCCAGTGTCAGTAATATTGATCTGCAAACTTTGGATAGAAATACAACTTTTGATTGTTTGAAATAGAAACACTGTGACTAGAAACAGTATTTTTTCTGTCTAAAGTTTCCAGGGACACAACTTCTATTTTGATCTAGGTAGGGATATGTTTATCAAATACCTCTGTTCATTTGTATTCAGATCTAGAAATGGTTAACCTGTCTCTTGCCCTTAAAAGATTCTTTTAAAATGTTTTGCATCTTCAAATCTTATATATACTTTCAGTGAATATTTGCATAATTTTCATGAGTGTTTTTTGATACTGTAATACAAAGGATCATGTGATGTCTTACAGGTATATAAAAGAAAAACGCTTCTCTATGAAGTACGTTGTACCCCAAGTAGAGCATTTAATAGTTTCTCCCAAGTAACCCAAACACTTCTGATACTTAAAATGTCAACAGAAAATATACACGAGAAACAGAGGATGAAGAGGCAGCATGCAGCAAGGCCGGTTAGCTCAGTTGGTTAGAGTGTGGTGCTAATAACGCCAAGGTCATGGGTTTGATCCCCGTACAGGCCACGTCTAGTTTTGAGGAGAGAGACGTGCAGGTGTTCATCTCTTCTCTTTGGAGAACAAGAGACAACCTGTGGGAACCTTCTTAATATGAAGTCTGTGACAGTGGAGGTTTAGACTGGATATTAGGAAAAGGTTATTCCCTAAGAGGGGGGTGGTTGGGCCCTTGGACAGATTCCCCAGGGAAATGGTCATGTTACAGAGCCTGCTGGAGTTCAAGGAGGGTTTGGGCAACAGTCCTCAGACATATGGTCTGATTTCGGGGTGGTCCTGTGTAGAACCAGGAGTTGGACTTGATGGTCCTTGCAGGGCCTTTCCAACTCAGGATATTCTATGAGTCTATGATTTTATTTGCATTTCTTATAAAGCAGGTAGTTTGATAAGTATCACATTGCTAAAAACATGGATACAAACAGATAGACATTTCTCATCTTCAGGTCAATCTTGGGACTTCTGTCTCTACTTTGGCTTCGTTTAACTATGGGAGATCTTTCCATGCAGCTTTCCACTTTGATTGTTGTATCATTAGCACAGAAGACTCCCTTCTTTTTTGCCAAGGTTCAGTTATCATTGTATGTCTTTTAAAGTTTGGAGGTTCTTTAAAAAAAAAATCAATCAATCACTCAATACACCTCTTCTATTATGTAGCAAATTTGAGTGTTTTTTTTTTTTTTTTTTTTATGCTCAATTTTTCATGTTCAGCATTTGGACAAGCAGAGCCTGATTGCTGGGCATTTTGTATATGTTTTCTGTAAATCATTCTGTTCTTCAGTAGGTGCTAATTTATCAAATTTCAAATACAGATCTCTAAATTGTCTAGTATGCTGTTTTTGACCTTTTGCTTCCCTTCTATTTGAATGCTTGCCATAACTGCTGCCTTTTCTGCTTGGAAATATATATTGAATTGTATTTTTAGTATTTTTTTTATTTAAGAATTATTTTTCAGTACTTTTGAGCAGCAGATCTCATGTGCATTGCTTCTTTTCCTTTTTTTTTTTTTTTTTTTTTTTTGATAATTTGTATGACCTGGGATTTGAGAATTCATTTTAAATACATGGAGGATTTTAGCTTTGCCTTTAATTGGTGAACACTGACTATTTTTCTACCCTTTTTCTGCAGGCTTCTGGGGTCTTCATGGACCCATTAGTTACCATTTCTGAAAATTTTCAGGTTTTCCTAACCCTAGTTTCAAGACTGCAGCATTACCCCTCTGCCAGTGTTGTACAGATTATCTCTAAACATTTTGACTCACTTTTTGATTTTGGGTCATTTTTAGTGACTGGAGAAATGCTCATATGATCTTTGGCATGGAGAAATGAAACTCATGAAAAGTTTTGGAGATTATATGGATGATACGAAAAGGAATGGAAATTAACCCAACAGTGTTATTGCCAACCAAAATTCATTTTCCATTATTAAATTTCAGTGAATATATTTAGAGTTAATTTTCAGTATAATCATACTATGTGATAAAGTATTTGTATGTTCTTATTAGCTGATGCTGTATGATTTTAGTGTTTTTACAGAAAATCCAATATGAAAAGTGAAGTGGTTTTTTTCAAGTAGAGTGCCTTCAAATAGCATATGTAATAAAATTTAAATCAAATTAATTAGAAAAACATGGAGGTGCCTGGTGCCAGGGGCTGGGGCTGCCCCCAGCTGTTCCCCAGCTGCCCCACTCCCATCTGGGGGTGGTAGGATGAGCCCCGGTTGTATGGCTCTGGGGAGTCCCTGCCACTGCTGCCTGTGGGGAGCTGCCAGCCCACACAGCACCCTGGCTTTTTTTCCCTTCTTAAAATTTAATCCTAGACTGTGTTTTCCTTGTATATAAAACAAGAATGATGTTAGTTTTCTTAGTTTGATGAAACTTGCAATTTAACTATGTAAAATAAATTGGGAAACAGTAAAATAATGAGATGAAATATGATCTTTAATCCAATGAGTGTATATTAATACTCCATAATAAGAAATGCTCGTTCTACAAATGGAACTTTTAGATGTGATTCAGAGCCCTTCTGTTTCACCACTTCACATAGTTCTCAGCTTCTAAGCAGCTGCTTTATCAATCATTTCTGTAAGTGAGCCTGTAGATTGGTGTGTAAATGAAGTGTTGTATCTGCTCTCTCCCTTGTTTTCTTTTATGCCCTGAACCAATCCTGTGAAAGGCAGATTCATTTGTTGTTTAGTTGAAATAGAATGACTGCAATTCCACAAACAAATTGGGCCTCAGTCAGGTGCACTCTGTCATAAATAATCTCTGAGGAGATTGGATTTCTCTCCTTGCTGATGTACTTCAGCCGTACGTTAAACTCATAGCTTCTTAAAGGCACTGAGTTATTGCTCAGCTGAATGATCACTGAACAGCAGGCACCTGTCCTTGTTCTCTTGTGTTGTAGCCGTGTTTATTTCCCTAAAGCATATTCAGCAAGGTTTATGGTAAGAGAAAGTACTAGTCCATTTTCTATTTTTTTTTTTTTTTCACTCTTTGTCCCAGTCTTTTCTTATTCACCTCCATGATACACTGCTCTTTTGGCACATATTTCCTCATGATCTGGAGAGAAAAGCCATTTCATAGATTGGTTAAGGGCATTTTCCATGGTCAGGTCATCTCATACTCGTATTTCACATTTAGCAGTAGACCACTTTGAAATTTATCAGCATGTCTTTATTAGCTGCAGGAAATGTCTTTAAAATTTCATTTATAATTTTTACACTTACTTATCTGGCTTTGTTGTAAGTTTGCTTTCCACTTCAGTGTACCCTTTTCCCTTTCTTTATCAAAGTGAAATGAAACTCCTGAACTCTGTGGCTGAGAAGTCCATGGTGCAGGCAGTGTGATAATGTAATCTCTGCCTTTACCCAGGCTACCTTCTGCAGGTTGTGTAATGGGTCGAGCAACATCTGTGAAAGTATGATAGTTCTGATCTACCATTTCTGCACACAGCCAATTCTTCTGAACAGTCGGAATTATCCTTTGCTTGGATTGGTTTATGTAACTACCACAACTAAAACTGAACAATTCCCACAATACAGCAATCTTTAAATCTTGATATATAAATAGGAGATTGTGAATGTTTGGTAGCTGCTATGTTCAGATTTGGAGTGTCTTTGCATTTGATCTGTTTCTCATCTGCCAAAAAGGCAATATGTAGAAGGATAGTGAATAATAGTAAATCTGTTCAGGTATGCGATGTGATGTTAAAGAGATGCAAATGTGGGCTTTCAATTCACAAAATCCAGTCTCTTTGCTGAAGAATAGCATTTAAGAAAAAATAAGTAAGAAAGACATTAATATAAATCCAATTGATAGACGGGGGATGAGTACAGACGGTGCGGTAGCTAGTACCATGAAATGGTAGTTTTCCCACATTACCCAGTGGTTTTAGGCATTACGTATCAGATGCAAACAATTTATATTATAGTATTTTAATAGTTTAGAGGAAGTGAAGTTCTGTCATGCATCATATGTGAACATGGGTGTAAGAATGGCCAAACACTGTCATCAATACAAGCCATGTGAATGTACTATAAATGAGTTAATAAGTAGTATATATCATTTTTCTTTCTTCTGCCATATTGTTCTTTGTATAGCTCAGGTTGCATTTCTGATATAAGCCAGCTCACCAGCTGTGTCAGGTTGCACATGGCTATGAATAAGTAGACTTGCGTGTATCTGCATATACTTGTCAGAATGAATCAGCTGGCTGCTTGGTATGTAGGCTGAAGGGAGATACTAACAACAGAGCAACTTGGAGGCAAAAAGGAACTGGCTTCTGATGGAGAAGCTTAATAAAAGGGATTTGAAGGTTGTATGGCTAATCTGTAGTGTATTGGAGGTATGGGGTGGGGACTTGGCACAGCAAAATAGGCTGAACATGGTGTTTTAGAAAATGTTAGGGTAGCAATAAATTCAAGTTTTGAAGTGGTAGCGAAGAAGGACTCACCAGAGGGATTCAAAACCATGTGGTTTAACAACAACGTTGCACAAAAATTGCCACTGAGACAGAAAGGATTGGCTGGAGAATAGCTCAGGACTGAAACATGACCCTAATAACAGAAGAGAAATGATGAGCTGCAGAAAGGCAATGCTTGCTGAAACATGGAGATGAAATGATAGATACTAGAGAGAGATTTTGGATAACTGATGGTGGGATAACAGAGAAGAAAGAAAAGGCAAAAATATAGCTCATGGTCCTCAAAGATTAGGAGACTAATAGTAGTAATAGTGATAGAAAAAGGAGAAGAAAGGATTTGAAAGTGAAGATGGGAGAACCATCTGTTTAAGGTGGCAGGGGCAGGCCTAAGAAGACAGATTAGCCGGGCATAGGAGGTAAGATATTGTGACAGGTGGGTTTTTGAGTCATCAGTAGATAGCTTTATAAGCTATGGGAGTGGAAGAAAGTGTTCACAGTCACTGCAGAGTGAGAAGAGCAGGGGTCGAGGCCAAAGCTCTGCTTTATCATCATTATATCAGAAGAAAAAAATATTTTTTTGCAACAGAATACCAATAACTTTTTTGTATTTATGGCTCTCTTACTAAAGGTTGTATCTTCTTGTTTGAAGCATGAAAGGAAACTAGTGGGAATATTTTTTTTTTATCCAACTGAGTTCGTACAGGTCTATTACTTCAGTGGTAGTGTAAGGAAGGTTGTAAATAAAGTTTCTTTCTTCCTAATTGAAGGAAAATGCATTTTAAAACTGTTCTTATTGCATATTTGAATTGATTCGTAGCTCTACAAAATATGATTGAATTATTCCTCCATGAAAAGTGGACTTCAAGTAATGATGGGTTCCAGTCAGGGTGCTTTAGTGTAATTGGCAAGCAGCCGTCCATTTTGCTCTCAGTGTGATGTTAGACTTGAATGGAAAATAGAGAATCCAAGGTAGAGGCTTTCAGAGGAATTGTGTAGTGGATTGTTCATAGGCTCATAAAATGCTCCACAGTACACATTATTAATTAGGTAAATACGTTACATAAAGAAAAAGTCTTTCTATTATTGTGAACAAGGATGCAGGATAGTTAAAAAAAAAAATGAACTGAACTTTTTAAAAGGGATTGCTGTGTTATATACCTGTGGTACAAAAGGTGTGGGTGTTTTTTTTTAAGTATATGTTTCAATTATATATTAGAAACATTATTTTAATTTTATTCATGCTACTGCTTTGCTAGATTTTTGTGTGTATTTATGACTATTTCTGTATTTTAAAAAGAAAACAGAAATTGTACTGAACACTATATGCTCCTGTTTTCTCCTTGGAATCCATCGCTCACTGAAGGCAATGACAGTTACTTACCTTGCACTGGATATTGTGGGTATAAAACCACAGAAGTTATCAAACTTATTTTCCTAGGTGCATATTTTTTGAACGTATTTGAATATAGAGTAAAGGTTTTTGACTCTTTTATGGAGTTAGAAGGGATTGGTAGATGGTTCTGGAGGAGTAGGGCTGGAGACCAGTAAGTTTTGAGTGTTGTGTTTCCTTTCTCCCATAATGTCATTATGAAGCTGTAGAGACAACTAATATTTTGCTTCAGTTTCTTCATCTGTACAATATGGATAGTGACAGCTGACTAAGACTGACTTAATAAGTATTTGAGTCAATTGATCTGAAAAGCTTGCCATCTTTTCTCAGATAGGTTCACGTTACTATATTTTATTTAAATTTCCTAAGGTTAAAAAAAGCACAGTAGCTTGCTCATTTCTCCTACTGTGATATGGGGTTCTCTTGTGGTTATTGTTCTCTGTTATCGTATGTCTCTCTTGGAAAGTACCATGAAACAGCTAAATGCCTTATTATCAGAAAACAATGAAGAACTGGAATCACTTCTTTTCAGATTTACCTTCTTAATGAGTGAGGAAAGGAGATTGCTTTATAAATCAAACCATAAAATGTTTTAATGTATTCTTCAATTGATGCTTATCATACCTTCATTGTGAGACTGTGATATTTTCCCCTCAAATTACCTGGATGTCTTGCAAGAATTTGCTCCAAGTGTGAAAACTCTTTTGAGCAGATCAAGTAACTTAAGCAATTATGCTTCATTTGCTCTAACATTTCTTCTTCCATAATAAAACAAGATTATTCTGCCGGTGCTTTTTTTTTTTTTTTTTTTTTTTTTGGTGTTTGTTTGTTTGTTTGTTTTTTCCTAAACCTCTGTCACATGAAATTAATATAATGTAAATATCGTCCTGTGAAGAACCAGTATTTTCCTATCTATTGTCTTTATCTTTGTGTTTCTGCATATCTGTTCATCTATTCCTGTCACTGTTCTAGAATGCAATTCATACTTCTATCTCCTCCCATGCTTTAGAAAATGTATGTGCAGGCTGTATACCTGCATATTGTAATATTGTATTAAACCCTGTTTCCCAATAAAAAGTGGTACCTTCAATTTCACTTTCTGCCATAAACTCCTTGGACACAAATTTATTTAAAAATTAATTAACAGTCAATCCCCAAACAACACATTGCAAGTAGATAGATGTCTGATTGAGTGTTTCTCTCTCTCTCTCTCTCTCTCTCTCTTTTTGGCTATGTAATGTTGCATTTATGGAACTGTAGGTTTACTGAAATAATTCTAGAAATGTACACTTTTAACTGTACAAGTAAGATGTAGAGTACAAATATCAAGCAAACTCAATAAATGCAAAACTTAATTATGAAGATTTTTGAGTGATTTCTTTAGAATTACACTTCCATATATTGTTGGGTTTTACTTGCATGCTGATTGGCCAACCTTACTTTCTGCTATATAGTTTCTGGCCATTTTATACTAATTAGGTGTAAACATCTTTTCAAAATCCTCTGTGCTTTCCCCATCATTTTAGTTTTCTTATTTTTTTCCCAGTCTCCTACATGGGGTTGAGAAATAGTAACTTGATAGATGAAAGCTTCATATTGTGTTGATATATTTTATTACGGAGATTCAGTATTCTAATAAATTTTTAAGAATATGAAAGGTGGAGACCTGTGATCCCTTAAGCAATAATGTTATTTTAATGGAAGGATTTTTCTTTTCAATGCAGCTGACTTAAGAAATATGGCAATAGTAGCAATAATTTTGTTGGTATCTCACACTGAATATCTGTTAGTGAATAGGCTTATGTTGACATTAATAGCATTCACATATTTATTTGCTGCCATAAATACATTCTTCTATTGTAATGTAGTGTATTATGTTACATTTTAGACATGTTTATGTTGTATAAACCGTGCTCTTTATATAGTGATCTGCATTCTTTACTATGGTTGAAATTTAAGCTTAGATTTTTGAAATTGCTTAATATCCACACTGGGGCCACAATAATGGAAACCTCATAATACATCTAATTTCCTAAACGTGGTAACAAAGCAGTCAGTCCTGGACACTTCCCACTGAGAAATCAACGTCATGAAGGCTTCTGACTGTTGTAGTAACCAACCTTCTTAATCCACTAAGCAACCTTCCTAATACAATGAGCATTGCTCATTGGCTGATACAGACCACAGTGCTTTATCTGTCAGGCCTTTGCAGGCTACCTTAGCATGTGACAGACCTGTCACAATGATCATGGCATAGTTTGTGGGACATGTCAAGTGAGAGATTCTGCAAATATATATTTGTGTAGGGGTTTATCTTGTTACCATATCTTTGAATTTAAAGCCACGTAAAGCCTATTATTGCTGTTTCTGGATTAGACACCTGACCTGCATACATTATGCAGATGTGCTCAATCTTATTAAGAGCCTGTTGCTTAGTTCCCTTAAATATCAGGAATTTTTTTGTGAGGTATAATTATTAGACTTCTACTACAAGCATAGTAGAAATTGAGCTCTTAGGCTTCTCAAAAGCATGTTCATTTCTTATCTCCATCAAATCCAATGGTACTGTATACATAACTAATCTTCTGAATCCCATAATTACCAAATTTACACCAATGATCTATGTTAGGAACCTCTCTATTCAGCTTGCTGGCTGAACCTCCACATAGAGCTCCTCATCTTGCAAGGCTTGATTTACTGTGCTTATTTCTACCCTACATGGGGGAACAATTTAGCTTTTTTTTTTTTTTTTTTTTTTTTTTTCATATTGAACTATTAGAGTTGATGACATAGGATATTCTGTTTCTAACAAATTGTTATACCATGTGAATGTTATGCATGTGCAATTACTTAAATTAATGTCTGCTGAGGACATTAATAAACTGACTGTTAAATAGAGAATATCTGAACAAGCAAAAATATATTTTATGTTTGTGTATGCACTTACATGGATTTCTGAATTTATTTTCATTATTATTATTATTATTTTTTGCATCTTAGGAAACTTAACGTGAAGTTAGAGTATACATTTCAAGGCAGAAAAGAACCTTCTTTCTTGCCTATGCTATTATCACTTTCAGTTTTGAAGAAGGTGTGAGAATGCCTTTCTGGGCTTTACAAGTAGGTCGGGTTTTGTCTACTGAGTGGGTGTTATTAGTATTTTTAACAGCCTCAACAGTTACTAGAGAAGATGTTTTAAATCCACAGAACAGTGATTGCTTGTTAGACTACTACAGTTGCTATGAAACAAGCTGAAAAATGGCCTGGGTTACTTAGGAAAATTGCAAGTACATAGACAGGCTTACCTTTTTCTTTCTTTCTTTCTTTCTTTTTTTTTTTTTTTTTTTCTCCCTGCAGTACTTCTGTTTTTGATAGAATCACCAGTCTCATTTTTAATGTCTAAATCATGCCATTGAGGCACATGGTAGTAATTTAGTACAAGGCAACATCTTATTTGGAACATTCTCTAGCACTGAAATTTCTGAAACCTAATTTTTGCTGAGTACCCCTTAATGAAGCATGTCTTCTACCTCGCCATGCTGCTTGTATGAAGATAATGCTGAAAGTTTGCCAGCTTCTGCTTTGACATTACTGTCTTCAAGGCAATACAGGCCACTGCATTCACAGGTAGCTTTTCGTGTTCTGCCTCCACACCTGTATAAGTGTCCAATAGATATGTCTTGATAATAAATGCGATTGTGCTACTTCAAAACAGAAGCAGCTGTGCTCTAATGGCCGTCTAGGAAGCCTGGGATACGTATGCAAGTGAAGTATATAAAGTAGGTGGCATGAATAATCCCTTACTAACTTGAAATACTCAGCTTCCAAAGGTCAGACCTCTAATATGTTGCAACCTTCAATTACAGTAGCTTGGGTTCATACTGGTGGGTTGAAACAGCTGGTTACATGCCACTGTTTTCAAAGATAAAATATAGCTCTTCATGGTTCTTTAAGTTTTGAGTGAATCCACCAGTCCTTCATGGATATTTTCTTTTGCAGTGCACTCTAGGACAAACGTAGTCTGTGTATCTGAAGAGACAAGTGAGATGTATGTCTCTGATTTTCAGGATTTTGCTGGAAATCAATTGCTGCAGATTTTTATCTGTCAGCTTGCCCTTGGCTCTCTCAAGGAGGTCCCAAATGATCCATCAGGACGATTCATCAGGAGGGTGTTAGTGGTGGTTGTCAATGTTAACCTGTGCTGTGCTGCTGACACAAATAGCCCTCAGTTTGTAGATATCTCAGGGAGGGTGATAAGAACAACCTCTGCCTCGTGAAATGTAAAGCTTCCAGAAGCACATACTGCTTGGACAAAAGCTGTAAATTAGTTGGGACTGCTTTGACGAATAGTAGGAAGTTGGGTAATTGGGTGATTCATATGGATTTAATGGAGACAGAACAAATCACTGAAGTACAATGGCAGGTTTACATAAAATTCTTAACAGTGAAAATGATTAAAGGAGGGAAACAGATAAACTTGTAAAAGAACAAAATCAATCCTGTGGTGTGCAGCTTAATGAGTTGTAGGTTGTGCTCTGGCCTCAAACCTTGCTTGAACCTTGCTCAGAGGGTGCTTATCCAGTAAAATTCTTACCATGTGCATAAATGTAAGCATGTGAGGAATCCCATTAATAGCAATTAGTATTGTGCTGACAGTCAAGGAGACTACTTGGCCACTTGAGCGGTCCAAAGGGCCTGGGGGTGGTCAGTAGCTCTGAGGTGGGTCTGAAGCCCTGGTGGGAAGCCCAGGCAGGGACAGACTTGTGAGGCACAAGGCCAGGCCCACGCCCAGCTGCACAGGGTCCCTGTGAGGATGACGGGGACCCCTCAAGGCTTCCCCCATCTGCAGGGCCCACGGTGACATGGCTGCACCGCCTCAGAGCTGGCTGTGGGCAAGGGCAGCCAAACCCCTGTAGAGGGAATGAGATAGCAGGGCCTCTGGGTCCGCTTGGGACCCTGGTGCTTGTTTTTGCATTGTGACAAAAATACTATTCATATAACAGCAGCTTGTCATTGTTTTTATTTAGTAGCCAAAAAATTCGGACATACCTAGTCTTACCCAGTTGAATATATATTAGTAGCAGAAGCAATCCCAGAAAATCATCCCGGTTTGCTTTATAAGGGGGAAGAACTCACCCAAAGGGCAATTTATCCCGTCCCGTATCTGAGACTATTCTTTCCCAGTTTAGGTACTCAAGAAAAATGGCATGCTTACTGTAAAAAGAGCTAGTTTACAATCAGTAGCTGCTCTTCAGTCCAGGGAAACCCATGATAAATTTTGGTGTTCATAGCTGTTTCAGTTACCTGTAGTTGACCTTTAGCAACAAACTAATCTCTTCAGCATGCATTGTGCAAATAACTTAAAAACATAATTCAGGATATATATATATATATATATATTTTGTATTTGTATGTCTTTTAAATACATTGTTAAAATTAAGATTTTAAAAAATAGTAGCTGAGTATATAGATACAGTGTTTTGTAAAATTGTTGAAGAAAAACATTTATTTTCCCAATAGTCTCACTTCTAGTGTTTCTCAACATTTAGAAAATAAACCTTACAGATACATCCTTAGCAGATCTGCATTTCTCTTATGAAGAATACATTAATTTTCATGAACAACTTTGACTATTATATGTATTGAATGTAAAAGGATGTACATAAATGCTTTCTGCTTTCTGCTGGGTAATTGAAGTATAAGAGAATATTGGATTTTAAAAAGTTCCTTATCAAACTAGAGACATGACAGAACACTGAACAAATTGTGCTTTTGGAAATGTATTTATTTCATGAAGAGGAGAAACTATAGAGACATAAACTTTAAGAATATCTGGTTTGCTTACATATCTGAAGTAAGTATCACCTGAATAAAGGTTTTTCTGTTTATTTGTTTGTTTGTTTGTTTTAAGAAAAAAATCAAACTTCAGATGCTGGTAGATTATTTGGATCATTATTTTGTTTTTAACAAATCCTTTAAAATTAAATTGAATGGTGGTATGACTTCCTTTTGTCCTCTCCTTTTTCTAGCCATATTTGCGGCTTGGGCTCTTGAACAAAGAACAGTTTATTATTGATTTTACTTTGTTATTCTATTTGAACATCCATGGACAGAAAGTGTCAACAACATGTTCCTGCTATAGCCAAACTATGTTGTTTTTTTCATAATATTGTCAGACAGAATCAAGAGCAGACTTGTTTGTTGATGGAATAGATGCAGATCGTTTTTTTTCCGGTGCTATGCTAAATTTGTGAAGAAATGTTTTTTATCAGTTTAATACTTTGAAATTCTGTGCACCATTTTCTTGCTCTAAACTAATACAATAATTACATATTTATAATACAAGAATAATTTTAATAGGTAGTTTTGGAGTTTTCGCTTGCTTTAGTTGCCTCCCAATGCAATTTCTGTAGACCTGTTTATTGTTATTATAAAGAATTTATATAGATAACAAGGGAAGAAATTGGTCTCTATTAAGTAAAATATATTTTTTTCTCTCTAAAAAATAAAACAGAAAGCCATGCATTACTTGATGGACTCCACATGTAGTTTCAAATTTCATATTTAAATGGTTGGATATCAGATGCTGAAACTAAGCATTCTGAAGCTGAATTACCTCTTCTCTGAGTAACTTGTTTTTTGATAAGCATATATGATTTGAGATGTTCTTTTCTTCCAGAGAAGTGATCACCTTCCTTTAATGTAGAATATATTAAATTGAACTGCTATTAGTCAGAACAGACATTTACAGTAAAAACATATTTTAATGGATTTTTTTTTGTTAGGTGTAGTTCACAAATTATTCTGTCTTTTTTATTTCTAGAGTTGTTACATGGAAATTAATAAATATAGGATTATTTTTCTGTTCTCAGAGTTAAAGTTCAGGAGGATATCAGGTCGGAAATTAATAGACATTATTTTTTGCTTATGGTCTTCATAGCCTGATAGTGCTGACATTTTTGGAACTTATATTTTGGATCAGACTTTTCCTGTTCTATCTTTTAATAGACAGAGCAGACAGTAAGAAAAGTAGCTGCCTAGGTTTGATTACCAGACTGGGAGGGGTATCATTTTAAAAACATATGCTTTATCATTATGACAAAAGAGTCGCATTTATAGAAAATGTAGTTGAGGCATTTTGGTTGCATAAGAATATGGATTTCAGAAGTAGGAATTAGTTCTGTCAAAATTCAAGGACTGAGGAAGGAATATTCATTAGCAGAATCTCAGTGAAAAGTACAGAAAGAAGAGACAATACAAATAGTTTGTGAGCAAAGCTGAAATCTAATTTAATGAGAGTGATCTAAGAAGAAGATACACAGCTTAATGTATCTCTTATTTAGGAAGAGTTGACTTAATTGGAAGTTTGGAAGTACACCAGAGCTAATTCTGCTATTTACATGACATTTAAATCAAAACCAGTGATAATGGGTCTAATGATTGATCTTAAAAACAGAATACTTAAATGATTCTAATTTTTTGTTTACTGGTATCTCAGTTTCAGGAGTTTTTAAAATGTATGAAGGAATTACAAGATAGGTAGCATTGCAAATTTATTATCTATCTAATTAGTACTTAAGATAGCAAAATGGTCATGCCATGTGAAATTACAGGTTCACACGTATATTATTGGATGTAGTCCTTAAAAATACAAATATAGTGCTCAAATAGTTTGCTTAACTTTTGTTATTAATTTGAAACAGGCACCATGTTATGTACCTAGGTTGTTAAGTCTTCATCAAGTGAAATTAAACCAAGTAAAACTTGCCCTTTTAGGAAATGTATAAAGCAATATGAATGTCCTATTGCTGTATCAATGAATAGATCCCTTTCAGCTTTTCCCGTACTTACTGAAAGTAATAGTAGCAATAAAAACATTCTGGCACATGCTTTGTTTTTAGCCAGTATCCCCAACCTCTGCTTCATTTGCAGAAGGCTTGCTGCTAATGTATGCTTCTGCTGCTGTTGGTAAACCCTCTACCTAGGTTGTGCTTACCCATCCTGCTACCCATGGGTTATGCTACCCATCTCAATGTTCCTTTTGCTGAGAAGATATACTAATAATTCTTAAAAATTGCTAAAAGGTTTTGTCAAAAGCAGTTTTGATGAAAGACTAATTTATTAAATGTAAGATGTATATGAAAATCTTAAAGCCTACTCATTAATAGTTGTACAGCTTTTTAGAAGTGTTAGCTATTTTAGAAGTGTTTAGCTATTTTAGAAGTGTTATTATTCCAGGTTTATGGAGAAGTAACGTGTAGACAGCATAAATGACATAAATCAAACAGAAGAACAGAACTAATGCATTTTTTTAATATTTAATTTCAGTGGACAGTTTGGTTTATCTCTTTAAACCTTAGAAATTCTTGAATAAAGGCTTAGACTTTTAAAATTGCAGCATTCGACATTTTGATATTTTCTGTTAACACATGTTCATCGGTGCATTACACTAATTTTATTTTCTTCTAGACTATATAAATTGAGGCATGGCCCCCAGTAGTAAGGCAATGAACGTTTAAAGCATTTATGCATAAAGCTGCCTCGAAGGATAATTAGATGATTATAATGTTACTTGTGTTGAGATAGCCAATTAAAAAAAATCTATTGCTCCCAAGCTTAATTATTTGAGTAATGATAACATATTAGCAACCTCTAAATTTGAGTTACTGTAGCCAGCTATGATTAAAAAAAAAAAAGACATGAAATTCAAGATTTCCTCATGAAGACCAATAGACTGAAGGTTTACTAAATTTTAATTTTAATAGTTTTCTACATTTCTTCTTCTTCTTTTTTTTTTTTAATCATGGAAATTTCATAATCAGCTAATGAGTGCTTTATAAATGACCCTCTGCTCTTGTGTGATGTGTGTGATGTGAATGCCAAAGCATTCTTCTGATATGTTCTGTTGGAGTTTGCATGTGCTACTAACTGCTTTTAGAGGTGGCAGGCATGAAAGCATTAGCTTCCATTGTCAGCTCTTCTTACAGATTGTGTAGCTTTGAAATCCTCTCTAAATTTGTCTTTAACTAGCCAGTCTACTGCAACCTTAGCATTGCAAAAATAGTGGGATGTATGCAGTTCTTGAAAGCTGCTCTTTTACTGTGTCATGTCTTCTTTAGTTACAACAAAATTTATCATTTATTTACTTTTTACAGCTAAACATTAAGCCATTTGTAAACATTTCTTCAGCTCACTGTGAACACTTTACTGACATCATTCTATTCAGTTATACAGGAAAGACTGAGAGGAAAAAGTAAAATTTCCTGGTTGTTAGACCAGAAGACTATACCTGGCAGCTTTGCTTTCTGTAAATTAATGAGTAGAATTTCAGATTGCCGGTGTACTCCAGTCTGTTGTTTACTAGGATGTGTCTGGTGATGCTGAATTCCACTGCTGATTAAAAATTCTTCACTATTTTAAAAACAGACTGTGAAAACACATTGTTCTCTTCCAATTTCCTCTGTAACAAATAAAATCAGTAATTTATAAAGTTACTGTTTAGATTAATAGGGTTTGTAGATATAATATTAAGTAGACCTTGTATTTGTCAAAAGGAAGATCACTGACAATTTTAGAGCTGTAATAATGCAGAATATGCATTAACAGCAATGACAATTTTGTTAAGAAATTATAAGTAGCTATTTCTATAAATAGAACTCCAGAGGTATTGATATAAAGATATGTGTATGTCATATGTTTTTATGAATTGCATAGCTCAGCACTGATTAATAGTTCAGAGATATCCAAACTCAATAATGTAATTTAAACAAACAGGTATGGTTTGTGTGTTTAAAGGAATTTTACTCTCAGGCATGATATTAACATGTTGAAAATATATTAGATTTTTTTTTTTTCCCCCCAGGAAAATATGAAGAGAAGAAAAACACCCAAATTGATGCATAACGGCATATATTACCTAACTGTGTGACCACTGATAACCACTTTGTACAGCTTATATTATCAAAAATGGTGCTATATGTATCAGACTAGAAAAAAGATTAAATCTTTTTTTCTTTTCCATTGATTTTTGAAGCCGTACATTGTATGTATCACTGAGAAGAACTTCTTATCTTTATTAAAACCTCAGTATCTGCATTTTTATTTATAATGTTAGAAACATAAAATTGAAACCTGCAAGTTGTGAAGGATAAAAAGTCATGTTTAAATAGAGACGCTAAATTACTCCTTCTAAGAGCCAATAAAACCAAAGAGCATTCATTATAAAAGTAATAAAAACTTATGAGTCCTGTTTTATTAAAACTACGATCCAGTTTCCTGGTGGGTCTGGATTACTTAGAGGATAAAGCAGTGACATTTTATGTCTTGCAATGAGGTTTACGTTGAAGGTGAGGTCTCTTGAAATTAGATTGGTAGTTTTAATGTGAATCCTAAGGGATGAGTTTTTATGTTGTAAGATTGCAACTCCCAATTTAATGTGAACACCTTCTTTTCGTAACAGCATTCTGCCTCTTTTTATACTGGCCATTCTGCCTCTGTTTATATTGGCAAAGAATTATTTTGTCACATGATTAATGAATGAAAGAGCCCTAGTTTTTTGGAAGTAGTATATTAGCACTGGACACTAGCACTGAGTCTTGAGGCCACACGTAATGCAATTCATATTTGATATCCTTATTGCATAGTAATCCATGGTAGATATTTTTTTGTTTTTAATGTCTTTCAAAAATACCACAAAGGCTAGTTCAAATTTAAACTAAATGTATTTCTTTAAGTGGTTTTAATATTAATAAAAATTGTAGTTTCCAAGCATACTTTTACTGAAAACATTTTTATATCTATACAACAGATAAATGTTAGGTCAAATTAAAAAAGGTGAAGATGTGCAAATGTGAAAACATATTGTATATATCTGATCCACACTAGTATTTTTGTCCATGTTTAATGATTATTATTATATCACAATAATTGGAAAGTACAGCTGTGGTGTCTCTAGTCCTTAATAGGACTAGCTGAACTAATCTGTTGAATATTTTAACCCTTTGAATATATTGCCTGAGCTGTAACAAAGCTGTAATGACAGGCAAGGAAAGAAAGAACACAGAGCACATTGATGGGGAGAAGAGTAGTTCAGATGGAACAGAAAATGAATCAACCACTGTGTACAAACAGTCCCAAACTGGTAGGAAAGGAAGAAGAATGAAGACCAGAGGACAAACTTTTGTGGCAATTAAGAGAAAAGCATAAAAAATTAAGAACAAAAATGCTAAATTGGGTGAAAGCTGAGTAAAGGTGGGAGTAATAAACAAAAAGTATGAATAGAGGAAAACCCCACTTTTGCTGTGATGATTTTTGTCCCATAATACACATTGGCCAACACTAGTAAAAGTTTTTTTCCATGTCAGTGATTGGACACCTGCTGCTTAAGTGATGGGATGTCTTTAAGGCATTCAAATAATGTCAGTGCAAGCTGCACATTTTAAAATATTTTGGTATATATAAAATGACCAAAGAAAATACTATTTAGGAAGATTTTCAAAATTATTATTGACTTGCATGTTAAACACATTAACATGAAAAGCAGAAAGGGTTGTTTTTTCCAATGAGTAGAACTGCATCACCAGTTTTAGTGCATCAGGACCTTATTCTTTGTTTTTGGTATTTATGACTAAAGCTTTAAACACTTATCTGATATAGGAAAAAAAATCCAACAAATACAGTGTTCAACAAATATGCAGCAATTACCCAGAAATTGGAAGCTTGGACTTCTAATTAGTTTATATTGAATTGTTTTGCAGTCCATTACAAAATCCGAGTTCTAGTTGTTTATTATAGCCCCTCTTCTCTAGTTTGCTTCTTTTGTGCCAAAATATACATTTCTACTAGTTATGGAAAGATTTGTGTCACATACATTTAATGATTTTTTATTTTTATTTTTTAAATTGGGCCTGCTTTTTCATCTCACCCATTTTTATGTTTTTCATCTTCCTCAACAAAGCAGGCTGTAGTTATTTGTTTATCTGACACCTATGACAAGGTACAGGAAAATGGTAGCCAAAGTTTGGAAAACTGAAGCCAGAACAGTATAGAAGACAGTAATTTGGAAGTTGATCTTGAGAGATATTTTAGTTTATATCATCATCTGTTAGATGGATATGTAGTTATGTTTCTCACTGCTGAAGCCATTTTGTACTGGCAGCTACTGAGCAAGAAAATGTGAGGGAGGATTGTTATTTTAGTTGGTATTTTAGTTTCTGTTATCCCCCAAATTGTCACAAAGTAGTGCAAAAGCCTTGCAGCTGAGAAAATTCTATCAGGAAGAGTTTGTCTTTTAAGCACTTTTCCATCCACTTAAATTTGCAGCCTTATTTTTTATTATTTTTTTTTCTTCTCAGATATGCGTCTCAGAAATGCGTCTCTGGAACTGTCTTACTCTACAGACTGCTTACCTTCTCCATTATGCCATTACTAGATTTTATTTTGCTTTCCTTCCCATCTCCTTTCAACCCTATTTTCTTCTACTCTTTTTACTCTTGAAAGAGGTTCACTTTGTCTTTATTGTACTGAGCTGTTACAAAGAGCTAAGGAAGCCAGATTTCCTGCACAGATCTCTCTCTAAGTTCCATCCCACTCCCCCACATTATACATCCCACTGTGCTACACTCCGTTCTTTCCTTTACTGTCTCCCACAACACTAAGTCCATGCCTTCCCCACGTTGCCATTGCTTTGTCTAGTTTCCATCCAACGCATTGCATAGTACCCACTGCTGCATTGTGAATTCCTACCTATGGCTGTGGAAGGGGTGGAAATACGCCATGGCTAGGCTGGCTATGGTGCAGACCATATGGAACAGATAACATTTTGTTCACTCTTACAGCCTTTTTCCACGAGGGTCATTAAGTATCTCCTTCCCCAGATGCTGATTTTCATTAAATTTGCAAAAAACTTAACACTGAAATTTAATACATTGATGCTTCATACTCCTGTGCTAAATTGGGTGCAAGTTGCTCAACAAATTAAAAGAAAATTTTCAAAGGGGTGAGTCTGTGGAGATAGGTAATGCAGTCCCATTAGTGTTGGTTTTCTTTTTACTTCAGGAAGAAAAATCTAAGCTGTAAAGATATCATGTATGGCTCAGGATTCTCTAGACTGAACATTGCTCAAATTATTTCTAGGGTAGTTTGAATATACGCCTGTTCTGTTCTTACACTTTTCCCTAAACATCCTTTTTTTGGCCATTGTGAGACAGGAGGCTAGTTCATGTGGACTGTCTTCGCTTTCTTAAACTCAATTACAATGAGACTGATGTCAGAGATTTCTTCCTGTAACAAAGTGCAGAGGAGACTGATACACAGGAGAAAGATGCAATTATCTGTAACTTACTCTGTTAAAGCAGTGCCCCAAATCAGCAGAATTAGAGAGCTGTTAGAGAAATATGAGGAAAAAAACACAAGGATGGAAAAGAACAGAATAAGTAAATTGTACATAAACTGGTACCAAAAATAAAGAAATATATGATTGGGCTCTGAGACTAGCCCCAAAACTAGTTCTGATATCTGACTTCAGATCCTTCAAAACTATGCTGTTATTTCAGAAGCATTTTAATAACAGCTTGAGTATCTGAGCAGCTGTTTCTGACTTGAGAGCACCTTGTGAACAGGTGAACACTGCAGTGCAATAGGTAAATTATTCCCATTTTAGTTATTTATGTCATTAATAGAAATTACAGAAAAAATGATTAGGTTATGTTGTCCTTTTAAGTTTCAGGATATTTATTTTCTTTTACAAGACTATTTTTAGAGAGCTTTTTTATCATTGTAGTTCTCAGAGTCCTTCACATATTGGCAAATTCTATCTGCTTGTTCAGTCTCTTTATTTTATTTTTTTGACATTGCTCTCTCTCTCTGCTGGGATTCACATGTACACATATTCTTAGATTTCCTTTGTGCCTAAAAATAGTAACACTGACTGTTCTTAACCTATTTTCCCACATTATGCCCTTGTAGATTCAGATTCACTTTGAAGATTCCTTGAATATCTAAACTCTTCCTGTAGAGCTAGAAAGTTGACCTGCACTCACACTTTGTTCTAGTTACTCAATGAACACCAGATTTATTCACTCCCTCTTATATTTGTCATTTTTAGAAACTGTGTTTGATGTGTATATTTGACTGGTACGTGCAGAATATTGTTGCCCCTATGGTGGCATTATGGTGGCATTCATTTTGGTTCTTCTCCATCTGTGTGATATCTTGTCTAGAAAGAGTAATCATAACCTTATAACTTACCATAACGATAACTTTTATGTAATATCTCATTTGAATATAATAGGAACTTGGATGACTGTCTTCTTTTCTTGTGATTCAGGATTGATGCTCTAAGTCAGATACAGACATAATTCCATCTGGGCAAATTCTGCACAAGAAAAATCTTTAATATTATCTGAAATTAATTCTTCTTGTTAAGTGCAGTTGACATAAGTGTTAGGTTTTAGGTAAATAAATGGAGTCTTTCCTGAGTTAACGTTAAAAGATATGTCTGTAAATTTTATAGATCTATAAAGTTCTCTTTATAGATGTTATAAATCTTTATATAAAGCACATCTCCATAAATTGTATTTCTATAAATTATAAATCTACAAAATTTATGAAAGTATAATATTGAAATGTTAATGAAATAAGTTTTCATAGTGGAACTGTAGCAAGCTGTCTCGGTTCCTGGAGAAGGCCAGAGCTTGAGATGAGAATCTCATTTGAACTTATCTGTATGGGGAGCTCCTGTAAAAACCATAAGGTTTTTAAACTCAGAAAAAACAGTTTATGCAAGATAATTATTTTTAAAATAGAAAAACAAACAAAAAACAATAGCAACACCACATGTGGCTAGGTTGGCCAGAACAGAATAAACAGGTTTTACATTACACTTTTCCTGTACATGCTAGCCTGTTCTTCATCCTATGCTTGGTTTTAACCACCACATGGTTTTCTGGGATATAGAGAACTAGAAAACTCTGATCCTTAATTTTCTTTCTGTCTCACCTTGGTTGCATAAGCCCTGTTCCCCTTGGCACTCCCTGCTCTGCCATCCCTTGCTGCATCTGGGGACTTCTTTCCTTTGGAGCTTGGTTGGTAACTATGAAGGCACAATCTCCTCCTGGTTCCAGATGGTTTTACCTGACTCGCTCTACTTGAAGAGGCAAAATAGGCAATTAAGAACACATAATGAAGCAAGTCATGTCCATCATAGAAGCCGTAATTTAAGTGAAGAGTACTCTCTGATCTATAATATTTATATTATGTGGCTGTAAATGGAAGGAGAGTAAACATATATTGCTATCAGCGGTAATTTTAGGCTCGAAGTCCTGAGATGTTCATCCTAAAATGCTTTCTTGGAACATAAGTAGTATAGCCCCATGGTCAGCATTCTTAGGTATTAAACAGGTGTGCATTCTTAGGTATGAAACAGGCGTATAATTTAGCATAAAGTTGCTAAATTCTGGTGTCATTTTTTATTTTGACGAATTACCAGCAAATGAGTTCAAATAAATTCAGTGGGTGATTACAGGAAAAGAATTATCAGCATAGTTCTCACTGAAATCTGATGTTTAGGAATGTCCATTAAATAAAATCTAATGATTCATGTATATAGCTTGGCATGTTGAGGTTAATCTACCATAGCAGTTTATATCTGTGCAAAATTTGGTATGAGAAAAACAACCTTTGATGTCTAATTCTTTGAAACAGTGTTAGAACAGTTGAAGAGCACCAGCACATTCGGTGTCACAGTACGCGGAACGTTATTTGCTGAGTCTGTTACAGGGAAAAAAAAAAAAAAAAGTCTACTACTTGCAGAACATCCATTTATTTGTGCCGTATCACAACAATCAATGAAAACCCAACATAACTAAGAAGGAAACTATCCTGAATGTGGCATTTTATGGACTTCACATGTTTATTTTTGTCAGTGTCTCTTTTATTTTTTTCCCTGGGGTAAGTGGGTTTTAAGAAATAAGGAATTTTCTTGACAGAATGATGACATAAACAGTATTTAAAAACAGAACAAACTCCCATAGTCTGCCCAAGCTATAACATATGGAGGAAGAAGCATGTGTTTCTTCTCCTGGTGCACTGGGCTTCCAAGAGAGAAGATTCCAATGACTGTCTGAGCCACAGGCTGAATTTGTATTGTTTTGTTTAACACATTGATCTAATTTAATATCCACCCTCCATTAATTCCGGTGACCCATTTTGTAACTCTTCAGACTTCTGGATGTTAAAGCATGCTGCAGCAATGAGCTTCTCATTGCAATAACAGCTGTACAACTGATGTTGACAGTAATTCAGAGTTGTTTTGAAATGGGAGTTTGTCGCAGACATCTACATTTACATACGTTGAGGCATTTTGCCTTGACTTTTCTGTGCTCTGGATCAGGCCATTTTGAACTTTGCTTATTTATTGGTTCAATCTAATGTCTATGCAGCAAATGTCTATAAGCAATAAGAAAAAAAAAAATCAGAAAATAGCTATGCTCTTTTTAGTGAGTGTTAGTGCAATTTTGCTTGTCCCTAATGTTGAGCTAATTTCCTGTCTGGCAGGCGCTGGCAGTATTTCACTTTTTCATTAAAAATAGAGTGAGAGGAATAAAAATAAATAAATAAATAGAAAGAAAGAGAAAGATGTTGTAGTAGATGATGTAGATTACAATAGTAATTGACACAGTAGTTTAACATGCCACTGGGATAGTGTATAAAGCTTTCTGCCTTTGAAAACTGCAGTTCAGCCAGTGCTGTCAGGGAACATGAACAGTGATAGAATTTACTTTTTTTCCTGAGTTATTTGATGAAATCCAGATGAGAGAAAATGATATTTCAGTTGTGTGAACCGCTAACTCAACTACCAAATAGCAGTATGTGACTGCTTGCTGGTGATAGTCCAGTCTAAAATTAGAAGCAAAAGAAATATTATTCTTAGATGAAAATGGCTGTTCTTATGGTACTCCCTGTTCTAGCAAGTCACATTTATAGATCATTTATCTCTAATAAATTATCATTCTCAAGTTTGTCCATCATCATGTTCTGGTTCTTTGAAGAGCTATTAGTGGGCTGCATTTCTTATTTTCCTAGTTGTGTGTTTGCACAATGAGTATTTCTGAAGTCATATTTTATTTAAGGATGAAAACCTCATGTACAGCCACAGCGATTTTTCACTTCTCTGAAAGTGAAATACACTCAGGACATGCATTTCCTTGTCTAAATAAGTGTGCTAGCAACCAAGCCTGTTTAACTCCCTGCTCTGCTGTCTTTCTTCACTCTGCCACTTACCAAGTCCACTTGTCCTTTTTTTTTTTTTTTTTTTTTTTTTTGTTTTTTTTTAAATAAAAGAAAAAAAAAAGAAGGGCTTCAGGTCTCGTCAGATGCTGACTGAGCCATAGGAGCACACCGAGGCATCAGGAAGCTAACCTGGCCACCCAAAAAAAATAATCTTTTGCCAACTTAGCATGCTGAAATTGCTCAGGGAAGGGCCTGATGGGTATTACCTAGCAAAAGGAGAGGCAAGGGGCAGACCTAACATCCAGCAAAACTGCCTTTGAGGGAAAGCTTTGATATGTTTTTTCGTGTTCAGCTTAGAACTGCAGCCCAGGTTGTATGCTTGGGCTTATGCAGCAAATTGTGCTATTGAAAAAGTATTTTTACAAGGCAGTATGTAGCATTTACCAAAAAGCACTGGATTGGTAAAGGATGTCCTACCTGAAACAGCTGTTGGTAATGAGAACTGTGGGAAACCCAAGGGTTCATTTACATCAGCAGAAACAGAAATGCAGCTCTAAAGGTGAGACCTGAGCCAAACTTTCACCATCTTGAAAGTCAGAGTCCATTTTGTGGAAGGAGTGGGTCTTGTTTAAAAAAAGTGTCTAATTTATAGGTGTCTGTCCAAATCATATAGAAACTTGACAGTAATTGGAACAGAGAAATCATTTTGAGCCCAGACCAGAGTGAACAATAGCTTTCAGGCACGTTATTGTTTCATGTTTTTGTCACTAACTATAGCAAGTAATATCCTAAGCTGCTCATTTTAGGTAGAATGAACTGACTTGAGAATTGTTAAATATAAGGGACTGACAGACCCCACACGTGCCTTTGCCCGGAGGTTGGCAGCTCGGAAGTGGTGTACCTGCTAACAGGAACCCGAGGTCCTTTGCAAGCTGGTGGAGCTCTCTTTGGCTGATGTCCAGTGCCTGATTCGGAAACTTGCTTGTGGGAGCTGCTGGTTCGTGACAATGGCCTCATGTTGGCAACTGTTATCCAGTACTTCCACAGCATTCATGTGGAATTTTTTTTTTCCCTTTCATTTAACTAAATATTATAAAAGATTAACCATGACTTGGAGATAAACTATAAAATTTCTTCATGCCAGAATACTGTCATTACTGAGCTTGGTCAGACAGCCATTCCATTGCAAGTATGTAAGCATCCTGAATCGAGCCACTTTTAGCTAATTAGTAATTCCTATAAGTATATTTTCTTCCATCCAGAAAACCATATGTTTAGAGACAGTTTTGTAGGCTTCAAAATCCTGCATATTCTCCCAGTGCTTCTGGAAGCTGCTTGATTCTTGAGCATTTATGTACTACACTAACTTATTTGTTGTCAACCCCATTTGGCTAATGGTTGCATATCAGTAAATGAGGATAGTATTTGCATGTTGTTTTCTATTTTGCCTCCAGTTACTAAAATCAAGAAGTACAGATTTGAAAAGGTGAGTTATAGGTGATTGCTTTTATGTATTAATGGTGCCTATGGAGGGTCTCATTAACACTCACAGCATGGAAAATTCCTGCAGCTACCCTACAGAGCTCTGGAAAACATGACTGCTGAGCAGACTTTATTGTTTATGCTTCATATTTCTAATTTGTTCTGTAAAAGGGTATTTTTGCAGCTTCCATATGACAAATAATATACCATATGGGGAAAAAAGAACTGGACAAAGGCAGCAGGAATACTTTATAAATTCATTTATTTATCACACATTTTTTATTTTGGGAGTGGGACTTTCATTTTAATTGTATTCTTGTAAATGTTTGATTTCCAAGCTGGTGTTTGGTACATTATTAGAGCTGCAATCAGTATTAAAATGTCTTGTTGCAATATTTACACTTGGAAAACTGAATTATATATGTACAATGAATATATATATTTTATACTGGAGTTATTTTTTCAGCTATAGCATGAATTATGTATGTCCTTATGAAGGTATTCATCCAAATCAAACACTACTACTACTTGTTGGTATTTGAGGGTAATTACATAAATTGGAAGCATTTTAATTTAATTTAAAATTATCCTTAAAAAAAATATATATTTTTATACTCATAAAAGGAGTTCCTTTCTATTCCTACCAGTAAGAAGATACCCTGCGATTCAGTGGTTGAATGTGCATATAGTCAAGGGCAAGGAGACTGTATTCTCTGAGGGAAATGGGGTTTAGTCTGGAGAAGATTATTGCTCTCTACAACTGCCTGAAAGGAAGGTGTGGGGAGCTGGGGGTCGGCCTCTTCTCACAGGTAACTTGTGATAGGACTAGAGAGAATGGCCTCAGGTTGCCTCAGGTTGCACCAGGGGAGGTTTAGCTTGGAAATGAGGAGACATTTCTTCTCAGAAAGAGCAGTCAGGCATTGGGATGGGTTGCCCAGGGAGGTGGTGGAGTCACCGTCCCTGGGGGTGTTCAAAGAAAGGTTGGATGGGGGTGCTTAGGGACATGGTATAGTGGGTGACATTGGTGGTGCAATGGTTGGACCAGATGATCTTGGAGGGCTTTTCCAACCTTAACAATTCTGTGATAAATACCATAATGCTTTGTCGCTAACGACACAATAGTGTCTGACCCTTTCTGTCTTGCAATTACATTGGTTGGTGTTTGTTGGACGAGCAAAATGGCCTTCCTGTGCTAGAACTGATGCCATGGTTGCTCCATAAAATAGCCAACAGCAGTACAGCAGTACTTAGATATGTGTTACCTTGAACGCATCAGTCTTCTGTAATCTACATCCAAGGTACTTGTTCTTGAACTAAGAAATTGAAGCTGGCAGCCAAGCCTGTCATGCCACCATGCTAGCCAAAACTTTTTATACATAGGCTGTTGAAAACCTGTTTAGAATAACATCCACTGATTTCAGAGATAAATCTTTTTAAAAGATAAGATTACTTCCAGATTTTTATTTTTATTTATATTTTTTTTTTTCATGAATAATTCAGGAAAACTTGTCTCTTTCAAATGAAGTCTCTTTTCCTGACTGTGAAATATACCAATTGTTTAACTGATTATTTTCCCTACATGTATTTTCTGAAACAATATAACCAAATTGTTTGTGAATATTTCCTCTTGAAGGTTGAATATGCAATGTTCAATATTTGTACTGTGCTACTAAGTTATGATTTTGCAAAAATATTTTTACTGGGTAGTTACAGGTCCTTCATTGGTTGAATGTGTGTGTTTCTCTAAATAATCGTGTTTTTGCATTTACACATAGTATTCTCATATGTGGATTTTGCTCTGACTTCAAAATATCATTTAGCATGGTTTAAAAAAAAAAAAAAAAAAGAAATAATTCCTTAATTTTAATGAGTTTGGAAGTTAGAGGTTGCCATCTGCCATTGATAATAACATGAAGATATATGTGAGGAGTCCACAGGCATTTTTGATTCCAGGCATTCCCTTTACACAAACTCTTGATGTTCCAACTTGTATGTTTTGAATATTTTAATGGACAGAGCATATCAGAGAAAGATCTGCCAGAACTTTTGAAATTTTGTAGCTTGTCAGTATGGTACAATAAAGATGGATCTGTGGACTTGACATTCTCTGGGAAATTAGAACATCTGTCTGTGTCTGTTCAAGGAAAGTACAAAAAGAAAGGTTTTCTTTGCCCCAGTCATAAAAAGATTCAAGCAGGTTTCTCAAGTCCTCTGCTTGTCTTTGTTCTTATTAATTTACAGCTAGCTGCTGTCTGGATGGATTGCTATGCTTGTCATAGGGCCCTATGGTGGCATACAGAGATTAAAAGATCAGGCTCCAAGGTCTCTAAAGTAGAAGAGAGAGAGAGAAAGATGTGACACTCACAGATGATCCCTATCATTTATCAGGACTTTCGGGGAATGTTTTAAATATTCAATGGTTTAAGCATTTATGTGCTTCTCATCTACAGAAGACTTTTTTTTTTTTTTTTTTAATAGGACTTTTGTGGATAGAGAAAAAGTGAAAAGTAATGCTGAAGAAACCATCTAATACCCTCCAAAAAATATGACTTTTTTTTCCCTTTCCTTCTTTTTTGCTAGGTTTCCCTTTTAGCCTATGTTGAAATCCATAGGCAATGACCATACTTTATATCCCACAGCTTCTGATGTAAAATTAGCAAGTTCATGAAACTCAAGGAAATATGCACTCAAATAAAGGTGGGGAGTTGCCACCTAAAATACATTTGTTTAATGTATTTTTAATTGAATTTATCACCATTTTTCCTTTATTTGTCTGAAGCAATTAAGGGCGCTGTTACTTTGATTTTTGTGGAATTATGACTTGTTTTTTCTTTTCTTTTTTTTTTTTTTTGTAATCTGATCTACTGAATGTATTTCTAATGCCTATAATAAATGCTGAGAACAGCATACATCACAATGCTTTATTTCACGCAGTTCAAAGAAATGTTTACTGGTGTGAATTTAATGGAGATTTTATAGGTCTGTAATTATAAAGGGATACAAAGTATCACTGAATAGGATGTTAGCCAAGTGTAGATAATGTGTGTTTTAAAAATGCAACAGTTTTCTTGACTTCATTAGTTTAGGTGTGTCACATTTTAGTGCTACTCAGCAGAGTTGGAAAAATTGAATTTTGCCCCCTCGAGAGCAGAGATAAAATGCTTTATTTTGCCTTCATCTAATGAATTGTAAATTTTTGATGAAGCAGAACAGCTGCTTTTTTCTGTCCTCTCTCCCTTGCCCCTTGGCATGATGGCCTCTTTTAAATGAACTCCCTGCCCCAGCATTCAGCCAGTTTGCTTGCCTGTGTCCTAGCCTCCACAAATGTCCCTATGAGCCATGCAGGAACACTGATGAGAAGGGGAGGTGTGAGCTGCTTCGCTCCATCCCTGTGACCATCAGGCTATGGAAGGAGGAGCTGAGAGCAGCCACACAACGTGTGCCCCATTACCAGCCAGCTAGCTTAATGACCGCCAGCACTGTGTGCTCCTCGGGGAGCGCGATGCTGCAGATCTGCTTTCCTCGTGCCGTATTTTGTTGCCTTTACTTTGCTGCCTGACAGCCTGAGTAATGGCCTTCTTTGATGATGGCTGAACATAACTCTGGTCAGACGTGTGAAAATACAGCCATTTAAACATCCAGTTCAAGTATTAGGAGGATGTTTTAGAAATAAATTTAAATAAGTGGGGAAAAAATCACCGTACAGCTAGATTGCTAGTATGCATTGTAAATAGGTGTGTGCTTATACGTCGCTGCATGATTATCTGTCATTCTGTACTGGTATAGGGAGCCAAAACTGAAAGGGATGAGCAAATTGCTGCTTGGTGTTCAGGTAGGCATTCAGATATTAATGTCAGCATGGAATCTGGATATCAGCTTGCAGTCTTTTCTGTACTTGTTATTCTTTTTTATTTTTTTCCCCAACTTTGTCAATTCATTTTTTAAATTGATTCATATGTTCTTTTTTCTTGGATTTACCTAGTGAGAGATTGCAGGTGTATTTAAGTCCTAATGCATGGAAGAGAGCATTATTTTGGAGATAAAGACAGGAAAATAACCTTTCTTTAGTTCTGCTTTTTAAAAGGTGGTTCATCCTTGTTAGCATGTGTTTTGTTTGTTTGTTTTTGTTTTGTATTTTGCATTGGTCTTTCAAACATTTTTCCTAGCTCTGTATAAGGACAATATGGAAGTTATTTCATTGTCTCATTACGTCCAAAATGTTCTTATCTATGCAAATATTCACTTTGTATTTCTTAAAACAGTTGCATTTGCAGGGCAGACTTAACTAGAGCATGGAGAAGGAGAAGTTGCTCCATGCTGTCTCCACTCTAACATCTGCTTTTACATCTCAAGGCAAGATGAGAATTCATAGTCTTCTCTCCTCCCTCCCACAGAATACTATGACTATATACACTTTAAAGTGTACTTTCTTCAGCAATCTTGATGTAGCAAGTCTGGGTGCTAAGTCAAGCAGCAGATACAATCCAGCTAAAAGTTCTACAGGTGATGATTTAATTAAAAGAGACATATCAATAAGTAGTGATAAGAAATCATTAATTGTCCTTTAAAAAAGTATTCTAGGGATTTTTTATGCTTTGGATTATTGGACTGTATTTTGTCTTTTGCAGCTCTGTAACATATGGAGATTAAACATCTATTTGGCTTAAGTGTTTACACAGATGATAATTTGGTTTGATATTTGTTAGAGTCAGTCCATAAAAGCGGTAATAACAAGGCATGAATTAGAATCTGTTGTTCCTTTCTGCTTACTGAGAGAAAACTGTATACCTGAGCCATTCAACCATTCAATTGCAAGAACGCTTCTGGAAAACCCTGAATTTAATTTGGAAACCATGTGATAAAATGCCCTCAAATTTGGTATTTTGCTTGCTTTCTGATGTTTATTTTCGGGATACAGTGAAGGATACAGGAGACTTTTTAAAAAACACTATATATATATATATATATATATTTTTTTTTTTTTTTTGTAATGAGGATTTTTTTTTTTTCATTAAATCTGAGATTCTTGTTTAAATAGTTTGTTTTCTAAAAACTAGATTGTACAACATAAAATGAATACGATGACTTTTCAGATAAAATTATTCGAATTATTAATGCACTAAAAGGAAGTAGATATTAACTCTGAACATACCATTGCCTGGTTTATATATTAGCTGATCTTCAAAGTGCCTGTTTCCTAGTTTTTCTTTCCCCAGCCTACCAATTATTGGATAGCTGATGGATATGCCTATCATATTTGTATTGTTATTAATATTGTTCTGATTCCTAATACCTAGCCTTGAAGCAAGACTCCTTTCTTCTGAGTTCTGAGCAAAACCATTTTTTTTTCTAAAGCAAGCTGTACTCTTAATTGTAAAGGAAGACATAGGTATGGGAGCTGAAGTGGACTGGAACCTTGAAACATTTATTTGATTTAAGTTTATTTATTTGAATTCTGTATTCTGCTTTAGTGAAAGATGTATTGAAAACTTGCTACTTGTGGCTGGAAAAAACCTTTCTCCAGTAACTCAATTTTAACTGTTTTAATATTTTTCTTTGACATTTTTTCCAGGAAGATCTTTGAAAACCAAGAAGTTATTTATGAGGATGATGTAACTTCACTTTATTTAGCATGTTTGACTCACAGTGTTCTGATATTTTGATTTGCTTTGTCCCAGAGAATATCAGTGGTTAGAAAAGAGAAAAAAATCAAAGGCAATAATGGAATCAGGAAACTATAGAATAGTTCACTAATATTAATGTTATTCATATAGTTATATTGTCATCTGACCTTCAGTTAGTGTTGTCAGTTAAAAAAAGAAATGGCAAATATAATTCCCAAGATATATCTCAAACACAAGTAAAGGAATCTCAGGTTCCTCACTTTTGCTATCTGACTTTACTCGGTATTAATTACAAAACTAACAATCTTGGTCAATGTCAGAAAGGATTTTAGCTTTATTTCCTTATACACCATGTAAGATGGTTTGAAATTTTGTCTTAACATACAGAACTACTTCACAACTGTTTACTGCTCTTGCAAACTTGATAGCATATACTTTCCCCAAACTGTCCTGATTTATTAAGCTGCTTCAGAAATTCTCTTCTTGGAAGCTGAAACACATTTTAATATTGATAACATGATAAGTGAGCCAGGACAGAAATCATGAGAGAACTTGAAACAATTTGGAGAAAGTGGTTTATTCTAGGGATCTTCACTCGTGTCTTTTGTTCTTGAGGTTACTTCAAACTAAAAGGCCTCATTTAAAAGAAAGAGAAGGCTTTAAAAGAACAGCTCTTTACTGTTGCAAATGATGAGTAGGCAACTTTAACAAGTATGTTGCATCTCAAATACAAAAGTATGCCTTTTTCAGGTGGTGGTTTAAGGTTTTGTAAAATATTTGTCTTCAGTCAAATAGAATAACGAGAATCATATTGGAGCACTGTACAGAAAAGAGTGAAAATACCTCATATCAGGTATGCATGTTTCATGTTTGGGTTATGTGTAAAAAAAATGTACAAATTCTTTATCACATGAAGGGAATTTTGAATGACAGTGGTAGAGAGGTATCATGAGAATTTAATTTGGGGTTTCCTATTTTAGTTTCCTGTTTTAGTTTAGTGTTGTAGCACCTTAAAAATGCATGTATATATATATATAATAATTTATTTAAATACAGTGCCCCTATATAATGTCAGAAGTGGTAACCTAATAAAAATATGCATAATTTACTACCCGTAATTGTTACTCTGATTGTAGTCTTACCTACTTCTAATAAAGTGACTTAATACATTAGTTTTAAGATGTTCTCAGAAAACTACCTACACTGGCCAAAAATCACTGTAAGGTTAAAGAATATACACTTAGACTGTTTTGCTTGAGTGCAAAATGTTAAGAAGTTATTTCTGAGCATATAAAATATTCTTTTTGATTATACTTTTATAGATAGAATGTACTGCACATTTTCTCTTTATTGGTGACCCCTGGAGTCTTGTTTCTGTCAGCAAGAGTATTGTAGTACTTGATGCAGTATATAGTATACCACTAAATAATATCAAAATATTTTTGTTATTTTCCAGTTTTAAGAATAAAATTAAAGTATCAGTGAGGAAATAGTTTTAAAAGGCAAACATACATTTTGTTATGCTATTTGTTAATTATTATTATTATTTTCATATTTATATTTATTTCAGACTGGAAAATGAAAATAGAGTACTGGAGTTTTTTTTTTTTTTTCTTCCTATGAAACTTTAATTTCACAGTACTTTTTCCTTAGCATGTATGAATTTAACACTGGTGATTGGGTTGTAAACACTGGGAAAATGTTTAATTTGAAACTCCGATTCTCATGGAATTTATTAAAAACATAGCAACTGTAGGTCCGTATCTGCAAAGTATCTGGAATGAATTACTGAAAACAGTTTTGAGATTTCCAGGATAGGGATGTTCATGGCTATAGGAGTAATTTTCTGGTACCTTAAGTCAGACAAATGGAAGTCTGACTAGATACTGAATCATAGAATCATTTTTGTTCAAAAAGACCTCTAAGACCATCAAGTCCAACTGTTAACCCAGCACTGCCAAGTCTACTGCTAAGTCATGTCCCTAAGCACCACATCTGCACATCTTTTAAATACCTCCAGTGATGGTGACTCAACCACTTCCCTGGGCAGCCTGACCCAATGCTTCACAGCCCCTTCAGTGAAGAATTTTTTCCTAAAATCCAACCTAGACCTCCCCTGGTGGTAGTTGAGGCCATTTGCTCTTGTGTCATCACTTGTTGCTTGGTGGAAGAAACCAATCCCCACCTCGCTACAAACTCTTTTGGGGTAGTTGTAGAGAGCAATAAGGTCTTCCCTGAGCCCTCATTTTCTTCAGGCTAAATAACCCCAGTTCCCTCAACCACTCCTCATAAGACATGTTCTCTAGACCCTTTACCAGCTTCGTAGCCCTTCTCTGGACACACTCCAGGGCCTCAATGTCCTTGTAGTTAGGGGTCCAAAACTGAACACTGAACAAATGAGGTGCGGCCTCAACAGATTAAAGAGAGACAACCACTTCCCTAGTCCTGCTCGTCATGCTATTCCTGATGCAGGCCAGGATGCTGTTGGCCTTCTTGGCCACCTGAGCACACTGCTAGCTTATATTCAGCCAGCTATTGACTATTCCTGTATGTATTCTGCTATACTTGTATTTTACTTCTTCTATAGCTAAATGTAAATTAGAGTCAGTTTTGTAATGCAGAAATACTAAGTATATTTAACTTTTTTTAAAACAAACAAACAAACAACAAAAAAAAACCTTTGTAACTGAACTCATATCTATCTTCAAATGAAGTTTCCAAATACCCAAGCTATTTATTAAAAAGCAGTTGGGTTCAGTGTAACCATAGAAAAAATCTTAGTGAGTGAACAGAATAAGAGTACACTGGCCAAATGATAGCATTTTCCCTTATGCATTCCTGTGTAGCAGCAGTTTTTTGAAGTCTTGCTTGCAAATTGATTTCTGGTAAAGTCATAATATTCATAGTTCAAGCAGAATACACTTTCTTACAGAACTGCCAATACCTTCTACCAAAAGGTTAAACAGTTCATTTTTCATATGGTCTAAGCTGTGTGTGAAATCAGCTTTTTAAGTGCAAATGTAGATCTGTGTGTTGTGGAGTGGCTGGACTGGGAATCTGAGGCTTGTTTGGGCTGCAAAGAGTGAGGCTGGAGAGCATGAAGAATTGGATGGGTTTGGTAGGAGACATCCAATTTTGAATTACTTCGGCAGATTAACTGAAATGTTTCTGACACTTTTACTGATGGCTAGGATAGGAGGCATGACTAATAGGGAATGGTATTGAAGGGGAAATTGATCTGTGGGTAGAACTTGGGCTACTTAGACATGGGACTGTATATTCTTTTAACAGTAGTTTTTCAGGATGAAATGCTATGTCACGGAAGTCAACGAAAATGTTGACCTAGTATAAAGAGATTCTTTTCTTACATATTGTATCGAATACAAAGATCTTCTATAGAAGATTGTGATCTAACCTGAGCATATCTTTGATAATTTATTGTTTATTTCCAGTTCCTTAGTTTCCATCTGTGTGTTTTTAACTTTCTCAGCTATGCAGGAATTAAATGTACTTGAATATTTAATACTTGTTTGAATAGTAGAAGTGCATAAAGGAGATCCAGAATAAAACTACTGCTATCCTCAGTCTCATCAATGGTGAGAAAATTTTCATCTTTTGTGGAATTCATACCTTGGTATTACATAAATAGCCCTGAATTTACTCTGGTGAAACACACACTCATCCGTGTAGTGTGTTTCTGCCTGGGTGAATCAGTTCTTAGTGATCTGTTTCCCAACATTAGGTTTGACTAGGTGGAACAAATGAGTTAAAGGAAGGCTGGTATTCAGAGATGAAGGCATATATTTTAAACTTCTCATTCATTTAAAAACATTCTTAAATATTTTTAGCAGTTTACTTACACACTACTTTTTTCATCATGTATTTTCATTGTTTTATCTTCATTTTAAAGGAACTGTACTAATCATCTCAGTAAATTTTTGAGTCAGTGATTAGCATTTCTTTATTTTTTTTTTCTAATCTCTGACAAATAACGGAAGGCAAATACCTATGTCTGAAATAATTCATTTAAATAATGTATTCAACTAGCTAGATAGATGATAGAATATGGATTAACAAATGAAGAAGTCCTGAGTTCAGATAAGATTAACAAATACCTAAGAAAACGTTAGATTATCTTTTTGTTGGAATTCAAAAAAACTTCCCAAGCCCCCCAGATGGTCTAAAGCTGTGAAGCCTAACACACACGTACACCAAAAAATTCTGTGCTATGCTGGCAGGTTAACAGGGTTTTAAATGATATAAAAATTATACTTACATCATTACAGATTGAAGTATTACAGTGATGCAAGACTGGAAATGTAATATCCTATGATGTTCAGGTCTTGAGCACAGAGAACAAGGAAAACGTGTCAGTACATAATGGCTATATATTCTCCTTCTGCCTCCAACTGTTCTCTTTTTCTGGAAAGACTGCACTTTTATACATTCCTAGTAAAGTTAGAAGTTTTGTAAGCTTTTATATACACTTTCTCCTCATTGATGGTGCCATGTCATTTTCAGTTTCAGAAATACTCAGTCCAAGACAGCAATACTCATGGTGAAGGTGGCAACCTTGTAAAATATCTTAATGTTTGCAGGCCAAAAACAGTCTTTAGGCAATGTGATACCATTATTCTGCATGTCCCCTTCTTACCCTCCCCACCTTTTTCTCCTACAGGGAATATAAATTATCCATCTTCATATCAGCTGTGAGTGGAATGCCAAAAAAAAAAAAAAAAAAAAAAGTGAGCAGAAAAAAGCCTATTGTCACATATTATAGTACAGTTCATTCTGATACTCAGTGGACTTCCAATCAACAATGTTAGTTACAAATATTCGGAACAGAGAGCTTGAAATCCCACCATTATTGTTTGAGTCTATGGCAGACATTTTTTACCTGAGGGCTGATTGTTCATGTGAAAGCGAGCACATTTTACATTTAAAAGCACTTCAGTTTTTGCTTGGATAAAGTTTCTCTTGCAGCTGGCAAAGTCAGGATGACCTTAAGGCTTTACAAATAAATATGTTTGCTACATTTTCATTATACTAAATATGGAAATTTGTAAGCATAAACGTTGTTTAAGAAATAAAATGTCGAATACACCCTAAAATGAAAACAAACACAGATTAAAAAATAACTCCTATCTGGTATGCCAATTTTATCATTTCATATGGCAATCAGAATTCATTTTTAGCTCATTTATGGTGAGATTTGAAATTTATAAAACATGGTTACAATTCTCCAACTTTAACTCAGGTTAATTTCTGTGATTTTCAGAGCTACATCCATAAGTAAAAGCATTTAGTGATGGGCTTATCCCCTCAACTCACCTTTGTGAGATGAAGATTTGAATTTGGCCTGTTATGAACAGGAGCAAGACACAACTTCGCTGTGTGAGAAGCAGTGAATAGTGCATATTTATTTCTTCTCTGGTGGGCAGACACAGAAAACAAATTTGTGTTCATTCTTGATTTGATTGTGAATGATGGAGGAGCTATTTAGATATTTGTTCAAAAATGCAATTAAGGAAGAGAGACTGTTCTTTAGAACATGAAACATGATGTCGTTTGTAAATTTCAAGACAAGTGTGTGTGGTACAGGGTTGTTTTTCTTTCAAATTCCATGGAATTGCTTTGTAGTATATTTAGAGGATTTTTAAAAGGATAAGGGCCATTTATGACATTTTACAGGATACAGGTGTGTTTGATTTAAACATTTTAAAATATATTATTCTTGTTTTAATGCATCTGTTATCTTATATTTTGAAAATACTAGGTTGTGGTTTCATGTAAAATGTATAACTATTCTAAACTTTCATAAAGATTGTTTTAGAAATATGAGGTGCATGATAAAAGTAATTGAACACGCCACTGATTAGATGAGTGCATTTAGCTGTTTGTTGTTCGAAAGCTGTTTTTCCTGTTATTTTTTAGGCAGCATACACTAGACAGCAGCAGTATACTTCATTTACTGTTTTAGCATCCAAAGGTTCTTATCTATTATGCTCTTTTAAAGTATGCTTTATTTATTATCCTTTTTTTGTGTGTGTGTGTGTGTCTAGAGAAGATGTGGCCATTTCTTTATACAAGTCCAAATCGTGTTCTTTCCTGCCCTTGTGTTGGTCCAAGATGAGATTGTCTTTTTGAGGCATCTGAGATTCTTGAGGTTCATATGGCCTTTGGAAAGTGATTTCTAAACATACTGTTATCTTAATAAATGTGTTACAACTAATGATCAGAGTACCTTATGCAGGGTTTATGGTAGCATGTCTATGCTATCTCAGCAACTGAACCATTTAGAACATCCTTAGGCATCCCTATGATGCACATGCAAGCAGAAAATGACTTGCAAAAAATTCATGATATGGGTTTTGTCTATGCATATTAAGTGTGTACCAAAAGATGTAGACTGCATGTCTGCAAAAATGGATTATTTAATTCCTTAGTTACTAGTATTTTCAGGGAGAACATGTTCCAGAGTGTTGTGGTTTAACCCGGCTGGCAGCTAAACACCACACAGCCGTTCACTCACCCTCCCCCCTCCCTCTCTGGGATGGGGGAGAGAAACGGGAAAGTGAAGCCTGTGAGTTGAGATAAAGACAGTTTATTAAGATAGATAATAATAATAATAATAATATGTACAAACAAGTGATGCACAATGCAATTGCTCACCACCCGCTGACCGATGCCCAGCCCAACCCCAGGCAGCCAGCCCCCCACCCCGGCTAGCCACCCCCATATACTGTTCAGCATGCCGTCAGATGGTATGGAATACCCCTTTGGCCACTTTGGGTCAGCTGTCCTGGGTCTGTCCCCTCCCAGCTCTTGCTGCACCCCCAGCCTGCCCGCTGGCAGGACAGAGCGAGAAGCTGAAAGGTCCTTGGCTTAGTGTAAGCATTGCTCTGCAGCAATTAAAACATCAGCATGTTATCAGCACTCTTCTCATCCTAATCCAAAATATAGCACCCTACCAGCTACTAGGAGGAAAAATAACTGTCCTAACTGAAACCAGGACACAGAGGTTTATCAGGATATTCAGGTTGTGACAACATGGACTGTCATGTTACATCTGCTCATGAATTCATGTTTATGAGTTTTTTTTTGTTGTTGTTGTTTGTTTGTTTGTTTTTTAATGCAGTAACAGTGGACACAAGAATGCTGATGAAACAAGGAGCTCTGTGAATTAAAGAAAAATGTCAGGAAATTTGGAGTATTTTATATTATTTAGTCAGTTAAAAAATGTGAATTAGCCAATAATTGTTGGCTAGGTTTAACAAGGTATTTCAGTGCCCAAGTGTACAAATAAGAAAATAGTGCCTGGCCCAGATGGACACCTACATTTAGCTGATTGCAGATGAACTTTCTAAGCTACCAGTGTAGCCAGGGAAGATCTACCCCATGTCCAGGTCTGCAGAGCAAAGCCTTCAGCATTTGTGTAAAACTGTGAATGAATGAATGCAAACATGTTCCTGTATCTACTGTTGGAGAGCAGCAAGAGTAGGTTGGCTCCATGGGGAAGACAAGGCAGGGTATAAACCACTGAAAGAGTGTAAACATGGGGGCAGAGCTCATGGCTGGTATGGGAGTCCTTAGGTAGCCCCATGCACAGCTAAGGTCCAGGCCTAGGGGCTATCCCAGGAGTCCCATCAGCAGCAAAATGTGATGGGACCAGAGACAGAGCTGGAGACAAGGCTACGCCGTGGGTCCAAAGTCCATTCAGGTGGCGAGGCTGGGATCATCTGCCTACAGCATTGCAGCCATCATTCCCCACAACAGCAGACTGAGGTGAAATGGGGCTCTGGGACCATGAGCAAGAGTTGTGGGGCAGGTGGGGACATTAAGTTGCTGGGTGCCCTGAGAGCTCAGGCATTTGTCTGCAAAAGAAACAAAACCAACAGTGCACCACGCACAGTTTGGTGGTCGTGTCTGTTAAGTGCACATTAAGAGACTAAGAGACATGCTATGTTGCCTTTTCCTCACAACATGTAAATCGTGTGCTTTTTTGTTTGTTTGTTTGTTTTTAACAGAATTACTATTAAACTAATGAGCGTGCTCAGTTTTAAGAATCTGCTAATGGTTTTGAGGCTTTTACTAACATAGCTTTTACTAGTACCTGGTACCTTATCTTTGTCTTTTGAATGCAATTTGTAATGCCAAGCTTTTAAGAACTGTTGAAAAACACTATGTCAGTATCAGCAGGCTTTTTAAAGCACACAGTGTTTTGTAAAAAGGGGTTCTTTAATGAGCCCTTCTATGTTTATATACATAGAATAGATGGATTTAAGAATTTGCTTCAGTCTAATCTAATCCTCAACTCCAGTCAAAAGAAGCCTGAATAACACAAGGAAGTTGTAAAACTAGAACTTACTGTCTTGCCTGCTCAAGCCCAAACATATGTATCAGAGATCTTAAATAAAGCTGATCTTTGGGGATATTTTTCCTCAAGAATTGACAGGATAAGTAGACAAATTCTAAACCCTCTTTCAAGAAGATAGGAATGTTATAAAAATCCATTTCTCTGCTTGATTTTTTTTTTCCACTTCTGGAGAAGTAAATATATACACAGTATTGTGTTAAAGATTGCAAATCACACGAGGACCAACAAATTAGGGGGTGCGGAGGATTATCTAGGGCTTAACTGGAAAAGAAGTTGCTGCTATTTTCCTTGTACTTGATAGTGATGAGAAATGCCTGGCATTACTGTCATTGCTTAAATCTCATCACCTTTGACAGCGGTGATCTTTCAGGTTATATATTTCCAATTCCTATATCCAAAACCATTTTTCTGTTTCTTGTATCTGAAAACATAAAGGTTGGAGATTATTGATGTATTTTTGTTAGTGTAAAAGTTAAAACGTTGCTGATAATGAACAAACAAGGGCATAGAAAATAGGAGAACTAGTTGGTATCATGAGTGCTTTGTTTTCTGGATGACTATTTTCTGGGAGGACACAGTTCCACTAACATACACTTTAACACACTATTTTTTCCACTAATTATATAAACTTCACAGAGACTTTTTTTTTTTTAATTATTTTTAATTTTGCTCTGTTTCACATTGTTTCTTCAGCTCAGAATTGCTTCAATGTCAAACTAGTAACTAAAGAAGAAACCTTAACAAACATGTCCAAACCATACTTTTTCCTCATGGATCTGACACTGACGTTTTCTAGTTTCTGAGACCATATTTGTTTATTTCTGAACGTACTAACTGGGGCAGTGATTCTTCCACATGGTAGTGTAGTGGATTCACAGCAGCAGGTTTCTGCACTTTGCTATGCGTAAATAGTGTTCTGTTTGAATTAATACAAAGATCGCTGTCAAGAGTTTATATGCTCAATTTCAGGGTAATGATAGATTGCAGCATAGAAACATTACTTCAGTCTAAGAGATAGCACGTCTCTGGATCAGATAATGTGGTAGCTGGCTAATTTTCTGTGAATAGGTCTGCTTTGATTTACCGTCATTAAAATAAAGAAAAGAAAGAAAGTACAATACATACTGCTCACTCAGGGGTAAGTGCTCCGTTATGTTGTGTATGCCTTTCAAGATAAGTTAGAAGTTCATTGCATGGCAATTGCACATGTTTAATCTGGTTTTGACTGTATTATTTTTAATCACTTGATAGATAGTATTAAAACATATGAAAAGTAGAGAATTATACTCTCCTAGTAGATGGAAAAATACTATACTTTTTGATGCCTTTGGTTTAGAAATACCTGTTCATGGAAACTTAGCATAGTATGAATAACTCCAACTTTTCAGAGAAATGAAACAATAGCAGTCTTAATAGATGCAGTTAGCAAGACTAGTGTCTTCTCTAATGATGTGAAGTTTTACAGTGTAGTGACCTACAGAATTGGCTCCCATCCAAGCCTCCTGTTTTACAGTTGCGGCTGGACTGTTTGCCTAGCAACATCCTTAATGGACCCGTAGGGAGTTTAGACTTACAGCTAGATGAGTGTAGAATGCTGAAGAGGAAGACCAACAGTTCATGTAGAGGAAACAATGAATAGAAGAAAGCATCTTCTCTGACAGAAGCCTGAAACTTTTTTTTTTTTTTCTTCACAGAAACAGATCCTTCCTAGTTTTCATTTCACTTGCTTTATATATATACATATACACCTTCAGTGTTCCTACTATAAAGACAAGAAAGTAAACTTCAGTTAATTTTATTATCTTAAATGTTTTTTACTTTCCAGCACAAGTTTTCATTTAATGAAGTTGTATATGATGAAAAAAAGTTTGAAAGTAAAATGAGTGAATTGTGAAGAGACAAAAAAAAAAAAAAAAAAAAAAAAGCCTGACAGAAATAAGCAAGGGAATTTTCTGCTGATGACAGATGTCCTTGATTCTGTTTGTCAGTCCTTCAAACAAACTGCTATCTAATAAAGGTTTTCTATGAGCTTGCCCACTAAATTAAATAGTCCCTGCAAAGGGAAAATGTCTTTCAACATTTTCTGTGGTGTCTAAGTGATGTCTTAGATATAAATCAAAACACAAATCAATTCTTTCTATATGGGGAGGTAATACTTTCAAACAGTAGAAATCTAAATTAAGTTTCGGTTATTTTTTTTCTAAATCACCTTTTTTTTTTTTCTTTTTTTCTTTTTTTTTTTTTTCCACATTATTTATCCAGTGAAAGGTTTTGCTGTGTTTCAAGTAACAAATAATGGCAGACACTGTTTGGAGGTCATTACATTATTTCTTTCTTCATAACATTGCATCAATCAGTTAAACTAAAATTTCAATCCTTTTTGTATTGTGTTATTTTGACCCTGCATTATAACATTGCAAAAGCAGGTCCTCTGTATTTTAATTTTATCAAATAATGTGTATGCTCTAGATCAACAGTACGCTGCCTCAGGAACTGAAGTGGTGTGATTTTTAGGAGATTAGACTAGATTATGTTAGTAACGTCATGTCATTTTGAAAATACATTAGTACTGTTGTAAGACAATCATCCATTTCCATGCAGAAAGGTCTATAAGGCAATGTTATGTTATAAGATAACATTGCAATGCTACAAAAACACATCCATACCACTTCAAAGTTCCCCTCAGGTCTGAAAATGGTCTACTTTCATTTGGCATGGAGTCAAAAGGCAGCAAAATGTCTGTACCTGTTGTGTACCCTACAGTTATGATCCACTGATGTCTACCTGTCTACCTTTGTTGTGTCCTTGGTGCAGGTTGTGTCCACTGTCTCTTGAATGCTTAGATTTCTTTCTGAGGAAGCCCAGACAAATAGCTGGGCAATGTCAGCAAATTATGTGGCTTAGGTTATTGAGTAACCAGGATATTTGCTTTTCCCAATGGAAAAAAAAAAAAAAAAAAAAAGGCAGAAAAGGCAGAGAAATGATTATGCTTGAGAAGGTCTAGTCTCTTAAGAGTAAGTCCCAAATGTATTCCACACTTTTGGATCCTGGGCATTTTAAACATGGATGTTATGCTTTAGGTTCATCTATCTTTATTTCCCCCCTGAATATTTCAATCTTTGTTACTACTCACTTGCCTTCACTCATGAAGTGCAAATAGAGCACATGAGCATTCTGATGGCTTTAGTGTTTTAGTTGCTATGTGATCTGAGCTGGGTTACTTAATTCAGTAACAGAAACATCTCTACTGGAGCTGAATCTATTTGGCTAAAGTGGCTTTTTGGAGAATTGATCTGAAGGGTAGCTTTCCCTGACATACTGTGAAATCTGTGGTTGTAAAAATAGTCACATCGCTATTTAGTTTTCACCATTTGATAACCAAAATAAATATATCCCCAGCTGTTTTTATAAAACTAGACCGTGTCTGATAATGTTTTTATATTCTCACTATCATGGAGAAGAATTCTTTTTGCTTTCTGTAGGAAAAGCATAGGAATGTCCTGTGATCAATGGTCCAGGATAGCCTGAAAAATTAAAAAATGATAATGAAGGACAATTCAAAGAAGATGTGATCCAGGAAATCCATTATTTTTTCAGATTTTGTCTAGGGAAGGCCCTGAATGGCCTTATCAAACTACAAAGTTAACAATGGTTTGAGCAGGATGATCTCCACAGGTCCTTAGCACTGAAAATCATTCTATGACTCATTATCAGTAAATTTTAAATTTAGGTAAAAGGAACATTTTATTTTTTATTTTTTATTTTTTATTTTTTTTTTTTTACTTAGGCAACACTTGTTTTAGAGATATAATTAAAATATTTATAGTGGTCTTAATTTAACCATGTAAAAGCCCATAATAAAAGTGTGCAATTCAAGAAAATTTTGCAGGAAATGAAGCTAGCAAACATCTAACACAGGTGAGATTTAATAAGCATCTAGGAAGGATTTTTTCTCATATTTTGGCTTAATCAAAATGTGACAGCTGTAAACTGGGGTCACCTTTTGCTTCCAGTAATTGATAAGGCAGTTTAGCAATAACATACGTTGTGGAAGCAAGTAGATTGTTTTCTCACAGGAATTTCACACATGATTTATTTCCTTCATCAGATGCTTTTTCTCATTTAGCTGTTCTATAAAATAAAAGAGAGGTATACATCATTTGCAGTTCTAAAATTTATTGTTCTAATCATGACACTGGTATATGGCATATTGTATCTTATTTTGTATTATAAATTGCTGTGACAGAATAGAACAATAGTGATGGGCTTAGTTTATGATCAGAGTACTGATTTGGTGTTACTTACTGCTGCAGAATATTTTCTGTCATAATTCCTTGTTTCTTAGTCAAAAACGTTTCCTTTGATACTGAAAATCCATTTTCTTCTTTATTAGAAAAAAACACTTCTTTGAATATCTATAGTTGTAGCCAGACCAGATAAACAAAGATTTGTCCTTTTGCCAGATGTAGCTGGCAGGCCAGCATGAATTGTATGAGTATGCACATTTCAAATAATAAAACATTATGAAAAAATCAGTATTATGAGATTATTACAAATCACAAAAAAAATGGAGTTATGCAGATTATAATCTTCTAGAAGAGACAGAGTAGATCTAAATTATGACATTATTTGAGACCATTATAACAGACCATTTCCCCTTGTAAGGCTAAGTGACACCTTAAGTATTCCTCAGGAAATGTGACAGACTCCATTAAAATTGCCTTATTGCTATTGATTTTGTGCAGATGGTATTCAGATACTGTGGTAGTAATTCTAAGGTAAGACTGGAGAGATCAGATTAATGAAAGGGTAAGAACGAAGGGTCCTTTTTATTATGACAATATAGTAAATTAATATATTGTTCTAAGATTTGGGCTGTTTAGGAATCGTGCTATTAAAGAGGAGATGAATTTCACGTGTAATATTGAATGATTCTAATGAGTTAATACAATGGAAGACTGAGGAACTCCAGAAAAAAACAGGGTGAATAGGTAATCTGATGGGATATAAAGCTCATCAGTAACAGATGAACAGAAGTAGTAAGCTGGGTTACCCTAAGAATTCCTAGCTGAATTAAATTTACTATGACTATGCAGAAAGGTGGAATGATGAATTCATGGAGAGATTTTCTTGAGAGAAGAGGGTTTAAAAACTACAACTATTTCATTTGGTCAATTGATGAATAAATGTTCTCTGGAGAAGTGTAAAAATTAATGATTGATACAAGGAAAGCAATTGAATTGTGCTTATTATTGTTTCTGGAATCACAAGAATAAATTCAAAAGCCACAAAAAAGCCTTTAAGAAATTCAAAAGCCACAAAATAATAAACACATTGGGGTTTAATTTTTCCTTTCCTGTCACAGTACATGTGGGCACACAGAACAAAAGGCATCACTGTACTGAGAAGAATTACTCAGATATAAAATAATCTCTCCTTGCTCGTGGTTCCTGCCTTCTTTTCCAGGATAAATTGCAATAAGTGCAGATGTCTTGGCAGTGATAAAGTAAGGGGCCTTTAGCAGATACATTACACCTGTGAAGCTCCCTGGTCAGACTGAAGCTGCAAGCTGCATCTGATTCCATAAGTACTTGCACACACATAGAGAGAACTAATAAAAATGTATTTGATGTGGTATAAATGCTAATCATCAGAGGAAAGCGAGAATAATTAAATGTTTATTGTTTGATAAGTCTGGGTGCGTTTCCTCGGTGCATCGGCTATGTATTAGCATGTGTTATGTGCTATGTATTAGAATCTGATGTATATATTTAGAAACTGAATCGTTCTCTTAACTGAGTCATTTAAACTAAAAGGTACACTCTCCTTAGCAGGAAATTCACATTAATTCCCTTGTTATACAAAAGGTTGTACTGGTTTTGTGGTAAGAATAGTGTATATAAGTGATTGAGCAATAGCATAGTCATTTTCTGAATATAAATAAAACAAATGCTAAAAAAGATGCAGTGGGCTGGTTGAGACCCATCCTCAGGAACAAACAAACATCTGTTTGTGTCATCTTGATGGTAATAGATACTGTGTTTGCTTGTTTTAGTTTATTTGTTTTCCAATACTGTTCTCCTGAACCTCTGTTGTACTGTGTTGTATTATGCTGCCATTGCATGTCACTAAAACAGAACAACAAAAAAAAAGATTTAGGGAGATATATAAAATTTTGTTGGGCTTGAACCTCCCTGTCTCCAGGACAAGGTCTGCCTCTGGCTTAAGTTAATTTTGATTCCAAGCCTGAAAAAGTTTCATGAAATTGCTACTTCTATGGATTTCATTTTTTAATGTGCCTGTTATTTAGTTGTATATTGATAGCTAAACTTATATCACTGTATTCATACCTTTTTGAAGTTAATTTTGACTGAAATAATTTCCAAAGACTAGTTCAATGTTTGTAGCATCCTTTTCAGTGTTATAGAAGGTAAGAGTTGTGTGGACCATTCCATTTTAGATTAGTAATTAAGGCAGTCGTTATTAGCCATGTTACTAGCCTTTTCAAACTCTCTAATCTTGAAAAAAAATCTCCACCCTCTAATGTAATTATAGTTGATTCTTTTCTAATACTGACATTCTTTCTTTCCTGCTTTTTGTCCTTTACTTATACGGAAATTTTATGTCATTGTGTGATATTGATATCTAGGAAAAAAAAAAAAGTTTCATGGCAGCTCAACTGACTGTAAACAAAAGAGCTATTTTTGGTGCAATGTTAGTGTTGACTCTAACAATACATGTGAAATAAGTAATTGCATATTAGCCAGATGTTTTTCCAAGTTGCTTATAGTTTATAAGAAGCTTTTATCTAAAGCAAATCAGGTTTTGTGTGTGTGTGTATGAAATTGAATGAAAAAGGTGGTCAGTAAGCTTTTACCTTGATAAGCACGCATTTGTGCATTTTTCTGTGCAGAATGAGGGAGCTGGCATTTTTATTTTTTATTTTTTTTTATTTATTTTATTTTCTTTTTTACTTTACTTTAGACAATAATGTAATTTCATGGTGTTCAAGGTTGTGGATCCACTGATCACAGTCCTGTTTTCTGCATTTCTTATCAAAATTAGAGATGGAACATTTAAATGTACTTTTGTATTACAGTGTTGTAAAATGTACTTGCTTACGTGGTAAAATGGTGAAATGCCAGAAATCATTAAGTTATTAGCGATGTTTTGGGACTAGTGCTGGAAAGACAGTTCAAATGGACTCAGAATCTTTTGAACACTTGGGTATCTCATACTGAACCTTCAATTGGCTCTTTTTTTTTTTTTTTTTTTTTTTGTGGAGAATCATTCACTGTAACGTTTTGAGACAATTAGAAAATGAGATTTGAAGTACACAAAATTTGAATAAGCAGTAGAAAATGTGAATCTTTTTGTCCTTCTTTTAACTAGATACAGTAAATTGTGTCGTGCACAAGGGAAAAATATCCATGCACTTTATGTGGCAATCATTTATACTGAGTAGATATGAACAGTCATTCAGAGAACAATTGATTTTGCAGTATCCTAGACTGGGTTGGAGACTTGTGCATTCATTGCACCATATGCTACTAAAATTTATATATAAAGTTCACATTAAAGTGGCTGTTTT
>NC_048893.1:28773473-29025514 GCF_011077185.1 Oxyura jamaicensis
CCAATTTCTTTGGTGCTAGAAAGTATTAGGCTATATGTTTTTAAGTTTAGCTGAAATTCATGGTAGAGGCACAAACAAAAAGACAAGAAAATTTTTCAAAGGAGTGGCCAGCAGGTTGAGGGAAGTGATTGTCCTTCTCTGTTCTGCCCTTGTGAGGCCACACTTGGAGTACTGTGTCCAGGCCTGGGGCCCCCAGCACAAGAAGAATGTGGACATCTTAGAACAGGTCCAGAGGAGGGCCACACAGATGATCAGAGAGCTGCAGCACCTCTCCTATGAAGAAAGGCTGAAAGAGCTGGGGATCTTCATCCTAAAGAAGAGAAGGCTCCAAGGTGATCTTACTGCAGCTTAAAGGGGGCTTGTAAAAAAAAAAAAATGGAGAGGGAGAGCGACTTTTTGCTTAGTCAGATATGACATGGGCAAAGGGCAGGGCAAATGACAGGGCAAAGAAGAATGGTTTAAAACTAAAAGATGATTTAGATTAGATGTTAGGAGGAAATTCTTCACTCAGAGGGTGGTGAGGCACTGGAACCGGTTGCCCAGAGAGGTAGCGGATGCCCCATCCCTGGAGGTGTTCAAGACCAGGTTGGATGAGGCCCTGGGCAACCAGATCTAGTGGGTGGCATCCCGGCCCATAGCAGGGGGGTTGGAACTGTATGATCTTTAATGTTCCTTCCAACCCAAGCTGTTCTATGAATCACGAATCATTCTATGATTCTATGAAAAGCATAGAGTACATTTATATACAAAAAAAAAAAAAAAAAAAAAAAAAAAAAAAAAAAAGATTCTGCCAACAAATGTTATGCCCACCAGCCACCTTATGGAATCTGAGTTGTGCTCACATGCAAAAAGACAAAATTGTAAACCTTTTGACCTGTAAAGTGTATTACATGAATTCTACAATGCTTTCTTTATAGAGTCTAGGGCTGAAAGAAATGCATATAGAAGAAGAGAATCATCACTGCTATTTCAACACTAGCATTAAATATTTCTCTTTGAGGTTTGTCTGTCCTTGGCCAGTGCAAAATCCATGTTTATTCTACTTTTAAAATGAGGATATTCCCTTTTCTCTGATAAGGTTCTGAAGCACAACTAAGTAAGTATCAGGAAAGCTATAAGATTTTTTTTTTTTTCCTAATTATTTGGTTAGCTTGAAAAGCAGCATGCTGTTGTCCATACTGTTGCACACCTCATTTTGGGCATGCCTCAGTACCTTTGTTTCTCCTTCAGCATGTACTGATGAAGATGATGTAGTTGCTAGCCTTAAAAAGATGAATAAGGTAATTTTTGCACTGTTGTGATGCCACTGGAAACTGAATTTAGTGAGTTTAGTCCTTGAGAAAGAATATATATAGAGACTCCCTTTTGTGTCTTGATTTCTTCCTTGTTTTTTGCCTTACTATTGGTAGAAGAGACTCTTACTGCCCTACTTGTCCTTGTTCTGGCAGCTAGCTCTCAGGTCATCCCATATGATGGAGAGTGAAATAAGAACATGCTTCTGTAGGAGTTCAGTTCTTGCTTTTTCATCTGTAACAACAGGCAAAACCGAAGAGATCAAGGTTCTTAATAACCTTGTAATTAATATGGGACTGTTTAAGGTAGTTTCCTTCTCTGTGTGAACTTGAGAGCTGTCTCTTTGGCTACCAACCTTTTTTGTCTGATTAAATCCAGTCTGTTCAAGGACTGAAAAGGTGGTACATTATGCCAAATGTCATGGAGAAGCCTATTGTTGCATTGGTCTTGGGAAATCTAAGTGTAAATCTGCGTGGCATATGGAGATTAAAAAAAAAATAACGTTGGGTTGAACTGTCAAAAGGAATCAACCAGTATATTTTATGATAATGACTTGGAAAGTAGCTTTGTGTCATGTGTGGACATTCTGACTCAGTAAGTAGTATGCAGGGCAAGAGTTATCCCCTTCTTTCACCCTTAATTTAGCACTAAGCTATGGAATACTATCTCTTGTAGGTACAGCTGTCCTCAGCATTTCTGTTTTCCCTTGAGTTCTAGCCAGGACGCACAATGAGTCGTGAATTCAGAGTAGTGCTTAGAACTCAATAATCTGTAGATCTTGGTAGTGTGTTTAATGGGTAATTTAATGGGAAGGAAAAATAGGATTATTTATGATAGCTATTCTAAGAAGGTGTTTCAGTATGGACATACCTTTCCATATACTTTCCTTTCATTCATTTCTGTTTTAGTGGAGAATTTCCACTTCAGGAAATCCTGTTAGATGACTGAGGTGTTATGTGACTATATACTTAGAGTGGGTGGGAGAAAATCACTGAATTCAATTTGTGGGAGGAAGTTCCAAAATTCCAAATTTCCATCTACCATTAGAGGGTATATTTTGTAGATGTGCATGTATATGGTCTTGGATCAAGAAACTACGATTATTATAATAAACAGTATCTTGTTCTTTTGACCATTTATTCTAAATTTCTCTTCACACCTGAATACATCCAGCATATAGCTTTGTGATTCCCAAAAGCTATGCCAAAGCTATGGCTATTTGGAGCACAGCTTGAAATTGTCATCAACACGAATAAGGAACAATAGCTACATAAGGATAAGGCAGATGGAGTAGTTTTCCACTCTTCTAAACTGTAATGTTAAAAAGAACATCATCTATTTTAGGATCGGGAATAGGCCATCTGCCCGAATTGCCTGCCCTTTCAGCTTTACCTTACTCTCACATTACTATCATTATTTTCATCTGAATGCCATTACATTTTTATGCTGTATTTCCCTGAAAGATACTTCACGGCATTAGCTGATTTGTTTTACACCAGGGTTTTCTTTAAGAATTCCACGTCTTTCTTTAATATTTGTATTTTACTATTCAAGTGTTTTGCTTCCAAATATGATGTTTGCTTGATAATTTCATTAAGTCAGACAACATCTGTCCTTACTGGCGGTGTTGGAAATGATGTGATAGCCTGGCAATAATAGTAGCAGGAAATAAGCAAAGGACTAACAGGGATCATGAAAGGCAGAGGAGGCAGCAAGGCCAAGAAAAGGACTTTGGACCAAAAGGGTGTAAAAATAAGTGAAGCTGAGAGAAAAACAAAACACTGGGTTAAGTGAATGAGATAAGTAAAAAAGTTTTTTAGCAGCCAGTTTATTTGTAGTTTTCATCTGTCTCTGAAGGGAAAAATGATTCAGTTGCTATGAAGACTATTGACTTGAATGTCTTTGTGGGTTGAGCAATAGAAAGAATTAAACATTTTCCAATGGAAGTTTTTAAAATCTGAAACTGTTGGTTCAACGAATATCAATTGTTCTGCAAGAATGTCAACACTTCATATCTGCTTTTTTTTTTTTTTTTTTTTTTTTATTAATCCATGTTATGTATATACCCGCCTTTGATCTGTTACAATAATTTGGCAAATGAGAATGAAGGCTTTCTTCCTAAATTTCTAAAGAAATCCTTAAAACCATTTTAATGTTCCAAGTACAGTGGACATATATATATATATATATATTATTTTTTTCCCTTTTTCTTTCCTCCCCAAATAAATTGAAATACATTCCTATCTGAGTCAAGAAAACGTAATTTAGGGAACTAAATTGCCATCCCAGTTGAGTGCGGAACGTAAGAGTTTCATTTATAGTGAATAGAAATGAGCTCCACTAACTGTAAAATCACAATTTAGATAAAATTTTCTTTGTGTACATGATTGTTCATTCATAGTTATGTTCCTAAACATAAACAACATAAACATCTCGAGGTGTGTTTTTGTTTGTTTGTTTTTGGTGCTCTGGGATACCATAGATCCCAGTACATACAAGGTTGACAAGACCTATGAGAGACAGGAAGATAGGTCTGAACAGAACATGAGTTTCTGAACAGAAACTCAGTGTCAGAAGGGATGCACCTAAAATATGTTTTGTTATACCTTTGTCCTCTATGTTATACCTATTGTCAACAATTCGGTTTAGCAGGTACAGGAGTTTGCAGGTTATCTAAATGGTTGCAGCCAAATAATAAATTGCTTATCTATCTGTAAAGATAGATATTGATATTCTTTTCTTGGCATTAATTAAACATATAAACTACTTTCTATTCAGTTTTTGTAGTTGTAATTCTAGAAATGGAAATTAAACTGTCATAGTTTGTTTTGTCCATATTTGGTAGCTCTGACAATTGATCATAATTTTTTAAACAGACAAGGACAAAAGCAATTAGTTTTGTTTTGTTTTGTTGGGGGGGGGGGGTAGAGGTTGGGAGGGGGAACATTCATTGAGGTTAATGGTTACTTTCAATATTTCTTTTACAGTTGCATTCTTTGAAGATCAGCCTACTTTTTTTTTTTTTTTTTTTTTTTTTAATAATGAAGAATTCAACATAACTGCAGTTTTATATCTTTTGTATCTTATCATAGCTAAGCAGGTAGGCAAGACAGCGCATGTCCGTGCGCTACTACTCACTATAGAAATTAAGTAATACTTAATGTAAACACAACAGTAAGATGAAGTGTTTCAATTTGTGTATACAGTGTAGTTAGTCTCTTTTTATAGGGTCAGTTTTCATTATTAGTTACTACTTCTAGTATGCTTATACTATGTACAAATGATATCTGTACCTTTTGTCTCAGAGTACTGAATCATGGACAGAATTTAGTCTGGTACAAGATATTATTTTTCAACTGTCCTGTAATTCAAACAATAAGAGGATTCAAAACCTTGAGAACTTTTATTGAATTTGCAGTGAATAGGTCAGTTCTCAGTTTGACAGCACAGTTCTCGTGAGATAGGTTATGGTCATGTACTTTAACATTCCAATCATGCAGATCCCACCAGATGTCAGTAATCAGGTTTCACTCATCTTGAATTTACCTATATACATGTCTAAATACAATTCTTTTCTTCAAAATTCGACTTCTACAACTATCATATGGATAATCTAAGTATTTTTTTTTCATTTTATTCTCATGACGATTGGCCACTTGGTTTCAGTTTTGGTTCTCAGTGTCTAGATTTTATGGTCACAGAATGGTTAGGCAATCTTTCTCCTTTTTTGATAATACTTCTAATTTTGTTGTTGTTGTAGCATAGTATTTATTCCCCTGGTATTTCTTTAGCTTGGAAGATTGGATCAGGTTGTTTCAAATGGTATACAACTGTAAGCTGTTCAAATTAAACATTTGGTAGGGCAACCAACCCTGTGACCTGTGAAACCAATTGGTTAGGGAGGTAAACCAATATTCCAGAAAAATATATTTCTTTGTTTCCCACCTAGCATTTTATGCCAACACCTTTCCAATGTTGCTCACAGGTATTTTAAAAAGATCATTTGCTTAATGGTATCTATCGCTACCCTTCCAATTCTATTTAAGATTCTGTAAGCAGTGTTGTGATGCAGTATCATGATCTAAAGTAGACAAGACCAGTATTTTTTAACTCAGTGTATGTTTCTAGTTATCTTGTTTATAATAACCTCTACAAAAACAGTATGTGGTTGTTAATGGCATACTATTCAGATTTTCTCATCTTTAGTATAAGATGAATTGCTAGTCTTGTTTGTGTTCAATGTCTGTTCTCTCTCTTCTGTTTAACTATACGCTTAAAAATGTCTTCACTTTTCATACTGATTGTACACTTTCTGCTATGTAGAGTTTCTTGTCAAGAGTCTGTTTTTATTCTATTCAGTTCATTAACAATAATTATTTTTCTCCTTTAAGTTTAATGGAGTGATTCTTTCCAAATTTTTCTCCTTGATTCTTCAAGAATTGTTTGTTATGTGAACTTGCTTCCTAGACTATATAAGCATTTTTCCTAAAACGTTTCCTCTGGCTTCATAACAACAAAGACTACTGGATAACTGCTGATCATTATGTCTTTTTTCTGACTGGGCAAGATTGAGGCAGGAATCTTTTTTATTAGTGAATTAAGGAAATGGAAATTTCCTTTTAGAATGGAAATCAACATTTGTTCTGTGATCTTTTATTTATTAATTTTTTAAGCTACTACTTGGAGTTATTGTTTCACATCGTTGTTGCTAGAATAGAAGTTTAAATGTACATATGTATTTTGGCTGTGTTAGCTGATGGAATTTTGGAATTGATATTTGTAAATGTTTTACCAAGTAGTAAATGCTTATTCTTTCCATGAATAGAACACGGTAATTTTCAGTCTGGTAGCTGACAGAAAGAGGTAAGGTAACTGAATTCAAACATTGAATTAATGTCTTATGTTTTGGGTATTGCCTAGCCAGACTTTTCAAATGTAGATCTTGCCTTCTCCTTTCTTTTGTTAGTAACATGTTTTGCAGTGATTTTTGCTGTCAAATGCTAAGTTAAAATTAATCCTATTCTGAGCTACTGTTTTCTGGTGTGAATAATCAGTAAGTAGTGCTTTTAATGTGTTGTAGTCCTTAGAGAAAACTATTAAATAAGAAGGAAACACAGGTGTGTAACAAAACTTTACTCTGAAGAAATTAATTTTCTGAAGAAATTAAATGTAGCTAGTTGCTAGTTCCTGCTTCCATTAAAGAGAGTAAACAACCCAGCTAATTAAGAAGTAAATGAGTTAAATATAGAGTAAGTTTGTGTGATAAGTTTTGTAGCGGCTGGTCATGTAACAAAATTTCTTGAAGAATAGATAATTTGTTCTAAATTGTTCTAATTGTTCTGAATTTGTTCTAAACAAATGTATACTCAATAGTTGCTGTCATTTTTTAAAATCATGATCAAGTCAAATGCCATATGTTCCCAAGGTACTACCTTGAGTTGCTCACTGTGCACTAAAAAATTCAGCAAGGTTACCTGCAAAACTCACAGCAGTCATTTAGAACTACAAGTGTTTTATATAGAATGTGCGTGTAAGTGTGAAGCAAAGTATTAATGATAGTAAAATATAAACCTTCACAGGAAGATCACAAATTCATATTTTGATTTCCACTTTCTTGTGATTTGCAAGCAGAGGGGGAATTGGCGTGAAGCTAAGTTAGTTTGAATGTGATTTTCATGAAGTAACTCTCTCGTTTTTAAACTCTCTTTATCAGAATTAGAGGAGTTTCCTAAAATTTAAAAGGCCTTTGTACTTTGTTTTTCCTTTGGGCATCTTGCACCAAACACCTATCTGCTTATCTTAGAGGAATGTAGGAAAGCTGTATACAGAAAATGAAAGCCTGAAATGTAAAGGCCTACTAGCAGAGTGCTTTGTTCTTAGTTTAGTGTATTTACTTCATCATGCTTTAAAGCATAACATTGAAGATTAGACTTTATAACTTAAATAGTTTAAAATAGTTTATTTTTATAGCAGGAAGTTTGGTGATTTATACAAAATAAAGACCTATCTCTGTGTTAGTAAGATATAAAATGGTAATTTCAGAATAAAACTTCTTATTAACTTAAAATGGGATACAAATAGGCCTTGTGTGAAAAACAAACAAACAAAAGAAAAAAAAACCTCCCTGTAAATGAAGAGATTATTAAAAAGTTTACTATACCACCATTAGGAAGTTTTTCCAATAGTTTTGTTTGCATGTTTTACAGGGGCTGTTTGGCTGGGAAAAATCTGTTTAGATTTTTTTTTTTACATGTCTGTAAAGTAATGTAAGTTAAATATTTACTAAAATATTGCAGCTGAATGATGATTTATAAATTCATATGTTTATGGAGTAATATATCTGCAGAAGGAACAGCTATCCATTTTTACTTATTACTACACAATCCCACTGCTTGCCTGTAGCTTCACTGAGGATTTTAATGTGAAGAATGTATTTGGTCATGGAGAAATAATGAACCTTTTCAGAGATTAGTTAGGCTAGTATCATGGAGAGTTTCTATGTAGATATTAAAGATGTTATCTTTATACGGATGGGAGGTGGCTCACAGTAGTGCCATTCTGAGCATTGCCATGTGTTATACACATGCATAAAATAATATGAAATAGATATAATGAAATAGAGGTCTGCAGGCTGGCTAACATGTTGCTAATGGAACACAGGTACTTCACACACACACACACACACACACACACATAAGTTGTATATATAATAAAAGTGTTAAAAATGGTTTGTGTATACTAGAAGGATAAAACAACCGTTCATTAATCAATATACATATTTAAATCTGTTTTATGTGAGTTTTAATGGCTTCACCACCAACATGCTTTTAGCCTTTGACATATTCTTACTGTAAATAGAATGATTTCAAAATGTCACTACTTGCCTGTTAGAAACATGTAAATTTTCAACTTAAATTCAAAGTGTCAATAGAATACTGAAGAACTGCAATGCTGTTGATGTATATGTTCATGAATAAATGGATGCTGGTATTATCTTGAATGCATTAGTAAGTATGTCTATTAAAAGTTTTAATCTAATTTTGCATGTGTTTCATTCTCCAGATTTTTTGGTAAGAGTGATAATTCTTTGAAGGAATATCCCTGTTCTGATTATTGTAGTTGTATTTCTCCTCTGTACCAATTAGATAAGCACCCCTAAAAAATTCTCAAATGTTTTATTGGATGAACTATTTTAAATCCTGTGATCTTGTAACCTATTGTAGAGAAACTGTTGACCTTGTTCATATGGACATTTTCCTAGTATTCTTTCAAGTGGCAATTTTAAGTGAGGATATACTTGCACAAATAAACAATATTACTCAATTTAATTATGATTAATTACAAGAGATGCATCTTTGTGGTTGTTTGGTTACGAAAGTTTTTTTTTTTTTTTTTTTTTTTTTTCCCTACTGAAAAGAAAAGCTCAACTTATTCTTTAAGAGATAGAGAAAGGAGAGTGTAAAGTTGTAAGATGTCTTCTTCAAGGTCATGGGAGAGGAGGGTTGCAAAGGTATTTTAACAAGATGCAGTTGTATTTTTCTTTTTGACAGATAGGTGAAAACATATGCATCTGAGCAATTAGAAATAGAATAATCCATTTCTTCTTAAAATGTTACATATATTTTCATTTGATATCAGTATTAAGTATGGAATTATTCAAATAATTATTTACTCAGCAGGTTAGTATGAAAATTCTATGTATCAATGCATTTGGTCTATCGAGGGAAAAAAAATGGTGAGATATTTAAATAAAGCAAGTATAATCTGTATTTATTTAGTGGGGCAGGAAGTGTGAAATTTTCATATCAGTGCTCCCGGTTAGACTTGTATTCATGTGCTGTTTTATAACACTCTGTGGAGCTGTTTTTGCATGAAAGAAATGAGATTCTTGTTTCTAAGCTCTAGTAAGTGTTAGTTCTAAATGTAACTTGATTCTAGAGGTAGGCGTGCAAGGTATATCCACACAGTTCTTGTTACCGTGTACCGTGTGCACAGTGAAGGCTGTGGTGATGGGTACCTGTTTTTCATAAACAAATCCCCTCCAGAAGCTCTGTCCATGGTGCTAAAATCTGACAAGCCCTTTCAGCATCTTTATCTGATACATTTCAATATTATTTTTTTTCTTCAGCAAAGCATATACAATCTATGAATATCCTATTGTTTGATAGTTTATAATTAACATCAGGTTGTTCTTTCTGCCTTTGACAACTTTGAAAACAACCTTTATGTGATTTTGAAATCCTGGGATTTAATTAGAAAAAGGACATCTTTAACATGAAAGTAAGTTATTCATTAGGTAAAATGCAATGATTTTTCCATGTTATAATGTTTAAAGACCAATAATATTTTGAAAGTATGTAAAAAAAGATAAGTGGAAAAGTTAATGTCTATGCACAAAAAGTAGCTTGTCTGCTTCTACCTCCAAAAATCTTGTCAGTGATTCCATATAAATGTTTACTTCAGCCAAATCTATTAAAAATGTAAGTTATTATAGAGTTTTAAAAATATAAAGTTTACTAATGACTTACAAGAAATATTCATCACTCCTATTTTTACTGTGTAATGCAAACTACCTATTCATCCAATAATTATTTAATTACCTAAGTACTTTTTTTTTTTTTTTAATTCTCCCTATTTGTATTTATAACTATCAACTGAAATAACATAAAATTTTTGCTACTAATTTCTTTGTTTGGAGTCACCATATTTTCTCATCAGCATTCGTAACAGTCAGATATCTTTTCTATACTGGCCTTAGGAGTAGTCACTTTTTTCATCCTAACAGAATTGGTTTTAGCTTGTAACCAACATTCCGATCAACAGTTTTTTGTGCACATTTGCTGCTTATGGGCCCAGTCCTAATCCCATGAGAACTTTAACTTCAATATGAGTAGAGTCGGGTATTCATTGTTCTCTTTTCGTCTCATTTCATTTCATTTCTACTAATAATGTTTCTGTCAGTCATTTATTGCTTGTTACACTGTGAAAGCTGGGGAGGTTTTATAAACTAGTGAGTTGTTATTGCTGAACAGAAGTGTGCAGGTCCAGAAAGAAATCCTTAATATCATCTAAACTCTTCAAACTAGCCAAGTTCACTCTATCGCCAACCTAAAGTTTAGACATTATTAATAACTGAATTACCAATTTGACTGAAGACAAAATTTAAATTTTCTGAGTCTAAAATTTGCATTTAGTTTTCAGGTTTCTGGGGAGGTATCAAAGCAATTCAAAATGTGCTTAAAGCAGTAGCTAACAGCCTGTTGCTCTATCATTCTTATGCCTCCTTTCTGCACTTCTCTCTTCCTCCTCCCACAATAAGCAACATGTAAAATACAACATTATTACTTACTAGCACGGGTAAGTACTTTGTGATAGTGTTTATTGTGTAGTTCATTGCAGTTGTACAGCCTAAAAACAGCAAAAATAATCTATGTGCTCAGATTGGCGTTTCAACAGGAGAATATGTAAGGAAATATTTTATCAGACTTTATAATGAATTTGTTTATTGTTAGACAAGAGCTCCCAAATATGTTTTGGAAACAAACAAGACAAAAGCTGTTTTGATTTTAATCAAAAATGTATTTTCCTCATAAAAAAATTTTACATACTCACTGTGTCTACTCTACAGACTTTGTCCATTTCATTACACCATGTGTCAATCCTAGTATATCTGTTCACTGCAAAAACTCGTGGCTAGTGTGTGTAATACAGCACAGGAGGAGGTATTGCTCAGTTCCACTACTTTTATGTAATAATAATTAAAAAAAAATACAGAAAATGTGGCTACTTTCACTGTATTCCAGACTTAAAAGTCTCATGAAAGTTCTAGAAAATGAAGTTAATCGTATTTGGTTGGTAGAATACCCTTAGAAGCCATATTTAAAATTCTTCTCTTACGCTGAGGCAGTACATATTCCCATTTGTCAGCAGCAGCAAAGTCCAGGCATCTAATTTCTAAATGAAATACTTTTTCTTGTTCCCTTTTTATTCAGCACAAATACAGTCATGTGCTTTTTATTTCAGAAATTGACTGATACTTATGACATATTGGTTGGTACACCTATTACAGTTGCTTTTACTTCCAATGCTGTGCTTTTTTCTTTGCCCATGTCCCAAAGACTGATTAAAGGAGGATAAAGCTCACTGAGTGAAAAGGATTGCTTCTTCAGGTAATTCTTCAGATAGCTGTGTCCGACGTCATAGTTCATCTCTCGTGAGATGCAGTTGTAGAGATATACCACAGAGATGATTCCCAGAAGAGTACCAAGGCAGACAAGGAATCCTATTATGTTGTCCTTTTCATAGCCTTTCACTGCCAAGTCCAGTCCTTTTGTGGTTACATTGACACATTGTTTCTTATTTTGTGGATAGATAGTAGGAATATCTATACAAATTTTGTATTCAGTTGCTGGATTTAAATGTGTAAGGTTGTATACCTGTATATCAGATGGTACTCGTGCGCTCTGTGCAGCCTGAGAGTTTTCAGCTTTCAGAAAAGCAGTCCATCTAACGCTGGACTTCAGAATTTTAGAACTTGCTTTCCATGAAACTAAAACAGAATTAGATTTTATATCTTTTATTTTAATGTTCAAAGGTCCATTGCTGTCCTGAGGGAAGGAGCCATCCACTTTAATCATGACTGACTTTAGGTCTGCCCCAACTAAATTTGTTGCTATGCATGTGTATAAACCGCTTTCTTTTTGTGTTATATCACTTATGTCTAATGTTCCTTCAGAATGAATGTAGTACTTATTAGAAATAGTATTAGGCAAAAGTTTGTGTCCTGATGGTGTTATCCAGTAGATTTCAGGTTCTGGTTCTGCTGTTGCTCTGCAGTGTAAGGAAATATGGCTGCCAGTTTTCAAATCCAGAGTAGATGGAAAGCTTTCAGGAGCTATCAGAGGGAGACAGATTTCCATCATTTCTCGGAAGTGTATTTGTCTCACGTTCTGGCCTTGGAATTCAGGAGGGTCTACACAAAACAGAGACTCTGGCTCCATGAAGCGAATATTTGTTTTATTCATGTTAATCCAGCGGATGACACAATCACATCTAATGGGATTGCTGTGTATACTGACTTCCTTCAGGTTAGGCAACGATTCAATTGTGCTGCGGTACAGGGCACTCAGCGCGTTGCTGTTGAGCATGAGTGATTCCAGCTTGGGAAGTCTGTAGAATGCATTTGGATGAATGTATGATAATCTGGGGTTGTTGGTAGCTTCTATTTTTCTTAAATCTGGCAAATTATCAACAGCAAGGCTATCTATGGAAATCAGTTCAGGCATGTTATTAATTCCTAACTCTTTTAGGTGCAGCATATTGCTAAAATCTCCTCTTCGTATTCTGTTAATGGGATTCTTATTTAGGTCCAGAAATTTAAGATTTGTAACCTTTTGAAGAGCAGTATGGGGCACTCTAGCAAATCTATTGTCATAAAAGGAAATGCTTTCTAAGTTGTCAAGGCCAGCCAAGGCATTATCTGGTATTTCAGTGAGATTTATTCCAGCTAAAACTAGGCTGCGCAGATTGGTAAGGGCCTTGAAGTTCATATCTTCAATTCTGATTATTGGATTTTCTCCAATCATGAGAATCTCCAGATTAGGAATAGCTTCAAACCACTTACTGTTGATCATTTGCAGTCCGTTTGAATTGAGATGAAGTCTGAGAAGATTATTGAGGCCTATGAAAGCTCCAGGTGCAATCACAGAAAGCAGGTTATGATTAATATAAAGCTCTTGTAAATTGTGGAGTCCAGAGAGACATTCTTCAGGGAGTTCAGTAAGTTTGTTTTCTTCAAGGTACACAGAAAGCAACTGTGATATCTTTGTAAGATTAATACTGGCCACTGAGGATAAATTGTTCTGAGATAAATCTAGACCAGTTAAATTCACTGGGAAGTCTACTGAGTGTTCAATTTTTGCAATATTGTTAGTCTGTAGAAGTAAAACCTGTGTGTCGGCAGGCAGTCTGGCTGGAAAATTAAAAAGGCCTAAATCATTACAGTCCACTGTTGGAGCCTCCATATACACAGACTTGGGAGTGAACCAAGGTCTGATCTCACATATACATGACTCTGGGCAGTCTGCTTTTTTTTCTACAGCTTGTACTACTGCAGTGATAACTAGGCCAAGAAGAAAATTAATTTTGAGTTGCGTGTCCTTCATCTTAGCTCAAATGTTCAGAAAAGTAACAGACCCCGTAAGTATTCCACGGTTATGGTTTTGCAATTCAGTATGACCCGGTCAATTGATAAAACACACACTTGCATTTGTCAAATGCTGATTGCAAAGGACTTTCTTCCTGAGGATAAGTGATAAATTTGCAACCAACTTGTCCAGTAGTAAGAGACATTTTGTGGAAATGAAGGTCACTCTGTCCTTGATGACATAAAATTGATAAGCTTTGTGAAGATGAAGCATGTATAGATGGTCATAGGAGATTAAGCAATTCATTTATTTAGTAGTATTAACTTCAAATCCCATGATTGATTAGTGTTTGCAGGAATGACAGGATGACCTAAAATATAAGAAGAGGAAATAATTAGTATAAGAAACTATAAAGTTATAAATTAATTTAGTCATCTCTTGCTATCTAGTGTTAATTATTGCAAGTAAGAAAAGAAAATGACTGTGGTGCCTAGAGTATTGTAGTGGTATCCGGATAGCATAAATGAAGTTAATATAGTAATATATCTTCAGACTTGTAGCTTGTCATACGTCCAGTGGAGCATGGCTCTGAAGAAAGATGAAGATCCATGAAGTATAAAGCAAAATATATCAGTGAGATTTTTCTACATATTTTATGCCCCTTTAAAATATTTTTTCTTACAGTTATCACTAGAAGCAGACTGAGTTCTGTTGGCTTTGAAAATGTAAACACTGAGCAAAATCCTACAGAGCATGAATATTTAACTTTTGAACATAAAATTTATAAATATAAAGAATGTAATTTATGTGTAATCAAAGGAAAATTGAATGGTTGGATTAATACACATTCCTAATGATGACATTCTTAGGCAAGCCTTTGAGATATTTATACAGATACTTACAAAATTGATAATCCACTAATTTTATCATTTTCTAGTTCTTTTTGTAGCTGATGTTTAGGAAGAAAACTGTTTTTCTCTATCTCTTTAATGCAATTAGAAAGGAATATGTACCTTATATTAAATGGCTTGTCATTTTGGCAAATTTAGTCTAATTACTGGCTTGCTTATTTTGGCTTCAATAACTTCAGTTCCAGGGAATAATGAAAACAGAAAATTGTCTTTAGAGTGATAAGAATATAAGAAAAAACAGTCAATACTAGCAGTTGCTTTTTCATCTGTAGTTCTGCAAGAATCTGAAATTTGCTATTAAGTTGTAGATTGTCTTCGTATCCCAAATGATCATAAAGACTGGAGTCGTAGCATTCTGAAATGTCAAATGTGTCATCTCTTCAGGTTTTTGGTATCTACTTACTTTTCCTGGGGAAAAATATCCTACTATGAGTGTACATTGTATTCCAAGTGATATAATTCAAAAGCTTCTCTGTTTTTATATATTAAGTATTGTACATTAGCTGCTGCATTTACTTCAGAATATAGAATATACACTAACTGTTACCAGACTTTGTCTCAGAAGGTTGCTGTATGATACACATTTATGCCCTTTTTCCCTTTGGCTTTTGTATTAAAATTCACAGTGACATTGTTTACAAACTGTAAGATGAGATCAATGCTTCATTGACATTGATAAATAACTTCTGAGATGTTGTTGGTATCGATAGACAGAATTACAAAAGTCAAGTGTCAAGGATTTGGATTTTAGATTTCCTTTGCAGGCTCAGGAGGATTGGATATGTTGATCAAATAGGCATTTCATATCAGCTCAGAAGAAGGTGTTGGACAGTGTTGAGTATTGAAGAACATTTGGCAAATGTTTGTGGCTTCTGTGTTATGTACATTTTAAGACATTTAATATTTTAACACGTAAGTATATCAAAAAAGTGAACAGACAATGTGTGAGGTAAACATACAGAAACATTCTGCTGTTTTGAGGATTAATAATATGTTTTTTTGTGGAAATGGCCCAATTTATACTGAAATGCAAAGCTATGTTGATGGAAATAGTAAAAATATACTCTGTTCCTTTGTTCTGGGAAATGAGATGAACTTGGGGCTTGCAGAAAAATAGAGATTTGCATTGGACAGCTAATGCCTATAACTTGCTCTTAATTTAGTCATCAGAAGGCAAGGTGATGTGCCTATATGGAGTACTCTCCCATTTACTAAAGGTCTCTCAGTAGAAATCATTCAATGCCAAATGCACAGATGTAATTTACCATATAGGCAGAGGAGAGGACTTGGAGGAGGAGGGGGAGCACTTTTTGAGTCCTGTTCCTGATGCACTTTCTTAGGCACATGTTCCATTGACTTCTGCAATTGTAATTGGATTGCACATAACAAATATATTTGTATGGCAAATACAAAATATAAGCTACTACTAATTGAAATGTCATTGGAACTCTTACCTGAGTAACATAGACATTGAGGTTCAATAAATTGCTCCTGCAGATATCTAAGCTCAGCATTTAAATTCTATTATGATGTCTAGGACTTCTGCACGGTAGAGGTACTGGGAAAGTATTTTGGGGGAGCATGACTATATAACTGACCTGCTTTTCTGCTGCACCCTGGACATTTGCTGTTGGTCACTGTGAATGATAGGATGTAGACAGAGATGGGCTTTTCGTGTGTAAAATACTAGGTATCTGAGATGCCATACCAGTAAAAGTATGTAAATTACTACATTTTTTTGTGTACATAAAACCAAGATCAGTTAGTACTTCAGCTTCTATGGGATTCTTGAGCCCAAAACAAGGGCATTAGTGGACATTTTCACATCATGTATTAATTAGACTGGGCTTTCTGCAAAAGGCGTCAAAAAGATGGGAGATCCAGGTTGAAATTCTTCTTTATGATTTAATCTGATGTCTTTTCTGTTTCTGGCGAATGCTTCAGCTAATAAGACACCAGCTCAAGCTCATGTAGTGTTCTAGCATTAATCTCTCTTATTTCTCCAGTTGAAGTGCTTCTGCCTTGTATAAAATATTCACTGGGGTTGAGTGCCTTGAATAGCAGATTGTAGAATAATTTTCACTCTCTCCAAGCCTACAGAGTCATCATTCCAAAATACGTTGTTTCACTTCAGAATGATTTTTGGTTTAAATAGTGTTATATTTGTGTATTATTTTATATGAAAATGATTTGCAATTGACTTCATTCAAGGTATAGAATAAAAGAATATTTCTAGAGTAGTATGGGCATCCATGGTGGCTTGTGGGACACTATACAAAAAAAAAAAAAAAAAAAAAAAAGAAGCAGTGAAAGACACAGGAAAAACAGTGTAGGATGGTTTGGGTGGCAAAGCATTTGCTTTGGTCTTTTTGTTTCTAATAGTATTATTTCATGAATCTTCAATATACAATATTGACAAAAATGTTAAGAAAGCATGACTTACTGATGTTCAGTTTTCTGGTCCCATTTGAAGAGATCAAAACCCAAAATGAAGTTAGGCAGTATGACTTAGCTTATGTCAACTGGTTGTATTGATTGCGTGAGTCTGTGTTTCTATGTGTATGTAATTAATTTCTAACCTTGAGATGCGTACAAACTATTTTGAACTGAGAAGTGAGCTACAGTTTACTGTAATAAAATAAACCTCATGTAAACTGCTATCTTGCACTCAAGACTATAAATTGTAATTGAAGTTCAATTTCCTTGAAGAATGCAGCCTCATAGAGATAAATGTTTATATTGGAAAATAAGCATTTAACTTTGTGATACTTTGAACTTTGGGAACATGTTGATTCCCTTTCTTCATTAATATACTGATAACAGTAAATAAAGATTAAATTGAAATACTCTTACTAACTGCGACTTTCAGAAATTTTATTAATGCCTTCCAGTGCTTAAAAGCTCAGTGCTTTGTACCATCTGGAGCTTTATGCAAAAGTTTTGCATTTCAAATATCCAGTTTTAAAGGTACCACTAAGGAGGACAAAGAGAACCTGAAGGTCATTTGTTCTGTTCCTTGGAATAGTATTTAAGGTATCTGAGATTACATACAGAGGCTTCCTGTGCAGAAGTGGATTTTTTTTTTTTTCTAAACAAACAAAATAATTCAAATACTGCAGTTATGTAAGCATAATCTGTTAAATAAAAACACTATTTTTATTATAGCTCTTTTTAGTGGATTTTGATGGTGATTCAGTGTATTTGCTGTGATGCAACTGATTCTTAAAACTTGTGCTGACTATGATGCACGACGGACAAGCCTGTAGAGATGAGGCTCAGCAGCAAACTACCACCCGCTAGCTGAGCTGTGGGATTAGTGTTTTCACACAAGCAGCAACAGGAGCTATGCACGGTAGTTTTAGGGTCTTTGATGTAAAAGTATTTACTTGAGTGCACTGAAAAATTATTATTAGCAGTCTGATTGTACACGTATTTCTTCTTTATGATAAAATGTTATGGTTTGCTTCTTAGTGTTTGCAATTGAAAAGCTCAAATAGCTTCTGCATCTAAAATGTTACTATTGCTTATTAGTAATAATAATTATTCAATATTTTATTATTGGTTTTCTGTGCTATAACTTCTATGATAAAGTATTTAATTTTTTGTCAAGAGACTCTTTAATTTCTTCTGGAAGTTCATCCCTGTTACATTCAATCCATAGTTATGGTCTTATTAAAAACAGTGTGTCTCTTGCTTGTAAGGTATTACCTCTTGCTTTTAGGAAGACACGCCCTGGATTCTTTGGTAAGTGCGACTTTTTGCAACCTAATTATCTCTTGTGTAGACAATGATTGGTATGTCTTAATTAGGTTTGTTTCCTTTACTGCTATTGACAGCTGGAGCCTTGGTTTACAAGAGGGTGTCACCATTATTTGAGCTGGAAAAGACATTCAGTGAATGAATAAACTGAGCAATGTTTCTCATCACTGGAGCAACAGACAGCTAAAAACCAAGTCAGAGTGGGCAGAAAGGAAAAGAAACACGTCAGGTTTTGGCAATCTTTCTTTTCCACTTCAGCAGTTAGAGAGACAGTGATAAAAACTAAAAATGCAGCAGCTACACTGCAATGTGCCCTGCTGGCAATAAGGCAAACAGTTCACTTCACAAGGACCAATTTAGAGGTGGCAAGCATTTTGAAAACACAGCTGTTCATACAAAGCTACCTTTCAAAAACATCAACTGAAAGAGCCACTTCTCGGTTCTTGTCATTATAACCACTTTGAGTGTTTCTGTGGACAGAAATCCTGGAAATGTCAACTAACCAAAAACTGGGGATGAGATTTAATTCCTCACTTGACTGTGGTTGCAGCACATAGTTTTTGTTTATTATATATATATACATATATATACACACACATATATTTATATATTAAGTAAGAGTCATGGAGTTATACAGGCTCAATTTGAAAATTTAGTATTTTTGTGACACTTTTTGTGATGTTTCTTCTTCCTTGCTTGTTGAATGATTAAAATAGAAAAGGTGTTTTTCTTGGGGCTTTTTTATTACAATACTATTAATTAAAAAAAAAAAAAAAGGCAACAACTTATTTATTTGAAATAGTTCAAGAATTGGTACTTTTTTTCCCTATATAACTAGGATGTTTTTGCTGAAATAAGTGTGGACTTTGTGACTGATAGGTTAAAGCATAAAAAGATAATATAGTAGATTTTCATAAGAGAACCTGGAATAAGATATTTCTGGAAGTATGCTCTACTAGACAGTCTGATACAATTGCTGGAAATTATATAGGCTTTGTAAAAATGGATGGAATTTCTGCTGGAAGGAATATGGAGTCTTGCTTTCATTCCACTCTCCACAGCAAGGAGTTTCATACAGAATCCTGTTTCTCTTTACAAATTAACAAGTGCAAATTAACAGTTAACTTTAATACACTACACTCTTGCTGTTTTATGTTGTAATATATGGCTAAGATACAGTTTCACATTGAAATGCAAATGTGAATGGGTGTTTCTGAGAATCTCAGTTTTGAGGTGTTCAGTCTGGGTGGCTGACAGTATCAGATGATAGTTGGATTTTTAGAATCTTAGGTTGAAAAATTCAAAAGTGAGTATCTAAAATTCGTGGACATGTTTGAAAAAATTGACTAGGGATTACTGTTGGGATGTTGTTTTAATTATGAAAATCTATTTTATTTTCTTCTACTAATGGATTTTTAGAAATTCAGGCTTGCCCTGTATAGCAAGATGCAAAGGAAATGGCAAAGCTACTTGTATTTAACCCTAGAAGCAATTTGCAGTGTCTGAATATTTATTTCAGTGCATGTGTTTATATTTATTTTGTGAACTTGTTACACTTTCCATTTTCTTTCCATTTTTGGAATAAATTTTCCTGAGGAAAGCCAAAAGCATAAGATGATTAATATGTCTGTAAAACAGAACAATTTCTCACACCATAGACACTACAAGATAAGAATGGCATGATTTTATATGTCATTAAACATTCTTTGTACTCATGGGCATTATGGGCTTTGAGTGTACTTTAATGTAAAAATAAGAATAAATTCAGAGAAACACTATGATCAGATAGATCCACATGAGATTTACCCTTCTTCCTTCATTAAATGAGTTTGGTCTACTATCCTTGTGCTCTTGTTTACTCTATCTTGAAACAATTTCACAGGTATCAGAGGAATTATCACCATATACAATTCATTAAGAACTTACTGTAGTTTTATTTCTTGTATCAGTTAAAAACTACATTACACAAACTTTGTGGTATTATAAAGCACAAAGCTTTGAAAATAGATTTAAAATAGATATACTGAAAGTATGAACAAGAAAGTAAAATGGAAGCCAATAGAATATTAATACATGATATGTGATAATTTATTACACCTTTTTGTTTTAAAATAACTTTTAAATGAACAGTTGGTAAAACCTTTTAAAAATTTGAGAGTGGAACAGATATTGCACTTATTTCCTAATGTATTTAAAACTGGATTAGCATGATTGACCATGGAATGGCAGATAACTGTGGGACCACCTGCATGTGAAACAAGGCATTTATCAATCATAATCACAGTGCTCAATAGAAATAATATATAATTTTGTTACTATTCTAAATTTGGCAGCGGTTGCAGCAGCAGCATTGTGCATTGGAGCCATAGTGGTGGATGAGGACAACTGTCCCGTGTGCTAACTCGCTGCAGAACAAAATTGTGATCTTTATGCCATGTAGCTTACAATTCAAATACAGAAAAAGTGACAACAGATGATAGGACAAGAAAGAAAGAAGTCATCATGACAATCTCGGAACATACCAGGTTTTATTTTTTTTCCTTTAACCATGGCATAGTAATTTTCATGATCTTGGATTAGTTTTCCAGGCTTTTCTTTTAAATTTTCAGTCTGTAAAACTGAAACTTCCTCTTTCATGCGCTTTTGACTCATTTAATTGCACACTCCCTAACCATGAAGTAAATCTGACTGTTTCACAAGTGGCATGGCAAAAGAGGATGAAAAGTTTGTGCAATGATACTGGGTAAAGGAAATGATCATTTAATCAATTACTTACTTTTTTTTTTGACTACTACTCCTAACCTGAAATGTACAAAGTAATATGTAGGTATTTCTTTCTGAGTGAGCCGAGATACTAGAAAATTATATTTACATGACAAGATGATGAATTTCAATTGAAGTTGTGCACTTCTTTTCCATTTTTGTTATAATGTATCATCTATGTTATGATTCCTTGTATAGCATTCTAAATCCTCTTGCAATAATTTCAATGTTTGTCAGTTAGACTATATCTAATAACTTTATAGACTTGGATTAACTGTAAAATAAGCCTCAAAGTAATCAGATTTATTTCTTCTTCAAAAATCAGATATTGAATGTATAATTCTGATGTTTTTTCTATTTTTTTTTCATTGCTACAATTACTTGTTTTGATTTCTAAAATAAAACTACATATCTATTTCCTAGTTGTCAGAGAGAACAGTAAAAAGATTGAAAGTAACTTTTCAAAGTACTTAAATCTTTTGTATCCTTGTCATAGTTCCTACCCTCAGAAGTGTTTCTCTGTGTAAGTGGGTTATCTATTGTTGCCATTACCAGGCAATTATGTTAAAAAAAATTATTGCCGTAAGTTTGGGAAAGTAATGTGTTAGTTTAATTCAGATTCATCCATATACGTTCAACTTCTTTTTGACAGTTGTCATGTTAGTAGCGGCAAAGCACATTTTGGCAGTTACCTAGGCACATAGTTGGCAAGGGAATGATCACGTTCTGGATGTGGGTGAATGTACCCAGTTACCAGATGCTCCAAGCAGATGGCCAGAACTAAAGATGAGTTAGACCAGTTTTGGCTGGATTTTCTAGAAAGCTACCACACCAGTTCTGGGGGCCTATAATACATACGACTAGTACAGAATCCTAGCCAAAATCAAGCAGAGCTATTGGCAAAGTCTGCATTTTGTATTTTTATTTTGTGGTTCTTACAATGTAAATGTTAAACATGCCTACAACATAGAAGCAGGTGTGCTCAGGTAGTTGGAGTATAGGCAAAGAAAGATAGTGGCGGTACTTATCACATAATATTTTCCTTGTGAATTTATTATGATTTTTTTTTAAATTTATAATGGGAAAAAAAGGTCACTGTAATAAAATTAGCATAATAGTACAGAAGATAATTTTAGGAGCTGTAATTTCTGTTGTATAATTTTTCAATAACAAAGATTTAGGTTTGAAAGATCTGAATTAATTTAAACCATCAATCTTTAGCAGCAGACTCCAAATGTTTAGTGTTTTCACCTTTTAGTTATTTCTATATTTATAATTTGTTTTGAGATATCATCATGTCAAGGTAAATGTCCCTATACCAAAAAAAATGAACACCCAACAACAAAACAAACCAAGACGAACAAACAAACAAACAAAAAACCCACAGTGCACACTAGATGTGGTTTTAAACTACAGTAATCTAAGGATATAAAAGGGTCTAGTGAATACAATTTTATCAGGAACATCCTGATATAGTCTCAGCCTGTATTTGATGTATACAGCATGGAATATGGTTTAAGAATCACAAAGGGGAAAAAAAAAATATGGCTTGTCATAGCAATTAGTGGAAAGTCTTCAGTAAAATGTATATTAATATATTTGAGGTGCCAATAGTGGATGAGATGATCTTTTCTATATGTTGAATCTTCCCAGCAATTTAGGCTGAATTGCTTTAACTTTATAATTGTGAATATATGGGGTGATTACTTTTATCCTGAGCCACCTGTGGAATCAGATTCACAATGTATTGGTCAACAAAAGAGGAGATATATATATATATATATAATATATATATATTTAAATATTCTTCAGGCAGTGTAGAGATCTGGACTGATGGAAAAAAACAATTTCAGGATGCAAAAACTGAGAAGGTGTAAAACAGAATATTCTTTGTAAGGATTAGGAAATAATCCTTACAATCCTATTTTCTGCTGTGTTTTACATTCGTTGGAGTGATTTATGCATACTCATAAATTACCTCACAAAGATAGTCATTTCTGATTGCAGAAAGTATTTTGATTTGTGTTTAGTTTTAATTACAGTTTTTGCTCAGTTGAGCATCTCGTTGCTAATATTTCATGTAAAGTTTTTTTACATGATTTACAAAACTAATATTATTTTCAGACCTGAAATTATTGCTTTTTTGTATTTATGACCCATTTGTAAGCTCTAATCTACACTATAAGATTATCATGGTTTATTTCTTATTTCCCCAGAAATGAATACATTTAAATGTAGATCTTATTTTCTTTTTATGATTTGTTTTTCAATATAGGACCAGAAGAAAAAGGATAAATACAAGATAAATAAATAGAAACACTTAAGCTAAATACAGTATCCCTTCTTGTATGTATAGCACTACAGCTCAATAATCATATACTTCTAGGAACACTAACTGTATCTTCTTTCAATTTTTTTCTTCATTTCAGGTTGTTAAGATAATTTTTGTCCAAGTTTGCAAACTTATTGATTCCCTTGTACTTCTCCAGCATGTGTAGATTCAGAGGCACCCTTCCCATCTCATTTTTCCCCAGTATATAGTCCTTCTATCTTTTCCCATTAATTTAAAGGATTTTTTTTTTGTATACCTGAGTTTTTTAAAGTCATTCATGTAATCTGCAATATTTAAAGCCACACATGTTGCTGTGTTTCAGAAAAGAAAAGTACACATACACCATGGAAAAACTTAAAGCAAAGAACATGTTATCATGGAACGGGTTGATTTATCTCTTACTTGGTCCTTCCTTGGCCACTGAAACCAGGCAGAAAGTATCTCAAAAGTAGTTAATCCATTATCTCAAAAGAAGAGGTGCGGGTGGCAAGGTGATGCTCTAAAATTGTAACGTAAGTCTGCTTTCTTGCAGTAGTGTGTAATAATAGGTAATACAGGTATTTGTGAAGGCCAGTAACAGACCTACTTGTTTGCATTACCTGATGCAGTACAAGGCCAATACCAATAAATGTGCATTGGGGATTAAGTTGTTTAACCATAGTTTAAACTGATAAACAAGAATAATTTAGCTTTGCTGTGTGGCTTTTTCTGCCAGTTCTTATAAATGTGAACTGAATATGTAATATAAGTTCTCTTGCAGGATAATTATCCTTCCTTCAGGCAACAGGTGTCACCTTATTTAGTATTATAATGATGGAAGATATAAACCACCTGTCTTTCTCCTTGCAAATGACTCTGTGTCCTCTGTTAATGAGCATGGAAATGTCACCTTAAATTGCTTTAATGTTCTCAATCCTAAGAAAACCAAGCATGGAAATAATTTGAAGTTCAAAATCCACACCAGTTGTTAAGTTTTCCTTAGTATGCTTTAAATTGTCCTTACTATGATATCCTATTCTTACGTGGACAGTGCTGATTTCGAAAGTAAGTCTAGATTTGACTTTTATAATTTGGAACACAGAGTACAGAGCAGTGTGAGCAGTCTAACTTCTTTATTTTCAGACCTTATGTCTGGCTCAATTTTCAGTACCGATTATCAAGAATCATCATGAATTCCTGAAATTCCAGTTCTGAATCTCCAGTGCCATCTGGTAACTTTAAACTGGTAAAGGTTGAGATTATTCTGGAATCAAATGAATGGGTAAAGCAACACATCTGAATGGCTGAGAACTTGAAAAGTCCTGAAAGCATTTCCCTCAAAGTGACAGAATGTTCTTTTCTGTCTCCTGTCATCCATGAGACAGAAGAGATAATGTGAGCTAAAGAAGGAATCCAGGAAACATTTGAAAGTTACAGAAGTAATAAATAGAAAGTTATAGCAAATATGAGGTGAAATAGCTTTGTTTGGCAGTCCTTCAGGAACAGGCTTTTAGGGTTGATCAAGACTTGCATTACAAGCAGTAAGGAAAATACTCTGAAGGCTGTAAAAATGTTTGGCTTGAAAACTGGGTTTCAGTTTCATTGGTTAATAAAGGTCTTTCTTGGAACAAAACAATGAAAAATTATTGAGATGAGCTCTCTTTACAGTCAGGATGCCTAATTCCTTTTAATGTCCTTGTGGTTTATGCAGCCATATGGCCATAGAAAACTGATTTTCACTAGCCTAAACTTTTAATGAAAGGTGCAGAATCTACTCTAGGTAGGGGCATAGATACCTAGTTACAAAAATCTATCATTACCCTGAAAGAAAACTAGAAGACTGCAGTTTCATATTGATGAAGATAAAGTGAAACTTGGTTTTTGGTTACTGTCAGGTAGGGATCTGTGCCCGGCCAAAAAGATTTCACAGCAGGTTGAGCAGGTTGTATTAACAGTAGTTTGGTCTGTTATCATTTTTATTTATTTATTTATTTTGTCAAGAGAATCCCTGTTTTGAATATTTTTTGAATCTATCTCCATCAGGACTGTGTGTGCTTTATCATAGCTATAATAAATAAGACTATAATAAATAAGAAAGTATTTAGGATATTTTGGATATAAGCAATTCTTACTTGATATTTGCAGATCAAAATATTAACTATTACTTAAGCTTGGCTAATAAGCATTTTTTTTTTTTTTTTAGGATGAATAATATTATTATAATGCTGTGTACTTGCCAAAATGATAACCTAGGAAATGCTTAGTTGAAGAAGTCTTGATGTTTCCCTTTGTTCCTCTTACTGGTTTTCCTTGCTAGCTCCTGGGTTTTATTAATTTCAGGCACTGCTATAAGACTTTGTGACTGTGTGTCAGAGAAGAAAGAATTACATTCTGTTCAAGCAGAAAGGCTCCTGATGATGTCCCCAAATACTTTTTCCCTATATGTGGAATCAATTTGAGAGCTGTTCAGAGAAGAGAGGCAACATGTCTCTTCTCTGAAGTAGTTTACAGAACACGCAGTCCTACCGCAACCCACTAATTCTTTTTCAAATTGAAAGGTTTGTTTTATTTTTCTTTCCTTTGTAGATAAAACAGTAGATTGTGTACAAATGTGATCCTTGAAAAATAAACCTGTATATTCTAATGAAAAGTATTTCTGCTTAATTTGCTCAACTGTGAAATACCATATATTTCAAGCAGTTTCTAAGGTTTGACATGATTAGCCTTCATTAGTTTGGTAATTAGCTTAAGCAGATTGTTTTGGAACAGGCTCATTCCTGCTACTGAGTCAATCATATTTTGTTACAAAAGTTCACTCTAGAAGTATTTTTCACCACAATTTTAATTGCTTTTTTTTTTTTTTTTTTTTTTTAAAAAGATAGTTAAGAAGCATGAAACTGCAAATTTGTTTCACTGAGAAAAATCCTTCATTCCAGAAGCTGCACATACTAGTTTGATATTTAAAGTTTGTGTTCTGCTTCCATTCTGCATGTTGTAGAACGAATGTTGCAGGGTTAGATGGATTGTATAGATAGGTATCAGAGAAATGTAGGTAATTACCAGGAAACATCCTTCCACTGTAACAGTTGTTGTAGTACAATCTTTATTAAATATCCTTTGTTATGTTCAAAATTATTATCATCAGATTTTCTGTCTGATGTGACAATACTAATGGGAGAACTGACAATGCCTGAAATACCACATTTCTTCATAAAATAGATGTCAGATAAAGTCGAAGAGATTGGCCATAGGAAAGGAGGATCCATATACAGTGTTCAGAAGTTAGGACATGTTAGAATCCAGGTAAAGTTAATTATGGTCTCATTTAATTTTGTAACTGGAAAATATTCAGAATAGTTATTGATGAGAAATCAATTTAAGGTAGCTCCATCCATATCTCCCAGCCTTGCACATACTGATTTGGGAGATGCTGATATGTAGCCTTCACAGTCTTCTTGTCAGTCAGTTTCAGAGTTTAAAAGAATTGTATTTGGTAAGAAGAGTTGTCGAACTCTTCATCATGGCTATGACTGTTTTATTGTTTTGTTTCAGTTTGGTCATCTTAGATGCTACTTAGCTTTGTAAAATAGCTTTGGAATTATAAGGAATTTGTTAATTTTCTTCTTAATACCTAAGATTCTGAGCTCAAACGCACAATTTAATCTGGTAATATAGTACCAAAATAAAGCTTTGTTTAGTTATGAAAACTATAGGTGCAAACAGTCATAACTCAGCTTTTCTCTGCTAGAGGCAGAGAGGAGAGTAAGATGAGGGGAAAAGAGAATATCTTTTTTGTTTGTTTGTTTTTGTTTTTCTGTCTGGTTTTGTCATTCTCTTGCTCACCATCTTTGGAAGTTAACTGAGTTGGAAGTAAAAATGAATAGATTTTAACTTAATTCTACTTCTGCTCTGCTCTACTAGATGAATAGCAGCACTTAACTGAAAAACAAACAAACAAAAAAAACATTTATTTTATATATCCTTTGAGGACTCTCTTTTCTTCTCAATCTGAGGGCTTGTTTTGCTCAGGCTGAAGCTATCTGTATAATGGATGTTCGGAGACCCATGTGGCAAGATTAGACTTCTCAATCCTTTTTATGCCCAAAAGAGGCAAGTGAAAACAGCAATTATCATGCCATCAGCCTCCTACCAGACCTCAGCTTTCATCACGCATAATTTGAAAGATCTCAAATTCTAGTCTAAGCTCCATGTTTCTCTGGGCTATCAGTGTTTCCTACTTTCTGCAGTGTGCTGTCATGTGTTCACTTACCAGTTCTGGATAATGGATTTTAACAGCAAATGATTAATTGATAAATTTGACCACTCCATTCAAAAATCACATGAAAACAGGTTATGACTTCTAAATAATTTTTGTAATACTTTTTGCGTATAAGAAATTTGAATTAATACAATAATTCAGATTTACTGTTTGATATTCTGAGTTTACTGTTTAAGCTGTGTAACTTTAATCTGTGTAATGCTTTCAGTTGGAGTTAGTCTGTAAACTCACTTTTCCAAAATTTATTTCTTATAAACTGCGTTGAATCCAAACCACAATTTTCTGTGCAGTTGAAGGATTGCAGTAATAGACCCCAAATTTATTTTGAACAGCTTTTTGTGTGATTATGATTTTATTTGTAGAAACAAGTTTGAGAAGAAAAAAAAAAGTGAATGTATTTGTGAATAAATATATTTATTATAAATTTATTTTTATAAATAATTATATGTATGAAAATATGTGAATATTGTTCTAAGATATGATGCAGAAAGTCTCAGACACCTTGCATTATTTCCTCCCATGTTTAACTCCCTATGTTATAGACATAGGTTCCAAAAATGCTACAAATACCTGTAAACTGTCTCCTGATTTTTTTACAGACAAGGAACTTTCAGAGCGGTCCAGTGCACAGTGTTTTTTTTGTTGTTGTTTGTTTGTTTGTTTTTTCTGCTGAGAGGTGCTTTTTATGCCACTCAGAAAAGTCTATTATTTCCTAAGGGCTCAATTGTGTCTGGTTAGGCATAGATTACAGAATAAAGAGGTGATGAGCTGCCTTTTCTAAGATAACCACATAGGACATAGAGTGAGTGTTTCTGAGATTAGACTTGTACAGAGTCATGCAAAACTTTTCTGAGATAACCACATTGGCCTAGAATACCACTGGAGGTTAGTCTTGCACAGAGTTGTAAACAACTTTTCCTATCTTCTTGCAGTGGTTCATCAATGCTGTATCATTGGTGGATCAAATTCCCTATCTGAGGACAGGAACTGAAGTTTGGGGTTCTCAAATCTTTGTTTCCATGATACAAGAAGCAAAAATCACAAGGCACTGTTTTTCATATAAGCAATAAGATTTTGACTGACAGTTCTAATCACAATCAGGTTAAGTTAGTGTCAGATTGCTTCCATTGTTATAAATAAAAATGAAATATTATTAAACCAAAACATACCATAATAAAGAAGCTACAGTTTAAGATACCAGAACAGGATGTTTCATTGATAAGAATAGAAGAGTATTGCACAGATAAATCCTCTGGAACGGTCATTATACACACCAAATTATTGCTCACTCACTTTTTAATAGCATGTCTATGGCCTTGAGATTTAATCAGAGCAAGAATGGCATTTATTGAATCTCATTCAATAAGTCACCAATTAGAATTATTTTTAAGGCCAGTAAAATGCAAAATGCTTGTTATTTTTCTTTTATTACTTTACATGCTTTTGTTTTCCCTTGAAAACATATTTGGAAACTTTAACCATAAAGTGTTGTTCCCCTGCATTTCATATATTTATTTTATCTGTTTAGCTATCTGTACAAATACAAGAGAAAACGTAGGCAGGATTTTGTTTAAAAATAAGGAGAACAATTTCTAGATGTATATATTGATACCACTAAAAAGAGTATTAGTTTCTACTGAAAGAGTACTTGGATCAGATATTAAGTTTATATAAGAAATTAAGTAAGTAATATATGAAGAGTTTGAACTGACTTGAAAGTGTTTGTGCAGATAGAATGCACAACATACAACCTGTGTGCTGTCATGGATGGCTTTACATATCTATACCAAGTGTGTCCAAATGTAATAAAATCTTTACAATTTCTCATCAATTGATGGAGGATTTGATACACTCAAATAGAAATTTTCTAGTAGTTTTACTTGTTTAATAGAGATGTAGATTATGGTTTATTGGTATTTACATCCTTGGTAATTGTTTTGCTTCTCAATATAAAGAACTAGGCTGCATACATGCATAACATATTAGAAATGCCATTAAGCAAATGAATGTGAATTAATGTTTTGCCTCTTTATGCTATGCAAAACACAAATTTTCCCCAATTAATTTACAATTGATTGCTCTATATTGTGCCCTAAGGGAATGGAAAAAAAAGTCTGTTTCTGTGTTCCCTACTATTCTGTTTCTGTAGTTTGATTAAACTAATCATCAAAAGAATAAATTATTTACACATTACTAAAGGTAAATGATTTTAGTTGTAAGAATCTAATCACTTCTATGCATGTGTATTCCGGACTAGCATAACATTGCACCTGAATTTATTGTGTTTATTTATCTGTGATATATTTTTAAAGCACGATTCCAAAGGCAGGCATGTGTTTTCAGCATTTGGACTGCCCAGTATATGTAGGTATACGTGGTCTGTATGAAACAAATATGTTGATCTTTGTCCAATTCACCAACATAAGCTTTCATTAATGTCTGAAGTACCTTTAGCTTGCATTCTTGCCAAAGCATAAATACATATTTAGCCTCTGTTAGTTTACCTTCTCAATCTAAGAGTCTCCTGTGCTGCTCAATCTGTTCAGAACTTCTGACCCATTCATGACTGCTGCAACAGTTTTCTTGTCAATCTAATACCAAAATTCAGTTTTAGTCACTGCCTTCCTTCCTATGTTTTACAAAATCTTCTGGGAAAAATATAACTGGGCTTCTTTATACTTTTTTTTTTGTTCCTCAGCTTCTAAGGTGCATGCTGATATAGAAGAAATCAGAAGAGACAAGTAAAATAGGCAGAGCAGTGTTTGCTTGTTAGAACTTGTGAGAATAGCCCTCAGGAAGAATATTCAAACATACAAATGCTTATTTAAATCCAAAGTTCTTAATTTTTGATTATTCTGTTTCAAGTACAAATTTAGAAATACTTTTTTTTTTTAATCTGAATTGGCACAGTCATGTATTTTGGATAATGAATCAAGATTTAAGCAAGTATTTTCCTGTATTTTATCCCGAAGTTCCATCTAGACAAAAAATGGACTGGGAGTTGGGGAAAAAAGCTTAAGATTACTGGCTTGACTTATGGAACTGAGGCAGAACTCATAGTTTATATTGACTGCACAGAAAAAGGCCTGTGTCCAGGACCTGAGCTGTAGACCTCAGGTGGCCTCTTTCCAGCCTTCAAAATGCAGAAGAATGACAGAATTCTCCTTAATGTGTGCTCATTAATGGCTGGCTTCCGATGGCTCCCTTTTTAGCATGCTGGTAGTTTGGTATTATTATTCTGAGGCACCTCTTCATAAATTATATAGCACCTAGGCAGGTAACAGAGTTCACTTCATTTAGGCGGGGAGGGCAGATAATTAACGATTACCTGTGAAATGTTTTAATTTTTACTTTGAACTGAACCTTAACCCCTGACAGGTGATGGGAGTTGGAGATCTACCTTCTGATTATGCTTTGGAGGATGGCATCTCCTACATCATTAGATAGGTTTTGAAAGTTTTACTCATTTGGTATATGGCATAGAAATATACTAGAGCTGTAATAAAAAGAGAATGTGGAGAACAGCTGCCAGATTGGGCAGAATATGAATCCTTCCTCACACAATGCTTAATCTTTGCTTCCCATTTACACATAAAGCAATAAAGAAAATGAGACTGCAAAAAAGATAAATGCAAAACATATAGCTTTTCTTTCTTTGATATGCCTTCTTGAAACTTTGGGGAAAACTGTGTGCGTGTTGTGACGCTGAGTTCCCAGTTCTCTGTGGCGTTGAGACATCCTGATAAAAGTGAACAGTAATATTCTTTTATAGACTACTCTGTATCTCAGAAATAAAATGAGTAACATGTGGCAGTTGCCAGGGTAACATTTTTTTTTTTTCATTATGTAGAAAAAAGTCCAAGAATAAAACACGTGTAAAATGGCAGTGTGGAAAACAGTATCATATCCAGGCTCATATACTCTATTTGCTTTTTATGGTTTTCCTCCATAGTATTTACATAACAATGAATTAGATCTGTTTCAGCTTTTACCTTAAATCTCTCTGTACTTCCGTATTTTGCCTTGCTCAGGAAGTAATTTAAGTATTCAGCTTAAACTGTTTTTGCCCTGTCAAACTATCTATACTTACTGTCAATAAGATGTAGCTGGGAGTAGTGTAAGTGATGATGATGTTCTCTGGGTGTGATTACCAGGTCGTGTAAGAAGAAGTGAAATCTAACTTTAAAACTTGTTTCATTCACTTAAATGTGAGTTGTAATCGGTCAAATTCCATTAAGCATCTGTCTTGAATATGAGTATCAGTGAAGAGCCAGAAGGCATATAGAAAGCTGAGATTTTGCTGCTTACAGAGGAGCCTAGTTTAGGGCCTGAACAGAAGTTCTTATTAAGGGGAACTTTTTTGTGCTTGTTTTGAAACATGTTTGGTAATGAATTCTCTGAGTTGCTGCATAATGAGAAAAGCATCGTTGTAAGAGGAAATAATTGTATCATTAACATTTAGATTTGAACTACGTGCAAATACTTAACCCCATTAATGGCAACAAGCAGGCTTTGTCAGACATCTTTGTAAAGATCATAGCTAAGAAATAGTTAATGGCACTATGTTGGTATTAATTTGGTGAAACACTTGGTGCTTCTAAAACTTAATTGCATTTTAAACTTTTGAATTTATAGTATACTCATGTTGGGACATTGGTTTAGTAACTTGATATAACACCAGTGATTAATATAAACAATGTAATTTAATTTTTGCAGGAGTACTCTCTGTAAAAAAATGTTATCAAAGTGTAGCATTTACTCATTATAAAGAATAGAGTTACAAATTATCTACGTAGATAATGTATTCTCTTATAAGAAAAATACTTTAAGGGCTTCCTGACCCTCCCTCTAAACCAAATAAATCTCATTACAATGACTTTATGTATGTTCAGACCTTCAAACTGAAAAAGCTGTCTTATATAGTGGATAACACCAGAGCGAATTCTGGAATCTGGTGCTGCAGCTAATTTCTGCCTGCAACAAGTTTTACATGTAGTTTTACATGTAGTATAATAGCATTGTTCTAGTTTGTCATCATTTGCACATTCCTGTTTTTTTTTTTTTTGTTTGTTTTTTTTTTTTCAAAGTTTAGGACTAAAAATGGTGTTCATTTAACCATCTGTATGAGTGTTCTCTAAATGTTCAGTGACTCTAATTGACCGGTTCATGTTTCTTAAATTACTCTGGCAGAAGTAATTACTGGGTGGATCTTGATACTGGAGATAACTCTGAGAAAATCAGCACAAATAATAACTCTAAACAGGCAAGATTTCTCAGCAGAATTCCTTCTCGTGAAACTTGTTGCAGGTTTATATCATGTAAAGACTGAAACAGATTAAATATATTCACTACATGAAATAAAATACCACTCAAGGAACTGAAAGCTGAAGTTTAGAGCTTAACATGAAGTGGTTATTATGTTAACTCTTGTTCACAACTGTTAATGCTGTATTTTCAAGACTGTGTATAAATCTGTAGTATATTCAGCATCATATTTGTGGAATACACTGAACACCTGGTTGAGCAGAAATACATGGGTCACAGACTAAGGTGGTAAAGCTCCAGGGAATTGTTCTCCCTTACTAGAAAATGGATATTTTCTGTTACCTGAACAAACATTGTGTTATTGTAAGAATTTAAAACAAAATAGGAGGGCATTTAAAGAATTGTTTTTGTATCTGTTGGGATGTGGTCAAGGTACACTTGTCGTGATGGCTGACAACAAAGCAAATATTGCCTCATGTTTAAACAGTTTTATTTTCTTTGTATCTGTGAGCAGTCTATCAGACTGTCCACCTTCTCAAAATTTTCAGTTCCATGCCACTGGATGAGAGTTTTTTTGCCACTCAAAACATGTAGAGATTAACAACATTCCTTCCACCTCTGGTAGCATCTTAATTATTGCCATGCAATGCAGTCATACTGAGCCATCTAAGCAGACTCCGATGAAGATGGTGATAATGTAAATTGTCACCTATGTCAGCAAAGTAGCAAGCCCCTCTACTGAAAAGATCATAACACCATAGGATACTTCAGGTTGGAAGGGACATCAGCAAATTTGTACTCTGACTTCCTGCTCAAAGCAGGGTCTACTTTTATGTCAGACCAGCTCATGGAAGGTAAAGTTTTTTATATATATGCATATATATACATATAGTATAAACCTTTTATCAGTTTCTAATAGAATTGTAGAATGGCTTGGGTTGGAAAGGACCTTAAAGATCATCTAGTTCCAACCTCCCTGACATAGGAGAGTCGTCGTATTTTTATTTTTTGTAGTGTTTTCTCTGTCTTTGTGCTATTGCTAGCATTGATATAATGATGTACCAACACAAGATGCCGATGGGATAACTGATACGTAAAACATTTAAAGCAAGGACTACAAAAGTTTAATTCACATCCACCCTAAGTAAATGGAAAGATTTTTCATGCTTTCTGTAAACTTCTGGTAAGCATCAGAAACTGTCAACGAAGTGATGAAAAGTAACACTTGAAAAATAGAAAGTTTAAGAATTTTTTAACACTTAAAAGAGCAAGGTATTGCTTTTCTTTTGTAAGCTTAAATACCTGTGTTGGTGTAACTCCACTGGTGGAGCTCTACTTTACTTCAACTGAGAGGATGACCAAGGACCCTTAAACACACTTGAGAATTTGGACAATGTATGGAGAATTTAATATTTCAGCAATTAAATCTTTGAAATTTCATGTAATTTTACTTCTTTATTCTATTTATAGTTTTATTGTTACATGATACCTGGGGAAGGTAATATTTAAATACCTTAAAAAGGCAACAGGATTACAATGAGAAGCCTCTGAAGGCAGTTGTAGCACTGACAATCAAAATTAAAACAACAACAATAATAAACCACCTTTATTAGAGGAAGTTCTTTTATGTAAGTACCTAAATATAAATTAGAAAAACCTTTCTCTGACTTCCACTTTCAAACCCCTTAAGGCAAATACACAATTATAAGAAAAATCATTCTATTCTATTTAAATCAATATTTTTCCAGTGAAATCACACATTTTTTATTGGCGTACTGTACAATATAAATAATACAATCCTTTCAGAGCAACTTCTAAATATAACTGTTGAACAGGATAAGTAATAGGTGTAGAAGTGAAAATAAAGCCTAATCATGGAAGCTATATAGCTATATAGTATAGAAGCTGTAAGTATTATAGTTTCTATCCTTAAAATGCACTATTGTAATTAATTCTGGAAATGTAGACATTGAAATGGGCCCATTTCTTTAAAATACTTAAAAAAAAAATGTAAAAAATCTCTTTTCTCCATAATGTCAGTGACATCTGGGCTAGCAGCTTGAGAGCACAGGTCAAAATATGTAAAAAGAAACAATTCTGTTATTTTCATTTGCTTTGAGATTTTACTACTCAGTGTGACAATAATGATCATGGATAGAATAACAGGATTATTGAGATGTGCTAACTATAGGTGAATGGAGCATTCTATCAGTAATAGACAAACATTTCCGGTCACTAGTGGCGTTCCCCAGGGCTCGGTGCTGGGGCCGGTCCTCTTCAATATCTTCATTGATGATCTGGATGAGGGCATTGAGTGCACCCTCAGTAAGTTTGCAGATGACACCAAGTTAGGTACGTGTGTCGATCTGCTCGAGGGTAGGAAGGCTCTGCAGGAGGATCTGGAGAGGCTGGACCGATGGGCCGAGGTCAACTGCATGAAGTTCAACAAGGCCAAGTGCCGGGTCCTGCACCTGGGGCGCAATAACCCCAAGCAGATCTACAGGCTGGGAGATGAGTGGTTGGAGAGCTGCCAGGCAGAGAAGGACCTGGGAGTGATGGTTTATCAACCATCGGTTTATCAACCGTCGGCTGAATATGAGCCAGCAGTGTGCTCAGGTGGCCAAGAAGACCAACAGCATCCTGGCCTGTATAAAAAACAGTGTGGCCAGCAGGGCCAGGGAGGTGATCGTCCCCCTGTACTCGGCTCTGGTGAGGCCGCACCTCGAGTACTGTGTTCAGTTTTGGGCCCCTCGCTACAAGAAGGACATGGAGGTGCTCGAGCAAGTCCAGAGAAGGGCTACGAAGCTGGTGAGGGGCCTGGAGAACAAGTCTTACGAGGAGCGGCTGAGGTAGCTGGGCTTGTTCAGCCTGGAGAAGAGGAGGCTCAGGGGTGACCTTATCACTCTCTACAGGTACCTCAAGGGAGGCTGTAGTGAGGTGGGGGTTGGTCTGTTCTCCCACGTGCCTGGTGACAGGACGAGGGGGAATGGGCTTAAGTTGCACCAGGGGAGTTTTAGGTTGGATCTTAGGAAGAACTTCTTTACCGAAAGGGTTGTTAGACACTGGAACGGGCTGCCCAGGGAAGTGGTGGAGTCACCATCCCTGGAGGTCTTTAAAAGACGTTTAGATGTAGAGCTTAGGGATATGGTTTAGTGGGGACTGTTAGTGTTAGGTCAGAGGTTGGACTTGATGATCTTGAGGTCTCTTCCAACCTAGACTATTCTGTGATTCTGTGATTAATGTCTGTGTTAGACATCTTTTTGATACGCTGGAGAGGATGGATTTTTGCAGCAAACATGCAAAGATCTGAGTATCTGAATATCTCAATATGAACATTTATTTTCCAAGAGATAAAACTCATTAATGGACAAGAGGAAGGTACATGAGGCTAGAATGGAACTGGAGAAGATAAGACACAGTCACAAACAGTTTGTGACAAGTTGCAAGTTATCTGTTAAGACAAAAGAATAAAGAGCAAAAGCTTTACTGGAAGTCTGAATGATTGGGAGAATTAAGTTGAACTCATAATACTGTCATTAATAGCAGTAGGAATACTTCTTTGATGTCCGTGCTGCTGGGACAAAACTTTGTACTTTCATCATACATTTGCTAAGTAGCCATAGACCTCCCCATCTTCCCCAGGTAAATTGATTATGGCAGTTCTAAAAACTGCCTAATCTTATTCTGCTTACTCCCAGGTAATAAACTGACAATTTAAGCACTGATGTTCTTCATGGAAAAATGCCTAACTACAGTCAAGTGAGATATGAAATAGGGGGACCATATGTTTCCATTTTGGAACTTCAATTTACTTTCCATGAGTTACATTTCAAAGTAAGGTTTGTCTTATATATTGAAAAGGCCTGCTTCTCCTTATCAAGACTGATGATATGCCATTTGTTGTTTCTGAGTATTCCTGTTTCATCACGCAGGCAAAACATAATGTACAATAGTTGCAAAATGTTTGCTGTAATTCTGCTTAATTAAACTCCATTTAACCCAAAGTTGAGAATTCAGCTTGTTTCCAGGGCCTCTCAGTGCGGTGCCTGAAAACTACCTAGCCAACTTTTCTAGGGGATACAGACTGATTCCAAAGTTGGTTTTGTTTTGTTTTGTTTTGTTTTTGGAGCTGGCTGAGTAGATTCCTTTTCATCTGAAATCCTGGTTTTCAGAAAGTTTTGGATCTCCATCTAGGTGTTTTAAGATCAAGAGGCTGTGCCATAATATGTATAATAATAAGACCTTTTCTTCTTTTTTAGAATAATCCTCAAGGATCTTTTACTTTGTGGCATTAGCAGCAGTGAACCAACATGCTGAATTTCATGTTTCTAGATAGAAACATGATGGAAGCACCAAAAAGCAAAAAGAAAAAGCTTTTACAAATCCCTTCTGCATCTGTTGACATCAATGGGAATTTTGCCATTTACCACAAATGGAAGTAAAATTACACTCAAAGATAGCAATTCTGAGGACCATCTGTGAAAGGTTTCTGGATTGTTCTATCTAGTATGGAAATTTTAATGGTAACAGTTTCATTTGTGTGTTTTTAGCAGATAGTTCTCTTATAATTACTTTTACAGAGAACTCTGTTAAAAACAATGTTAATGGGAAAGTAGAAACAAACACAATTAGCAAAAAAAAATCAAGAAAGAATAAAAGATAACAATTTCAGTTGAGGCTCCCACGATGGTTTTGATCCAGCCTGGTTTTACTGAGGTATTTCTATGGAACAGAAATCAGCAGCAATATACGCTATCACCAGATTTAGAGGTACATAAGAGGGCATTTTGTGTTTTAGTATCTTTGGGTAATGGCACAAAATTATAGCTAACATGTGAGTTTTTAACCAGATTTTCTTTGGCTTATATCTTAAAGTTGTTTTACCATGCTCTAAAGGCATGGAAATGTCAATACCAGAATGGACACAAACACACTAGCTCTCCTGACTGCTGCTGAAATGAAGCAGTGGTGAGGCTATGGTAGGCTCTGTTCTGAACCCTAGATTCTTGAAAGCAAGTTTAGGTTTTATTTTACCAGTAACAACACTTGATATAGTCAGGAAAGTTCGTCCTATTAAAATTAGTCTATGCCCTAATATCTAAGCAGATTGCTTCTTACCTGAATGTGCATCAGGTTTGTATAGTGTATGCCCAAACACGCACATTATTTTGGGGCTTGTGGAAATGAAAAATGTAGGACCAGTGCTGTGCAGTACCTCAGATTCATGGGCTGTTCTTTCTGCCCAAGAAAGACAGAGTCCAGCAGCTTATCTGCTGTTCTTGAAGAGCAGTATACATTTCCATATGTGCTTTGGGAGTTTAGAGTCTAACCCTAGAATAATATGCTGAATATCCTGTTTTGTCCTGTATTGCACAATAAAACTGGAATGACTGAAAATGTGTGTTTGACAGTGTGATGATGACTACATAGCAAAGCAACATTCAAGAGGGTATGTTACCTGAATTATATGTTCTGGGTGAAATTGCTGTTCAGACAACCATTTCTAGCTTTACAGATGATTATATTTGCAATTACCTCATTTTGTCTTCTCTCACCTCATAATGATACCTCTGTAAACTGGTGTAATAGGCATTAATCTTTTCCTTTCTCTCAGGTGTTGTAGTGTTTTTGCCTTATGTTTTGGCTTCCAATAAGTAATTGGCCAAAAAAAAATTAAAATGGAGTGAACAGTGAAATTATTGGATTCCAGAAGAGTGTCATAAAACAGGTACTGTACAGCCTCAGCTGTCTTTTTTCAAAGTTAATATGGCACATCCATTGTAAAAAGAAATAGATATGCAAAAAGGTGTAGTACACTGAATGTGTCTAGGATAAACTTAGAGTTCTATGCTTCAGGAGTAACCTAAATAAATAGCTGTGCTTTGTTATAAACTGGTATTAAATGGGAGTTATGCAGATAACATCCCTCAAGCTACTCTTGGGTAATGAAATTACTTGGCTGTAATTCTATTTTTCATACTGAAAGACTTTTTCTGTTGGTTTGGAACTTGCTAAGGGGAAACAGTATATTTAATAAACCCATTGTTCTGTTTCTGAAACACTTTTGCACTTGGGAGGGAGGAAGAATTTTTGAAAGACTGGCTGATTTCTGTACGGGGCATGTGTGAAATGGCAGTTTCATGTGGTGTGGTGGGTTTGGAGGGGTTGTCAGGGTGGGGAAGAGGTTTTTCTGTGAGGCTCGTCCCTGCATGAGTCTTGGCTGGAGCGGGCTCTCCTGTTGTCTGCTCATGTGGCCAGCAACATGGAGCTAGCTGGGGTGGAAAACTCAGCAGGTAATTCTGCACTTTAGTAGAAACATGGGGAATTAGCTCGTTGTTAAGTGGCGTCTGCAATTGCTGATGCTTGACATGACATCGAGAGAGAGCTGCTTTCCAAAGGGGAGAGGAAGTTCAGGGGCTTGAAAGAATGTGGCCGCAGGAATGAGCTTAGGGTGAAGAAAATAAATAAATGTCTCTAGTAGATTTACAGCTACTGTGACACTGACTAAAATGTTTGAGAAAAGTCTCTGTTTACGCATAAAAATTATCCCTCTCAGGATGAACAATTTTATTAGGACTTCAGGTACAGAATAAATCACATAAATATGATATAAATAGTGACACGAATATATATCTGTTTTCAGCAGAGATGTGGTATTATGCAGCAGAATGAGGAGACATTTGTGTTTATCCTTATTCAGGGAACAAGTTAAACATTTGCAGTTATTTAAGTGCCTCCCAAGTCAGGGATATATTTCTTTGTCTGTCTTTAGTATGGATGACTGCGTTTTAGCACCAGGATGACAAAGCCAACCTGATTGTCAGCTGGGGTTTCCTTGAACATTTCAACACCACTCTAGAAGAGTCCTGGCAATTTCTGACCTTTTGTGTTGCCATTACACTCCCTTTGTAAAGACTATTAGGGGACTTGTCTTCTTTTCCCCAGGATGATGGCTATGTTGTGATGATTTAAAAAATGTCTTGGTGCACCACTTTGCTCTTCATTGTGTGTTCTATTACCTGGTGATAATTCTGGATTATTGTTCTGTGATTTATTCAACAGGCAATTTCTGAAATTATCTGATCCCTAGGCAGAGAATTGTATAAACAATCTTTTTTTTTTTTTTTTTTTTTTTTTTGGTAACTAAATAGCCAGGGAAATTTTTGTGCAGTTAAACTTAAGACAGGTATTTTTATCTTTCTTCTACCACATGTTTTAGAGACCTTGGACAATTTCCTTGCAGAGTGTTATTTGCATGACAAGAACCCTCTCGTAAAGATTATTGGGGTAATTCTAATAATCAGTAGATACTTTGAAAAATAAAAATAAAAATTCCTATAGCATTTCACTCAGCTTTGCAGTATTTGCCTCTAAGTACAGGAAAGGGAACTGCTAAATGATTTCTTTTGTGCCAGTGTTGTCAAAAAGCATTTCCCTGTTTGACTGGAATTGTGGGAGTTGAGAGCAGAAAAGAAGCAAAAAAAAATTTCTGCTTTAAATCAGAGGTCATTAGAGTTAAGCTACCATTAAATTTGGGGCAGATATTTTAATGAATTCCATAAATACAGCAGATGAATAGAAATCATGGAAGTACAGAGATCTTATTTTCTTTGAATTATAGTGTTACTGCTTGTGGCCAAGCAGTTACAGCAAATAGGCTGGCTGAAAGTTTTATAGAGACAAATCTTCGGTGAAGACAAAATATTTCCAAATGAATGATAATCATTTCAAGAATGCAATGTATAAATATGTGTTTATGAAATTAAGCTTTCCATTCATTTTAATGTCCATGCAGTTGTTTGTGCTTTGCAACAACCCAGTAAGCAGGTTTGGGAATGCTAGGGGTGAGAGCCCATCTGTAGCTTGTTCCAAACACTTTGTAAATTAAAGCTAAGAAATCATAAAATAGAAGTAAATGAGCATGATAAATATAATCCTATTTATCAAATGATACGTAATTTTCCATGTATGACTACAGCATGTCTTTATTGAGAGAAGAAAATGTGCACATGTTGACTCTCTTTATTCCTTTACTATTCATTTTATTATGGTAGATTTATTATATACTACCATCTTCCATGTATAAAGAATAGGAAATCCTGTGAGAGTAGGGTAGTCAGATCAAGTAAAATTGTGGAAGTAGTTTGTATTTTGCCCTCATGAAAGTGCTCTTTCTCAGCAGGTGGCACACAGCTACTCCAAAAGAGCCCAGTGTGGAATGACTTTATTGACATCCATATTGTCAATGTGCATTCCTCTGGTGCAGATGAGTACAGCTCCATGGGCTGTGCTAATGATACTTCATCAGTTCAGGTCAGCTGAGGATATGAATTTTTTTGTGGTGACATTGATGACATCATTTATAGATTTGTTATGGTGACATCGATGGTGTCATTTTTAGATTTTGTGTATAACGTTGAGGTTCATACAGTTTGTTTCAGTAGTTTTTGGCATCAAGAGCATTAAGGAATGTTCTTGTGAACAGTGTTTCACAACAATGGCATTTAAGTTTGTGGATTGGTCAGTTGAATAAGTAAAAGGTAGGGTAATTTTGTTTTACAGTTACATTACAGTTTTAATGAAGAAGTATTGATTTTCTATTAATACTAATGTGCTTAATGACCTTTTTAATGACATCTGTCACTACTGTTTCTCCTCAAATTTTACGGACATTTTCCCTTAAAAAAAAAAAAGGAAAGGATTTTAATTATTTATTGTATTTTTAGAATGAGAATTACTGTTCTTTTTGAGGTAATACAGGGCTTAAAAACATGGGGGAGGGGATAGTTAAAAAAAAAAAAGAAATTCATGTTTTAGAAGTTACACATTTTTGGACAAATCTACTTTTGGAAACAGTTGCTTGAGTGCTGCTATGTGTCAAACAAGTTTTTCACTGTCAGATTTTGCTAGTTGTTATGTAGAGTTTGTTGAATTTAAAATGGAAGGGTTTGCTAAGGTATTTTCTGGCCTTGTCTCTTTCAAGACTTTTATTTCTTTTCCTCCAATTTTAATGGTACTAAGTGAAGGAAGGATATATGATTAAACTGAAACATTGATGTACTGTAACTTACAGAATACATATTTCTATAGTTCAAAAAATTATTAGTACGGAGTTCGCCTTAAAACCTGTTTTCTATAGCTTATGTTCTTCTACTGTGTCAGCTGCCCCAAATCTGGCTATTAAACACCAACCACTTAAAGATGTAGTTGTTCTCACCAAACAGCAAAGGTGTTTTTTTTTTTTTTGTTTGTTTGTTTTTTTTTTTGTTTTGTTTTGTTTTTTAGAGTAAGTATTAATAGAATAAAGATTAGAGGCTAAGAGTCACAGAAAGTGGCTACAACAGTTCTAAATGGTTTCCTCTCACTTGCAAACACTTAATTTTGTCCTCTAGTGTCAAGGCATGAGTGATCAAAAGTGACTTGCGGGATTTATTTTCATAAGCTGCTTTTCTTCATCAGTTGACAAAGATTATACATGATATTTATGATCTGCATTTTAGGTAGCAATGTTGCCTAGCTGATCTGCTCTAACCCTGGTGCAAAAGGGGAATGCTCCCCTACCTGTGGTACTCCAGACTGGCGTGCTGTGATGTCATGCTGGAGCACACCGCCCCGAAAGGCGGTATGGCAGAGTTGCCATAACAACATCAGCCAGTCATTGTCTGACACTACAACGTTATCGCAGGAGCTTTTAGGGAGTATTAACCAAAACAGTCACCAAACATTTGGGCTGGTGTGCTAGTTACGAATGCGTGTGCTGTGTGCTCAGATGGTGCATGTGCAGCGTGTTTTCTCTGTATGTGCATGGCTGGGATGGCCAAATTTTTCTGAAGCACTTTGGTTTATCTATATAATATCTTAAAGTAGTGCATTAGAGTGGCAAAAATCAGTGCACATTAGTGTAAAGTTACCTACAGTTACTTAATTTTTACATTCAAAACCAGTGAGACTTAAATCAGGAAAGCCGAGCATGTACCATGATATATAATAGAAAAAGTTTCATCTGAGTAGTCCTTTGCATACAGCACGAAGAGATCAGAATCAGGCTTTCTCTCCTTTTTGCACACCATGTTCTGTAAAAACACAACCCAGTAGCTTGAAATTCTTGTTTTAACAATGAAAATGTACATGTAATGTGGTTGGAAAAGGGATTTTTAATGAATTGAACCAGAGACTGTGGTTCACATAATAAAATAAACCAGCTTGCTTTTAAACAGATTTCATACAACCTCTGAAATAGAGGAAGCAAGCTTGCCAATAGCAGGAGCTAATGCTTCAATACCTTTCATTCTGTACTCTGAAAAGGAAACCTCTTCTTAAGCTCATTCATTTTCCAGAGGGAAAATCGAATGCTGTGGCATATTGTCAGAGCTGCTTTATTGTCACCATTTACAAAGGTCACCTGAATTAATTGACTTCTTACCATACATATTGTTAAGCTACCCGTTTCCTGACATTTATGGAAAGGTGGCAGGCTTACAGCCATTGGCTATCTGTTGATGTTTCATGATGTTTGTTTCTCAAACCACAGTAACTCTAAAATTGCAAGTAAATAATTGCATTGCTGCAAAGGAACAGATTCTTTATGATGCTTTCCAAGGTGTACAGAGAGGGGGTGGTGGTGGTGGGGAGAAGTAGAAGAAATAATCTAAATACTGAGCTGTTTTTAATGCAAGCACAGTATTCTAAAAAGCAAACAGGAACATGCAGGAATATTTAGGTTGTAATTTTTCACTTTGAAGCACACAGCAGATAGCTAAACTGTCTTTTCCAGAGCATAAACTAAAACCTCTCTGGCTTTCACTGGTGCATGAATCCATGCTGATGGACTTTACTGAATATGTTTTCATCTGAAGGGATAATAGGATACTGTTATACTGCATGAAAGAAATGACATACACATGAGGCAACAATATTGCTAGCATGTAATTTTATGTTGATTAAAATAGTAAATAATTACTGTCTTTTTTCTAGCCCCCTCCCCCCCTGCATTTATTGCCCCTTTGGTCTCCTTGTGCTGGGCTCTTGTCTTTCTGAACAGCAGTGCTGGGCAAAAACTCAAACTAGACATGTGAAAACAAAGACATGGAAAGCAAAGAGCAACACTTTTGAGCCTTCCTATACTAAAGAGGCGAAGCTTTTATAGTGATGGATTTGAACAAGCAGTCTCCTTATATGAAAATACACTTTGGAGACACCCTGCTGTGATCCTGTTAATTACCAAAGAAGATGAGAACTCTTCTGCTTAATGCGATCCTTTTACCTAACGCGTCTGTTCCAGCTGCATCAGTAATCAGATGTTCACACTGTCCCTTCTGACTGGAAAGGGGATATTTTTAAGCGAAGTCATTTGCCACAATCCTTAAGATGTAGCCTGGCAGAAATTCAATAACTGTTTGTGATATGCTCATTCAGCCCTGCTGCTCAGTGGGTTTTAGGTCCTGACATAAACAGCATTTCCCTTAATCCTTGCACTGGTGAGAAGAAAGGAGGCTGTCCTGTGTCTTGTTTTATTGGTTTCAAAACACAGAGCAACTGTGTAATTTGATTTTGCATCCGAAACATCAGGGGGAACATTCTCCCTTTATAATTTTCTTCCCTTTGATGTTGTTTCAAGCTAACAAATGCACAAATCTGATACTCTCACAAGCACATTTAGATTATCTCTGGCACAAAAGCAAATTGCATTGGCATTTCCGTTCTGAAAGTAAAACGTGAAAATAACGCTAATAAAATAACTTTGCAAAGAAGAAAGGAGAAAGAGCTTACATGTTAAAATAAAAGGAGAAAAATGAAAATACAGAGGAACTTACCCTACAATAAGAGTAGTTTCAGAGCTGGAGGAGTTCTTGCACCTCGGTAATTTTGATTCCTTAGTTCAGGCAACCACATACTTGTATTAAAGCCAAAGTCTGAGCAGACGTGCATACGTGTGGGTGTGCGTCTAATGGTATATAATACAAAGATGTATCTACTGATATCCTACAGCATGAGAGCCTCTCGGTGCTGCCAGCTGAGATCCCTTACGTTTGCCAGGGCGCTGTTGCTGCCTGGCTGGCTGAGGCTCGCAATCCAGCGGGGGGAGAGAGGGAGAGGGAAGAGCTGCTCGCTAGCTCTTATTTCTCCTTGTTTCCATGGTGGTTAGCGGTGCGTCGTCCACCCTCCCGGCTGTCACACTGACATGGTGCTGCCTGCTCAGCGGTCATTAATAACCGAGCCCCTTCCACTCCCCAGAGAGGAGCCAATGCCTCGGCGTGCCCGGCTGCGGCGTAGGACGCGCGGCTGCGCCAGGCTGGTTGGCCACGGGAAGCTGTCTGTTACGTGACACGGCTCTCCGGGTACGGATGCACGAAGCTTGCCCCTCGCACGCTTCCAGACATCTCTTCCGATTCGTGGGAGTTGCGGGGCACGCTTTGTGTTTTCGCAGAACAGCTCGGGAGGCTTACAGTCCTTATTGTTTATTTGTTTTAAGGGTGTATAAGCATATGAGGATGTTATCTGTGTTCGGCGCAACTGATCAGAGATCGCTGAAGTTCTGCAGAGGTTACTGCAGTTCAGGGGATGCTGTCTGCTGAACCATTCAGGAAAAATGCCCCCATCCGCCCTGGCATTTTGCTGCCTTTTAAAAAAAATATTATTATTATTTTTTAGTTTAAGAAAGTCAAGGATTTTTCATACTCCCCCTTTTCCAAATTTTATAAAATATTAAATATTATTGCATATGCTTATCAACAGAAAGTAGGAGTAATGATAGACCTTTATGAGAAATAAAAATTGAGAATAAACTGAGGAAAGGGTCACTGAAATAAGATCACTTTCTTTTAATCTGTCGACCTGATTGTTTCCTTCTTGGCCATCCAATTATATAAACAAATGGCTACACAGATTTCAGATTTTACCTTTCCTTCCTCTCTTCCTTTCCTTCTTCACTTTCTTTTCCTTTCTCTCTTCCTGGTGTCATATTCTTTGGTGAAGATTTTTTTTCCTTTTTTTTTTTTTTTTTTTTTTTTCCTCTGAGAACAAAGGGCATGTAAACTATGGAGGTTTCAAACATTGTAAAGTAATTCAACTTTACTTTTTGGTATAAGGGAAGTATACACTGAAATTTATTATCCCTTCTAGATATACAAAACAATATAGATGCTGTTAGGAGAAGCTTTTTCATTGAACATAGTGCTTTATGTGAAGGAAATTACTTTGTAATGGAAGTTGAACAAAAGACATAGAGTTGGTTATCAACAGGTCAGAGTGAAGTGTTTGCTGCCTTGCATGCATTCAGCACTCCAGCCCTGAGTGGTACAGACCACCCTCTAGTGGAGCACAGTGAAATGTGGTTCTCATGCAATTAGAATAGGTACAGAGAGCAACTTTTAAAAATCTTTACAGACGTGTGCAGTTCAGGTTTCATCCATGCAACTGCAATATGAAATAATGGCATTTAAGTGAGAGGCTGACAATACATGCAATACACCTGGGTGGGAGGAAGGCTGCGTGGCCCATTTTTTTCCCTTTCTCTTATTATAGCCTTTTTTTTTTTTCTTTATTTTTTCCTAGTGTGACTTAAAGTAATATAACAAAAACACTTGGGGCCAGGCCATCTTTGCCTTTTACTTCTTGCCTGGGATTGGGAAGGAAGGAACACCTCAGGCCGTAAAGATTTTATGTCACTTTTTCATGAGCTCAGGGTTCACCAGTGAAACCTGGTCTCTCCTGTGTCCCAGAAGGTGGTTCTAAGCACCTCTGATAGTATTTTAATGTTCACTACTGTGAGCTACAAATGTGAACTATGGTAAACTTCCCAAAGTGAACCATGAGCCTTCCCTGCTGCCTGTTTCCAATGGGACAGCACTCAGGATGTGTTACAGAAACACAACCAAAAGTCAGAAAAATAAGAGTGCTTGCCAAGCTAGGTCCCATAGGAAAATGGAAATTCTGCTTGATCCCAGCTGTGTGTGGGTGGTTGCACCTGGCCCAGGACAAAAGATGTAAACCTATGCTTTAGTTATTAGGCATTGGGTGGCCTGGGAGGTGAGAGGGAGAAAAGTTAAAAGAAAAGAAGATAAGAGAATCTCACAAAGTCTGGTCCAAATGAAAAACAGGAAAAGGTTAAGGCCACCAAAGTACTGCTACTTCTCTGATCTCATCCAGTGGAGAAATGAAGATCTGGAGAAAGGGGAGTAGGTAGGGACTGCTGTTGTTCAACGTAAAGGTCTCTTAAGTTTTGCCCCTAACCTTGCATACTCACTGTCATTCATTCAAAAATCTGGCTTTCTACTTAACATGAGACTCATGTAAAAACATATTCAGTGATTTGACATGAGAACTTAAGATTATATAAGTGTTTCATTTTGGTTGATTGGTATGGACTGTGTAATTAGAAGGCTAAATAATTAAATCAGCTAAAATACACTTGCATAAAGAGAGTTCTTATGATAGACTATATATGCAATTAAAATACCTCCTTGATAGGTGTACATTTTCATATTAGTTAAAATGTTATTATATCATAATAGAGTTCTGTTTCATAAAATATGAAATAATTGAGTTTTTTAATTAGCTAATGCTAAGGAATAATTATTTTTGAAATGTCTGCAGGTGAAAAATACCTTTTATAACAATACAGTCATGATGATTAAGGTTCATTAAGTTATTTTCCTGTTGATTTCACCGTGATGCATGGTGGTTTTAAAATAGCAGTGTAATCCATTTCACCAGAGTTATATATATAGCTTATCTGGTTACAGGATAGAAAAAATCTCAGACTGATAGAGAGATGATGAAAGTAATGTGTGCTAGCTCCAGGTATTTATTTTGCATGCATTTTATCTGATTACTGGGTCCACATGAAAATAAACTAAGTATTTATTTAAGCATTTAGTATGATGCATAAAAACCTTAGTTATTAAAATACAGTGGTTCTGTGCCTGCATTCTTCTTAAAATTGAAAGGGGATTTCAGAACTTTTGTCATGTTTTAGGGTGAAGGGTGAAGCATCTCTCGGCTTTAATATCCTGTAGGCTTATTGTGGTCAGGCAATTAGCAGAGACCATTTCTGGTATTCTTAGGCTCTGAGTATACAGCTGTGTTTAGAATGCAGCAATACAGTTAAAAAGGGAAATAAATGCTATGCAGTTAAATGGAAAAAAAAAAAAAAAAAGCCCAACTACCACAAATATTTGACTTAAATTCCAGGGTGAAACACGTTATACTACAATTAACAATTAAAAAATTATTTTCAAGAGCTTATCCACACAGACTATGTCCACATGTGAAAAAGCAGATTCAATTTGAGTAGCTTTATCAATTATGAATATGTGTGCCGCTTTCTTGTTTTCTGAGGCACCACAGTGACAGGCAAGTGGAGTGAGTGGCGACTCTTTGCACTTCACTCTCCCTTCCTGTAGCCTCCAGCGTAGAAGAGAAGGAGCTGAGGTTTGAGAGGCAATCTCACCAGTTCTACAAAGCATTCCCTTCATGTATCTTCCATGTCAAGTGTGGGGCAGTGTTCTGTTCTGAATGAATGTCAGAATTGCTTGGATTCAAGAAAATCTATCATGTGACTTCATCAATTAACTTATTAATTGACTTATTAATTATAGGCACTTGTCAGGCATGAGTTGCCTGGGAGAGAAAAAAGTGTCACCACTTCCTGTTATCCCGTTCTAGCAGCATTTTCAGTGTCGTTAACCTGACGCTGTCGGGCACTTTTAAATATTATGGCAACTAACTGTTGACATTTTCCTAAGGGCTATGCTTCCATACAGACAAGTAGTAACTTTTATTAATGTGTCTCCCTCTGCGATTGAGCCATTTTTTCAAGGCGCAAGTAAAAGTAACGTTTTTAGCTCTAGTTCTTTGTCTGTTTTTGAAGATGAAAGGCTTGTTGCCAACAATGAGTTCAAGTTTCTAAATGCAGTTGTACTTCATAATGGAAAGTGTTGTGCTTGCCTTACTTAACCTGCTGCCAACTCTGTTTTATCAGATCTCAGAGTTAGTGTTGATAGGATAGAGATAAAGCAGATGGAAACAAATCTAGGCCGTGAACCTGTAAAGAATTTCATATAAGGAAAAGTTCACATCTCCACAAAGCACCAGATACTTCATTAAAAGCTATGCAAGTAGAAGGTGCTGTATGACTTGGCAAAATCTGGAACTGAGTAGTAGATGGAGCTGAATAGTACAGGCAAATTCAATCATGTGTGATGTGGATGAATGAAAGCGGTGGTGATGAGCTGATGCTTATCTTGGTGATCAAGGGGATTTTGCATATTCCAGCAAATTTGCCTATTCATGTAGCAACTGTGCTCAATGAAACAGAAAGGACAAGATCCCAGGCAAGAACTATAGTCTAATTCCTCATTATAGGTCCCAGTGCTCTAGTCAGCCTTCCTCAGGAATAGTCTGAGATCCAGAAAGTCTTAATGTGTTTTATTTATACTGGTACCTATTGGGTCTAACTCGGAGGGATATCTGAGTTCTTCTGGTTTTCATCCCTGGCTCTATTTTAATAGGCAAGAATCTCTGGCATAAGCATCCACTGAAGGCTGGGAATGAGTCACACGTAGCAACCACAACCTCGCTATGTCGCGTGGGAATCTTAATGAAGATGGAGTAGTGAAAAGCAGCCAGAGAATTCTTATGTGCAGCTGGATTAGGTAGATGAAATATGAGACCTGTAAAGAGGTTCTCAAGCTCAGTGTATGTATTCTGCTTTACAACTGATTGCATCTCTGTATGTTTATGTCTTACTTGTGGTCATACCTCAATTTTTGTAAGCTATAATAATTGGATATAATTTATTGGTATCTTCTCAGTCTTCTCTTGAAGACTGAGGTGTTCTTGCTGATTTCATAAGAATCTGCTTGTCGTTCCTGGGACCCAGTGCATGCATAGGATATACCTTAAAGTGCCATGGTTGTCTGAGTTAATCAGTGTCTACCGTTGATAAAGAAAATGGTGGCAGTAATGATTTGAATATAGGGTCTAGAACTTTCATAATGATTGTGACCTGTTAGAGTTCTTACAGGTGGTAGTAAGTCATGAATTTTGTGTCCTAATCAAGAGGATTTTCTCCATTTCTTTGCTCAAATCTGTTTTCCTTTCTCTGGAGAATTAACTGATTTTTTATGCAAAACAGATTGACCCTTTTTCTGTTAACGTTTAGTTGATCAGTGAGAGGGAACCTCATTCCCCCTCAAATCTTTTTTTTTTTTTTTTTTTTTTTTAATGGTTTTAGCTACTTTCCCCAGTAAAGTCACATTTATATATATGGCAAGCCTTAGTGTGTTCATCAAGGGCTGAACTTCAAACTTGGGTGAAACTAAACAGACACTATTTTGTTATAGTTTATCATGGTTTAATATTAAAAAGGGATGGACAATAATACTAATTGTAGATTATTTGCTTTTCATAACTATTTGCATGAGTTACATTGCTGATTTAGAAATCTGTAGAAACAGTCACTAAGCTAAATATTAGAACTAGGATGTTGTTTTGCTTTTACTTTTTTGCTCTGAGACTAAGAGAAGTATCATAGTAATTTTCTCATGCTATCAATAGCATTCTCAAGCTGTGGTCATGGATAATTGTTACGAAGTTATTTTGGCAGTGACAAGAAACAGCATGGATATGGGCAGCATGCGTTCAGAACGTGGTTAGCTAATGATAACCAAATACACTAAACTATTGGAGTGTATTGGGTACCAAGGTGAAGTTCTTAGTACTTTACTTACACAATTTCCTTTTTTACAACTTGCCGATCTAGAAAATTAATTAAAATGTCACTGGGACATACAACATCCTTACTGGCTAGAAAAACAAAATATTTAATTATGAACGCAGTAAATGTTTTCCTTCTCCTCTGTAATTTGACTGCCAAAAACTGTGGGTGCACATTAAATATATTTTGTGGTATACTTCAAAAGTTATCTTTACATTAATAAGTTAGAAGTAGAAAGGATCGTGTACATAATGACTTACTGGAGGAGGAGCTGTTTCAGAGGCTTTCACATAGTTCCCATTACTAAGGAAACCACTTATTTTGTCTGTGCATGTTTTGAATAGATCTCTCATTTGAAGTCTGGTGCTCAAACGCTGAGAATTGCATTATAGCACTGAGAAAGAAGCACAGGAGACAAAAGAGGCTTAGAAACATCACTTCTTTAAGGAGTACAGTTGAAGACTATTGCATTACATGCTTATAAAAGTGTACACATCTGTTTATATTTCAGGAGTGTATATGTATGCATTTTAATTACTTTGTTCCTACTAAAAAAAGAAAGAAAAAAATACAACAGAATGAAGGTATTAATCAGTAAAACAAGGCACTTTGCATGCCTCTGTTGTAAGGACACCTGAGAAATCTGTTGTACCATTTTGGTAGTATCAGATATGAGTTCTGAAATAAAATGTGATGCTAACTTGAAATAGAAAGAAGTGCCTATCCAATGACAATAGCTAAAACAGTGCTGTGAGGATGGCCATGGATTCAACAGTTGACCAGATTTGTTTAGAAAGTGAGCCTGTGTTGGGAAAATTCCTGTTCTAAGACATGGCTGCAAACTCATAGACATATTTACATTATATTAGAGTCAGCACATTTTTCCCATAGGAATAGCACCTGTATTTTGGTCAAGAACTGACTAAACACTTGTCTTAATAAGTGAATGCAAAATCCCCCTATTATAAATTGCATGTTCTCAATTGATATGCTCAGAAACAAAAGGCTGCTTTAGTACCACCAGAAGAATCTGGTTTGAGGGGATATGTATATAAAGTGTAAGTATTCTGATTACTTGAAACTGAGTCCAAACTATTCCTTAAAATTTAGAATTGTTCATAAATAAACTGCAAGTGTCTGAGAGATGTAGTGATCTAACAGATTGACAGGGAGCTGTAGGGAAATTAACTCTGTGGTCAATAAATGTTCTTATTCAGCATTTCCAATAATTGAATTAGTTTATAAGTTAGTTTTTCTCTTTAGTGGGACAGACAACTGAAGACAAAGACTGAAATTCGCGTTTTTCATGACTACAAATTCCATGACTCTGTAGAGTCATGTAACAGTGCTACAGAAAGCTTATTTTCTATGAAAACAGAAATATATTCTATATTTTGAAAATGTCAGTTTGATTTATTTTGAAACGAAGAACCTTAAGTTGTCAGCAGTTTGGGGTTTATCTGATGTGTAATTATTCTTAATATACATTGCGTAGTTCATACACCATTGTAGTTGACAAGAGATTACTTTTAAAGCTAACATGCTTTAAAGGGATTTATTTGTGCGTTTCTGTGCACAATTAATACGCAGGATGTCCCATTTAAATTTTCCTCATTAACTCCTTGACTATTTTATAAGGGAGAGAATGACAGCTGCGGTAATGCTTACATGTCCTTGGCTTGACCTAGTTGAATACTTTGGTGAAAGAAAATAAATGTCTTTAAATTACATAGAGATATCAGGCCTCAGTTGTCACAGTTAAGAAATATCAATTTTTAATATTCCCTAGTATTTGTGTTGTTTCAGTGCTGTACTGGTTATGTTTGCTTTCTGTTGCCTTACTGCAAGGATTCATAACATGTCTCAAGGTAAACTGAAAGCATTGCTATTCATTATCCTTAAATTTATGTTTGCAGCAAGAAATAAGGTCTTCGGTGTTTGGTAATACTGAAAATTTCTTCGATGGTGTGACTGGTTTGTTTCCAAAAGAGTGCATTCAGCCTCCAACTCTTATCAGTATTATCACAAAAGAGATTAAATCAATATTTTTTATAAATTGACTGGGATAGGAACTCTCAGAAAAAGCGAGGATGTGTTTTGATACAAGAGTGTCAGTCTCTGGTGAAAACGGCAAATGCCTTTGATACTGGAGCACACGTAAGAGTTAATAATTAAAATTGTAATCCTTTTTACCAGAAGAGAGAAAGTAATATTTAAAAAAAAAAACAAATAACTGATCTTAAATATTTGGTTTAAAAATATAAAATGCAGTAGATACGGTAAAAAATACTTCAGTCCCAAGTAACTTTTATGATGACATCACTGTGAGGAGGAGGTAAAGGACAGGCAGTAGAGGAGGAGGGAGTTTTTCCCATGATAAGCATATCAGAGGAACATAGGGATATCATTCAGAAAGGCTGTTTGAACTTCAGTAATAGAAATGGGATTACACTCCAAGTAGTCTACGATGAAAGGTCATTTGGAGCCAATAACATGCAATTCTGCTGTAAGTTGTGGGCATATTACTTAGAAATAACTGAGGAGGAGAACATATCTCTGTATTACTGGCTGATCAAGAAGTCTGAGCTGACAAAATGGCACAACTGTGAAAAAGGCAAATATGAGCCTAGTATGCACTGGGAGACTTATTCCAGTAGCAGTAGGGAATTAGTATTACTTTGGACACCTCATTTGGAGTAATTCATTCAGTTGTGTTTTTAAGCTTGAAAAAAAGGTGAACTCAAGCTGGAACACATGCAATTAAATACTATTTAGATGATAGCAAAGCCCACATAACAGAACAGTTTATAAAACCTTGCCTTGTTTAGTGTAGGAGACTCAGAGAGAAAATAAGATTCCTGCTGATAAATACATCCTGCTGATACACAATGAGAGTTAAAGCTAGCCAAAGAACAAACATGTGTAAGTGACTATGATTAAATTTAAGTCTGGAAATTAGGAGAGGTGTTTTTCTGTTTGCTTGCTTTTGTTTGTTTGTTTGTTTAATTCTTCAAGTTTGAGTCATTACATCCTGGGACAAGTTTCCAGTGAAAATAGTTTGGATAGAAAAAACAGTCAAGAAGAAACCAAAATAGTCACAAACCAGATGAAACCAACCAACCAAAACAAACAAACAAACAAAAACCATCAAAACCAACCAACCAACTAAACAAAATATCCAGCCTTTGAAGATTTGAAGTTTCAGTTGTAAAACACCTTCTCTCAATATTTACTCCAGCAAGAATAAGTAAAGAAAATATAAGTTTAGTAATTTACATTTACTTACCATTAATAAATAGTGGTTTACCTATCTTGACTTACTAGTACTTGAGTGGCAGCGCAAAAAAGTCAGAAGAAAAAAGGAAACTAACATCCTGCATTATACCCTTTGATTTCCAGTTCTCTTCATATTTTTGAAAACAGTAAAGACCTTGATAATATTCTCTAAAACTAATTCTTATCCAAAGGCCATAGATTTTACCATAACTTTTGTTCTCTTCTGCCAGTTTGATCACCTGATACCTGTTCTTCAGGTAATGTTTTCAGTAACCTCAAGCGTTTTTTTGTTTTTTTTTTAAAGTTACTGTAACAGATAATTAGGGTTTCCAGGTTCAGCTACATGGAAGTCACAAGCATCCTTGTATGCACAAAAAGTACATGTCAACCTCATTATCTTAAAGGCAAAGTCCAAATGCCCCCAAATTACCTATCTTTTTTTTTTTTTTTTTTTTTTTTGGTACAATCCTTTAGCAATTTAATTTTGCTGACATCTACTTTTTCTATGAGTAGCTGCAAGAAATAGTAATAAGTCCACTTTTTAGAAAGTTCTATCTTTTTTCATTGGGCATTAGGTTGAATTTCTCTAGCAAATAGGCCACCTATGTATTCAGCCATCTTTTAAAGTGGCTTTAATAGGCAAGTGCATTAACTCATTTCAGGTTTTCCTATAGAGAGAGATTCATCATGGTAACAAACTTGATGATGGAAGAGTGTACTTTTCTCATTACTCCTAATTCAAATGTTGTGCCAAATGGGCTTTCAGGAACCGGAACACAAATAGTTTTGGCCTTAGTGAAATAGTAATAACATTCAAACTGGAAACCCAACAAGTTAAATTGCCTGGGTCGAAGAGGGAGAAATCAAACTGCTGATTCAGTGTCAGATTTTGCTAAATGTAATCTCAGGCCACATATTTTTATCATGGTTACTATTATTTCAAATGAAGAATATTGAACTTAATATGAAGGAGACTTTATATTGTCATTTACAAATGTGCCTCAAGAGTGACCTAAATGGAGGATACTTTGGCATGTCAGGCAGGAGCACTAACTTTTGACCAGGAGAGGAGATTCTAGTAATTCCATTAATTCCACTACCCCCTCCTGAGACTCTCTCTTAGGCCTGGGTGTCAGTGCAGCTGCTTTTGGAAACAAGCCAAAACCTTCATTGCTGCCTACACTGTACTTCAAAACCTTTAATTGAATACCCCTAACTTGGCTAATCATAAATTACCTTGGGCTTTGAATCTCACTTTCCACTGATTCATCTTCCCAGTGCCCAGTCTTTCCCTCCTCTTTGTGGCTGAGCAAAGAACATTCAGTTGTTTTCTCTCACCTTGCTCCTCATTTTGAAAGAAAGTAGTCGACCCTACTTTTGTCTGAAGAACAGAACAGAACATCTCGAGTTGGAAGGGACACACACCAATCGTTGTAGTCCAATTACAACAATAGTCCAACCAGACCATATGTCCAAGAGCATTGTCCAAACATTTCTTGAACTCCAGCAGGCTCAGTGCTGTGACCACTGCCCTGGGCAGCCTGTCCCAGTGCCCCACCACCCTCTGGGTGCAGAACCTTTTCCTAACACCCAGCCTGACCCTCCCCTGTCCCAGTTTCATGCCGTTCCCTTGGGCCCTGTTGCTGTCCCCAGAGAGCAGAGCTCAGCACCTGCCCATCCACTCCCTGTCATGAAGAGGTGCTAGAAGTTTTGGCTGACACTGACAGCTCATGTCTTTGTCCTGGCTAGTTTCTTTGTCTTTGCTAGCTTCTATCTTGAGGGATGAGTATTTCAGTCTTCTGCTTCCTGCTCAGCTTAAATGAAGGTATCTTTAGCACAAGCCACTATCAGAGATGTCAGAGGAAAAGCTGGGCCTTGCTGGTTTTGTGGAATCCATTTCTTCCTTTGCTTTTGGTTAAAAGACCCCTCTGAAGGGGTCTGCCTTAACAGTGCTCAACACATGGCCACTCTGACACCGGGACAGAGCTGTCAGCCCAAGATCTGTCCATGTCTGCTGATATGGATTTCCCTTTTTTCCATATAGACTGTATGTGGGGCAGCCAGGGAGGCCAGTATGGACACGTGCTGTGTGATCAACACCTGCCCCCCCTTACTGCAATGCTCCTGGAGTCAGATGGTGAAACCGCATTTCTGTTTAAATTGTGGGAAGGCAAAATCATGACTGCAGTCACGTTTTCTTTTTGGTGGGCTGGAAGGGCAGAAAGAGATGTAGCAAGGCATGTAATTCATGGGTAAATGCATGGAAAGCTTGTAAGGCAAGTGGATTGAGAAGTCAATGTTGTGGCTATGATAAACTGGTGAGAGAAGCTTCCATGTGGCATGTGCCAGTATGACCTTCTCCTTGCCCACTTTCAGCACAACTGTACTCCAAGGGTTCTAGGGTATTTTGGCACTAAACATCCAGCATTTCTCTATGCAAATTTTCATACCACTCTGTGCATTGAATATATTTTCTCTCTATAAAGCTTGAAGGTCTATGTTGAGAATTTACTAAAGCCCATTTAAATATTTATTTATAAATTAGGCTGACACCTTCAGTATATTTATGGTCAACCGTTATTTCTGTGTTTAAAAAAAATGTTCTGCAGATTGCTTTTTTTAAAGGGAGTCTAAAGTTTTATGATTTTGGCTAAGGAGTTGTACAATATGAATTATTATCCTTATTCTATACAGTTTTTATGGTTCTTCTGAGTCAACATAAATGACAAATTTCAATGCAAATGCAAACAACAACAAATTAAGCCTTTTTTTTTTTTTCTTAACCTACAAATCACTAAAGAGTTAAGATATGCTAATTAACTGGCTCCAACTCAAAGCAATGAGCAGAGTCCAAAAAGGTTCAGAATTTAAAACCAAGTGTCCCGACATGTGAGGTATCTTTTGCATAGGTTAGTAACTGAATTACTAACTCTGCCTGTATTAGTTTGAGCATAAATGTGTCACAACCTTTAAATAGTACGATTAATCAACCCTTTCAGAAGAGCTCCAGTGTTAGAGAGTTCTATAATACATGGCAAATCTTTTTGTTCTGAGAACCATACTTATATTATTTTACCTGCGTCTAAATCCTGAGAATATTAAAATCTTTCAGAAGCTTTATAAAGGATTTAAAGAAAGAGAGAAACTGCTTTTAAACAATGAAAGGCTGTAGGTCTTTATTTTTGAAAGCATTCAATAGTCTATATAAACACGTACCTTAACTTAATACTGCATAATTCAGTATTTCAGTAGTTCAGTGGGATAATGCTCTGGCTCCTTAGAGAGCTTGTGGAAATGAAACATTTTGCAACAACAACATGGGGCTTATTTGGTAGCTAATTTGCAATAATTTATTGATAACATCTCAAGGAAGCATGGAATCATTCTCACTTTCATTGACAAATCATTCCACGATATATTTTTAGGGGATGAGATAGATGGTGTAATAAAATCTTTTACATTATGGGTTTCAAAATTAAAGTTTTATAAAGACAAATTTACTACTGATTTTCTTGAAGCCATGAAAATTGTGAAATGGTGGCTTTCATCATACCAATCACTGCTATGGTCACTTTTCTAAGGCCTATTGTAAACTCTCCAAATGACCCATAAGCTAAAATAAATACTAGTGAGCAGTATATATAAGTTAAAACCTGGGTAAAATATCGGTTTAGTTGAAGAGTTTTGTTATTTACTGATTTCAGTGTGCTTAGAATTTTATGTCTTGGTTTTAGCAATATTAATGCAAAACAAGTCCATTAAGAAGAAGAGAAGAAAGAGGTTATATTTTTAGATATGCAGCTTTAACAGTTAAGAGTTAATATAATGTATGTGCTCCTAGATAACATTTGCTGAAACACTCCCCTGTCCTTTTTTTTTTTCTTTTTTTTTTTTTTTTTGTGTGTGTGTGTGTGTGTATATGCACAAGTGCGTGTGCATATGCATTTCTAATTATTTTTTTCTTAAGGAACACAAGTGTATCTGCGGGTGGGATGATCCCATTTTCCATCTACTGTTGTGTTGGACAAAAGACATTAATTAGAAGAACTTTTGGCCTGATTCTAGTTTCATTTTCTTTCATCATCTACAATTAGTCGACATATACAAGTTAGCTCCTTGTGGCTGTGATATTCTGCTATTTACTATTTTCTGCTTCCATAGTGTACCTGGTTAACATAGAAGCTTATTTCCATTGCCTTGGGAACTTAGTCATCCTTCCAGGCATATGTATATGTATAGAAGTACATTTTGTTTAAATAATATATATATAAATGAATACAAATAAAGCATGTGGTATACATTCTTAATTCTGCTGAAAACAGGCTTCTAAGGTGGTTCCAAACAGTGGCAAATGCATACAACACCATGTGAATGTGTGAACATGTTCAAGAGGGTTTTGAAAACACTTAATTAGGCTAATTCTAATTACCTTGAAAGGAGGACCATCCTGAACTAGCAGTACGAATCTGAGTTTCAGTCCTGGCTCTCCATATTATACAAGGTATTCTCAAATTGAGCTCCAATGTGATATGAACTTCTTTTTCCTAGGAATATAAACTGACAAATTTTATAGCTGTTTCATTTTTCTGTTATCTTATCAGTTTATGAAAAGAACCTTTGGTATAATGTATAAAGGAAAGAAAATTATATTGGTTGGAACAATGGATGATTATTTCTCTTGATTCTAAATCTTTTATTTAAACATTGGCTGATTAAATTTTAGGATTTTAGTCCACTTGTAGTGCTGCTTACATTGTAGGATAATAATGATGTTTTCAGGTTTGTTTTTAAATATATCTTACATACATATACAGAAGACAGTATACCATGAGTAGAACCCAAACATGGCAACTTTGCACAAAACCAAACAGCTTAAATATCAGGCTTAAGATCATTACCATTGACCCACTTATGTATTTAAAATCCATGTTAGTTCATTTCCTTGAATGTTATTTTATATAGCCTTCACCATATTCATACTATGTCTCTTCAAGCAGTTATAGCCTTTTTTTATGTTATGCTTTCCTTTCAAAATACCAAATTAATTTTTGTTTGGGAAAGTGTGTTCTATCTGTCATTCAGTTTCTAGCCTTACTGTCAGAACTCAGAGATATTGTATTCAGTCTGCTGGCAAGGTTGTTCTTCAGGTGTAAAAGATGTATTGAAAAAGGATGATTTGGGTAACATTATTTGCTAATCTAGGCAGTTAAGCCTTTTTGTAATTTTTACTGCAGGGGAAAAAATGTACCATCAACTAATGTAAACAGTTTTGAAACTGTCCTAATTTCAGTCATGTTTCTTATTGCAGTTCATTTCTTCATATGAAACTTGAGGCTATATCGTACAACACCTGTCTCTCAAGTTTTCTGTTTTTTCATGTGGGTGGTTTATATGAATAGTCTTCTTGCGTCTTTTCTGTTTTTGTCATCTATTTGAAACAAAGCCATGTATTTTCATATTAATTTCAAAATTTTGCCCAAATGATTAAATTCATGTCCAAACTTACGTAGGAAATGTTATTTTCCAACAATATTGTGAAGATTCCTTACAGCTCACACTGCTTTGTTTTAAAGATATTAATATAACTTACCTCCCTATCCCTCTTTGTTGTCCTATATGTTGTGTTCTAAAAGAATATGCTACATGTGTATGCTACATGCTACGTGTGTATGCTACATGCATGGGAAATTACTGAGGGTCTGATGACTGTCTTGAAACTAACACAGTTTAAAGTGAGAGGCACAAGATAGAACTAGAAGGCTCATCATAGTCATGATGGTAGATTGTACACTGGTGGATATTACACAGAATCTTTAAGCAGTCTTACAATATTTTATAATGGTATCACAGTTCCTTCATATCAGATATTTAATTAATGATATTCTTGTATTTCTAATCCCGGAAGTGTCATTAGGCTAACATGGCAACTTGTTACCAATAGCACTGTTTTTAGTACTATATTTTGATGCCTTAAAAATTGACCTTGTAGAAAGGTTTAACATACATTTAAATAATAGGCTGTGGTAAAGTGTTCAAAGGGGTAAGTCTAATGTCTGAATTATTTAGAAAAATGTGCAGAAGCAAGTCAAAAATGGCAAGGTGGAAAAAGGTATCCAGAAAACAAAATTAGGCGCTATATAGCTGATGCCAGAGTTTATTCCAGAATTCTTGTTGTCCAACTTATTATTATTAATATTTTTTAAAGAAAAGATGGAGATACAGTATGAGATAGGAATGAGATAGGAATGCTAAGTGAGCTTTATATATATATATAAATGAAAATTTTATTTCTAAACCAGGAACACATACAGTGTAGATAAATGATTGGAATTTACAGAACAGAACACTTAAAAGTGTGTCACTGTATTGGAGAATAGTCTGGGGCTTATTTTCCTACAACAATGGACAAAAAAATAAGGTAACAAATATTTTCTTCTTTCTGATCCTATTTGGAGTTCACAGCTAAGCTGAAGGATGGATAGTACTGCTGAGAGTAAGTAGGGCCAGTAATCAGACAGGGAATTTATAAAATGAAAAGTGTTCTGGGGCACACAGAAAATTTTCCCTGGATAGCTTTTTGCACAATTACCTGCAGCAACAAATGTAGTCCATTTGCTACACAAATGTAGAATGTTGCAGTTAAAACAGAAAGAAAAATTTATCTTTTCATAAGGATGCTAGGTGACTCAGGAGGAGATAAATTTGTTAAATCTTACTCCTGGTATCCATTTCACACGTTCTCGATACTGTTTTGCATGATCCACAAGACTCAGTTAAGTGCAGATGCAAAAAAATGCATCTGTCAGGTTGCATAAACTAACCTTATCACTTCCAGAAGTTCTGTCCCATACCTTCCCCCTTTTTGCTCTTTTATCTATGTCTTCTGCTCCTGTATTAGTATTTCTACATAATGCCTGTTCTTATCATCTCTTCCAAATAAATAAAATTTATATGCAGGTTAGGAATATGTTTTTGCACTTCTGATATTTATTTTGAAAAAAAAAAAAAAAATAATAACTACTCTGCTTTGTGTGCTTATCAGTTTTGAAGGGTTGCTGGTTTGAGTGGAGTTTGCAAGGTGTACAAATTCTGGCTTTGAAGAAAACAGCACTTATTTTTGGAGAACTTTTCTGTATGGCCAAAAGGTTAATTGTGTCAGAACCTGTTCTCTTTTCCTCTTTTCCCAAGTCACGTAATAACTAGGAGAAGTTTTCTCAGCTGCTGCCCTGGAGTTAAACATAGAGCTCTTTTCACAAGTCTGCTCACTCTACTGCCTCCTGTCCTCATTAAAATTTCATGATTTTTTAAAGGAGAAGTTTATCTTTATACAAATAAGTAATTAAGTCATAAATATTTGGACAAGATACATCATTTAATGATGTATTTCTTTGTCTGCAAGTATGCCTGTGCTCCAACACTATGAGATGGTGAATGTCTATTTCAGTACTACAGGGTGTTATCCCAGGATACATACATATATATATATATATATATATATGTATATATATATATATATATATATGTTTTCCTTCTGGGCTTCTTCTGAAGAAATGTAGTATCATTTCTAATTGGTCCATTAGGCAATCGACATTGCCGTAAGTTCACATTGTGGAATCTGGCTGAGTTAATTATTTCAATCTTCCCAACTTCTAAATGCCTTTCAAACATTTAAATTGACATCTACAATAATATTTTTAACACTGACTGGCACTCCATTTGGTTTATAGTCAGCATCTCAAATACATTGATTAGTTATTAGTTATTGGTATTAGTAATTCTTCATTTGCATTACAAGTCTATAGATAAAGCAGCTCTGAAGGAGGAGAGATGCAAAATAGAGCTACACAGTTTGGGGGGAAAAGCAGTATTCCTGTTAGTGAAGCTTTTGAGAGTAAAGATACTTCTGCTAGTTATAATTTACTTACTACTTTAACAAAAATATATTGAAAATAAAAACAAAACTTTAATTTTAAATAGCAAAGTATTATCAATTTGATTTGGCTAATTATCTTTAGATACACAAGTGACTTAGATAAAAAAAAGCCAGAGTTAATACATAAGAAAATATTGGTGGCTACTAGGATATATGTCTGTGATGTACACAGCCTGTTAAGGTGAAGGGACGTGTTAACTGCTAGCAGTCAGGCTGAATGAGGAGCAAATTATTAAATGTCTGTTTTGTTTTGTTTTGTTTTTTTTTAAGGAAAGTAGACACAATAGAAGCCATCGTCCATGGTTGCACTGGTCTGCTTGGGCATGCCTCAGCAAAAATTGAGGCTGTGGTTTCAAAACTGAGCTTCTACAGCATCTGAAGGCTTCCAAGTCTGCCTTCACACCTCTCTCATCCATTTCTGTTCCTTGCTGAGTGTTCCTGTCACCCAGTTTACGTGCATACTGTCAGTCATCGTATTTGGGGTAGCTGTTTGCTCTGAGTTGGGTGCAGTTCCTAAAGGTGTTGAGCAATGCCCAGAGGAGTGCATGGCAGGGAGCAGGGGAGAGAAACAGTAACAGCAGGGAAAGGGACAAGGAGGAAAAGATCTGTCCTGACAGCAGCAAGCTCTTTGTGTGCCTTAGGAGCCCTGGTACTGGGCCATAAGATGATCTGCTGCAGTTGTTGCAGCCTTTCCCGTTCCACAATTGCTTGTTCCTACTGCCTCCATGGGCTCTCCTACTCCTCTGACCCTTTGCTCAGCCCTATCTGATATTTGATACTGGCAATGAGCAGACAGAGCTCTACTTTCCTAACATCCTGGAAGAATGCAGTGAGTGATGGATCCACCAAGTGCTGCAGCCAGGAAGAGATAAAGGCTAATGGCTAAGAGAAGACCATGGCAATCAGCTGTTAGACAGGCTGAGCCTAGTGAAGAACTGCAGGGTAATGCTTCTGAAGTGTCTGCAGATTACACTGCTGTTGAAAAAAGCACATCCTCCTTTCCCAGGCTTGTTTTCACCCTGGCTGTTGGTACAATAACTTGTATGATAAACTGGATAGGGAGGCCGAGCTGGCAGAAAAAAATAGCATTTTCTCCCCCTCTTGGATTAGTGTAATTCAGATCAGTGCTACTGCTGAAAGACATTTTTATTGAACTGTGGTTTAACTTGGAGGCAATAGGAAATATTTCTCCGAGTATAAAAATAAAGGCCAGGAAACTGCCAGATAGAAGAAGATGGGAAAGCCAGATCAGGCAAGTCAGAGAAGCAAGGGTGAATGAAACAAAACTGTGTAGTACAAAGTCTAATTAGGAACTAATAAGATTTTCTTGTTATAAGCTGGGAGTTATAATTGGAATTGTCAGAGGAAGAGAGATCTGGCTTTATTACTCTCAGGCTGACTAAAGCCACAATGTGACACAGCAATGAAAAAAGGCAAGTGTAAATATACACCAGGATGTATTACTTACAGTGTTTTTCAAAGAGAAAAGAAAATAGTAAAGGCAGTGAACATGATACTAGCGGAATCTCATCTGTTTGCAGTGTTGGTCACTTATGATCAAAACATGACTTCTAAGAGGAAGCGGTACAAGATACCTAGATACAAGGTACCTAAAGGTGAGGAAATACAGACTGTCTTATGCAGGTATTATAAATAGATCTGATTATCTAGCCTTACAGAATAAAGAATTTGTACTGTCTTTTCTTCAAAGGGTAATGTACTGCAAGAGAGAGAATGCCTGTTTAAGCTGTAGAACGATGTCAGCAGAGGAACAAATGTGTATATGCTGCCAGTGATGACTTATTTTGTAGAAATGAGAGACAACAACCATCTGGGAGTGAGATTCTGGATTAGTCAGAAAATGTGCAGGTTTGGTTCTTTGTCCCAGCACTAGGATGCAACTTGACCATTTTGTCACGTGGAATGTATAAAATAGGTAATTGTAAAAGCTGGAAACAAGACCTAGAAATCAAAAGACTCTTTCTTTCCAAATTAAAAAACTTACTTTTTTTCCTTTGCACCAGAAATGCTGGAGGATAGAGGTAAAGTGGGAGTAGCTAGGCACATACCTCTTTCATTAGAGGAAAACAATTGGTTACACTTCTTTTAATTATGGTATTTAGTGAGGCTGAGGTTTATTTTCTATGACATGAAAGAGTGGTTTTTAAGTGAAATTTGTATACTGCAGTACTTCCTCTCCTGAAGCCTTTGAAGGCTAACTAAAATTACAAATAGACCAGAAATAGAAAATACAGACTAATTTTAGACTAATATTATCTCGCTGCTTTGACTAATTCAGAGATTTGCCTTTATATTTCCATTTAAAATTTTAGTTTTGAATGCATTTTCTGAAACTTTTTCTTTGGGGTATACATTGTGAATGTTTCTTTCCTGAGGATTTTATGTGCTCAAGTATGGTGTGTTTCTGTTGGAGGAGAAAGAAATTAAAAAAAAGAATGGAAGAATAAAAAGGTGAAAGAGGCCTTACTTTCCAATATTTAAAAACTCTTTTACTTGTTAACTTTCCAGATTTTATAGCGGTGTTTGCTCCAAAGAGTGTGCCATTACTATCCCAAAAGTAAGTGCAAATAAAATTAAATAAAATAGAATGATAAACTGAAAGAGAGTTCCTGGATTTTATGAAGAGGCTTTGGTAAAGATTTGGTTTAGGTTTGTTCTTCATCGTGAAGTTATACCCAGAATATTAAGTATTCTGCATCCTCCTTAAGACAATCACATGTACTATTGCTTTCAGAGAAGTGACAGCATAAAGAACATATATATGAAATACATAAACTCCTCTAAAAGCTTCCTTAATAATTTGAGATTTTCAACCTAAGGATTCTGGATATTTAGATGCTTTTGCATTGTTGTCTGTGTTTTAAAGTTTCCATTAAACTCTAAGATTTTATGTAGAATAAAAATATGCTTTTCACATTAATTTCTTATAAATATACACTCATCCCAACATACATCACTGTATCTTCCTCAGCCCAGCCTTGCAGAGAACAGTCTGTACTATGTAGGTTCATTGTTAACTTCAGGTGTGGCTATCAATGTATATGTAAATCACTAAAGAGTTGCTGAGTACATTCTGTTCTTTTTTTTTTTCTCTTAGATGATAGAGAAGCTGAATGCATCAGTTCTCTAAGCACATTTGTACATTTTTGTGCATGTTTTTATCTGGCCCTAACTCCACAAAGCACTTAGGCTCAATTCAAGTATTCCCAGCCAAGAGAGCCCTTCAGTACATGGTTAAATGCTTTCCTGAAGTGTGGCCATTTAGAGCAGATTGCCAACATTTCATGTCATGAGCAATAGACATTCTTACTTACATTCGTCCACCTTCATTGTGGTTAATAGCTTGCTTAATGTAGTTACTGCTACAAATCTAGCATGCAGTTAGGAGTCTTACAAAGTAGCTCCTTTAAGTCATAAGCTGTGTAGAGCATGAATGTTTTCTTAATTTGGGAGCCCCAGGACCATTTTAGACCGTTGGTACTACAGTTACATAGCAATAGCCATCTAGCTAGTAATTAAAGATCTATAAAGTTTGTAGGTTTAGTGTGGCAAAGTGACCAAAGATGTTGACGATTTTTTTTCCTTGCTACTGTGCATTTAAATTTGTAAAATTAATCTTTTATTAGAGCTGTCTTTCTGTATTTAGTATGTATTTTGGCAGCACAGTAAAGTTGGTTTACCGTTTATGATTAACATTCAGAACCTTTGAGCTAATTGTTTAATTAAACATGAATGCTGGCCAATATTGTGCCCCTGGAGTGAGGTGAGTCCATTCCAAAGTGAGGACTGACTCTCAGTTCCAGAGCAGGAATGGAATATAATAATGGCTATAATGTTTGTATATGGTATAATAAATCCTTCATATGCATTTTAAACATTTGTTTATGAGCAGAGAATTGCAAATATAATTCTTTGTGGACAGAGACTTAGGGCCTGGTCTTGAGAAAAATTTGCTCCCTGTACTCTTTGAATTAGTGTTCATCCTTTGTTTTGTAAATGTTGTCAGTACTGTCAGGCCTGTCATTATTGATTTTTAAAGAGATTTGTGATCATTAGATAAAATGCTAAAGCCACATAACTCAGACTAATTAGTATTTCATTAATAATTTGTTTTAATTTTCTTTTTTCACTTGTGAACATCCTCTTGCTTGTTTCTCTTAAAAATACTGTTTTTTTGGAGTAGATGAAAAAGTGGGTGCTCACACAGTATGGCTTTCTTACCTCTTAAATTTTTTACTGTGGTCAAGAGTGCTGTAAGTGTGTAAGTGGCATATAATTCAGACTGCAGTTTTCTCATTATCAGTAGGTATTTTAATATATTTTAAGATATTATAAGATATTTTAATTTCACGATCATCTAATAGATCTGGACTTGACTAGGACTTGTGGGTTCAGTCTCACGATGATGGACTTTCGGTGAGCTCTCTCTCCTTCTTCTTCAGCCCTCACTTGTTGAAGCATTGCAGGTTTAAGCCTCTTGACCGGGATGTGCCAGAAATCATGGCAATATCAATAAAATTGTTTTTTATCTCAATTTGTCAGAAACAGACTGCAAACCAATCCACATGTTTGAGAGTTTAAAAGTGAGACTCATGTAGGAGCTACTGATGTGTGTGTTACATGGCAGCCTGTAGAGAGCTGCTTACTACAGTTCCTCATTCCTACTTTGATTCTGCTGCCAGACAGTCCCTAAGTTTTCCATGCTTTTGCTGCAGTCCTTGGCCTTCCTCCTTGTAACAATTTTTCCTATAATATAGTCTTGTAGTTTTACTCATTTTTACTGTTCTGTTACTACTACTCTTCCGATTGAGGACTTTTCATTCTCTGTGTCCATTAAAACACCAGAAGAGCCCTTTAGGCCATCACATTGACCCATTCTCTTTATTTCATTATTTACCATGCATTCATATTGCTACTTTCCATTCTTATAAAGTGTTTTGCCAATATTGATCACCCCTATCAAGTGGCCAAAGAATCCTATCAAGAATCACCCCTATCAAGAGGCTAAGAACCCAAAATGATTTGGCTCATCCTTAAACAGAACACTCTGTTAAATAAGTTTGCTCCATGTTTGTGAGAAAGCAATATTCTAATAGAAATAAAAGCTGAAGCTCCTAGCTTGTTCCATAGTAGCTGCCTATTTTATTGGAAGTGAAGTTTGATTTAACTTCAGGAATGCTGGCCTATATATCTTTACCCAGCAGAGTGAGAAAGGAGTCTCAAGTGAATACTAAATTTTTTGTAGAATGACTGCACAACGTACAGATGTAAATTTTTATAGTGATGTTTTCATTAGTTGTCTTTCTTTTAAAAGTAAAACTAGTGGAAATTGCTTGTGACTGGGGTGACATCCTGAATTAGAAAGAACATGAATTTAGTCTCTCGTAGAGGCAGCTGTGTCTGGTATTTTAATATAGTTTTGGAAAGAAACAAAGGAAGGCTAATTAATGTGTTTATGTAAATTCTACAGATTACAGTGTTTACCACAGTCAGTTCTGCTTTACCATGGAAGGAAATGATGGTTGTCCTGTCCGTGTCTGTTGCAGTGATTTAGGGCCTACCCAAACAAATAATTAAAAAACTGTGAATGGTCTGGTTGCTAAAGACAAAAGCAATTAAACAACAGGCTGATGAGAAGAAGCTTCTGACTAAATAATTTTATAGTAAATGAAGAAAGAAAGATTTCAGTTCAAATGGTGATAAGTAATTGAATTGCAAAACACAGTGCAACATTACTGTGACCATAAAACAGTAAAATCTGTTCTGCAGTAACTGAAAACATTTTTAAGGTTGATAACACTAGCAAATATGGATGTACCACTGCAAATCGTACTTTGCTTTATGGAAGTGGTGAATAGCCTTGTCTACTTGTTTAAAGGTCTTGTTCCAAAACTGAATTCCTGCAGTGGCAGTAACAGAGGCAGAGGCACAGCCACAGGGAATAAGACTTCAGTGACCACTGTCATTATTGCTACCATGTTCATCAGAATTCAAGTGTTGATCAGGTGTCCTTATGCACACCATGAGATGTGTAAGCTATTGTTCGTGTCTGAATTCATTTGGACCATTCAATTTTTAATCTGTAACATAGGAATCATCTTTTTTACTGGTTTTATTTCTCTTCAATTTCTAAGATGTGTAGAACTTTAAGCATTCCTAGTTATATTATTACTAGTCTAGTTTTTGTTAAAGTCAGTGCTAAGTTAGTTGTAATAAACAATTATAATTATATAGAGGAAGGAAAATATAAAAAGTAAACAATTTAGTTCTAAGATTCACCTGGCACTGAGATTCAAATGGAAAAAACAGGGTGCAGAAACTCTGTAGCAACTAAGTTAAGCCAGCCCTCAAAAAAAAAGTTTTGCAAAGATGGTAATAGAAATGATTTTAAATATTTCTTAAGAAAGAATATTCATACTATAGAAAATAATGATATACAGATAGACTAAAAAACTAATAGAGACAGAAAATCAGTTCTAACACTTCATTTGCTTCAAATTTGGTAAATAACTTGGGCAAAGATGATAAAATTCAAACCATCTCTTTTCTATTTTTATTTTTTAGCTTTATGTATATATATATATATATATATATATATATCACAGAATCACAGAATAGTCTAGGTTGGAAGAGACCTCCAAGATCACTGAGTCCAACCTCTGACCTAACGCTAACAAATCTTCCACTAAACCATATCCCTAAGCTCTACATCTAAACGTCTTTTAAAGACCTCCGGGGATGGAGACTCAACCACTTCCCTGGGCAGCCTATTCCAGTGACTAACAACCTGTTCAGTGAAGAAGTTCTTCCAAATATCCAACCTAAACCTTCCCTGATGCAACTTCAGCCCATTCCCCCTCGTCCTGTCACCAGACACGTGGGAGAATAGACCAACCACCACCTCACTACAGCCTCCTTTCAGGTACCTGTAGAGTGCAATAAGGCCACCCCTGAGCCTCCTCTTCTCCAGGCTAAACAGTCCCAGCTCCCTCAGCTGCTCCTCGTAAGACTTGTTCTCTAGACCCTTCACCAGCTTCGTAGCCCTTCTCTGGACTCGCTCAAGCACCTCCATGTCCTTCTTTTAGCGAGGGGCCCAAAACTGAACGCAGTACTCAAGGTACGGCCTCACCAGAGCCGAGTACAGGGGGACAATCACTTCCCTGGCCCTGCTGGCCACGCTGTTTCTTATGCAAGCCAGGATGCTGCTGGCCTTCTTGGCTGCCTGAGCACACTGCTGGCTCATAATCAGCCGACTGTCAACCAATACTCCCAGGTCCTTCTCTGCCAGGCAGCTTTCTAACCACACATCTCCCAGCCTGTAGCTCTGCTTGGGGTTGTTGTGCCGCAAGTGCAGGACCCGGCACTTGGCCTTGTTGAACTTCAGACCGTTGGCCTCGGCTCATCGGTCCAGCCTATCCAGATCCTCCTGCAGAGCCTTCCTACCCTCGAGCAGATCGACACACGTACCTAACTTGGTGTCATCTGCAAACTTACTGCGGCTGCACTCGATCCCCTCGTCCAGATCATTGATGAAGATGTTAAAGAGGACCGGCCCCAGTACCGAGCCCTGGGGGACTCCACTAGTGACCGGCCTCCAACTGGATTTGACTCCATTCACCACAACTCTCTGGGCCCGGCTATCCAGCCAGCTCTTAACCGAACGAAGTGTGCGCCAGTCCAAGCCATGAGCAGCCAGTTTCTTGAGGAGAATGCTGTGGGGAACGGTGTCAAATGCCTTACTGAAGTCAAGGTAGACCACATCCACAGCCTTTCCCTCATCCACTAAGCGTGTCACCTTGAACTATATATAGTTCATGAGTTTCATTACAAAGCAACAATTACATTAGTTTGTATTTGAAAATACCAAAGTGGAGTCAAAAATTCTCCATGTCTCTTACAGTAGAGGTAGAGGTCAATATGTTCTGTTTTGTTCCTAGATTTACCCTCCCTTGAAGGAATCTTTCTAAGACTGATCTTACTGCTTATGTTTAATGCTGGGATGTCTTTCATCTCAAGGCAGCATTTCTGAATTTATTGTAGGCAGTTGATCCCTTTGCTGATTCTCCAGGTTTAATATTCTGACAGACTTATGCTGTTTGACATTCCAAAATTCTCCAGAATGCAGACAATAATTCAATACGGTTCAAAAGTCAGAAAACTGACATGAATTAGGTCTTCTTTGTGGTTAAATTATTGTTTATTGCTTTTCAATGGGCAATGTTTCATCAGTGTAAAACCGAGGTGGGGAATCCCCAGCTTTGAGCTGTTTTACCATATGCTAATGAAGCTATCCTATCCTTTGTACTTTGTTAAATGTGCATTCATACTGACTTAATTCCACTAAAAGTAGGAGTTTTGCCGGTGGGTTTTGCATGTGCCAATAACATGACAGTTGCAATGTGTTATTTTATCTGAACAAAGGGATCAGTGTCATTGGGACAGCCTTGGGACCGGAGCACTTTGGCTGCCAGTTGAAATTAGGGCAAAGAAGGAAAGAAACAAACACAAAAACCTGCAATGAGAAGAATTTTTCTTTTGCAGAGTGTTACATTTTTATGAAGTGAAAAATCAATATGTAGAGGAACGTTAATTTTATTACATGTTAAAGCTTTGACAGAGTGAGAGAGCTTGACTTAATGCAGCTTTGGTTGGAATAAAGGCAGTTGGGCTGAGTGTGCTGCAGTCTTCAGAGCTGCTCCTTTCCCAGGTGTGCCATATTTAGGTTTTGCCTATTACTTCAAATTACCACTTCATTGATTCTTGCTGATACTAAAGATCTATAGATGACATTTCATTTCACTCTAAAATTGAAATGTCTTTAGATCACTTTACATCAGAAGCTGTAAAGGCTTTAAGGTTTTGGTATCAAATGTGACATTATCAAGTAGAATTTAAGTGTTGTAAGCCTCTGTGGATTTTGATAATGTAACTATTCACTTTTCTTGTTGTCTGAAATCCAGAAGTATTTTGCCTACCTGTAGTGGAATAGTCATAAAGTGGAATAATATATGATAATTTTCATATTTGAGTAAATCCTGAATTTTGTGTCTTTTGACACAAGACTGTTGTTTGGACCTGGCTGTATGGCAGGTATTTTGCAATTTATGCTAATATGGTGCAAGATCTGTTCCACGGGTAATTGCTGTTGTGCATTTTCTAACTACTAGGTGATATGACAGATCTGTAGAGTTCTGTACAGGGTTAGAGATGCATCTGACAGTAACTCCTAGCAGGCTTGAGCTATTGCTGTGAAATGGCAATTTTAACAGTTTCACTGACAAAAAATCTTAAGATGATAGAGCATTTTTTTAAGGAAGAAAAAAGCATACCCTAACGTGATCTGATGTAACTGTCAATAGTAAAATCTTCTTGAAGAGGAATAAAATCAGTGAAATTATTAGATGTCTGTAAGAACTCTTATCTACTTATTTTGTATGAATTCATAGTTTGGTTTGGGTGTGGGAAATATAGATCTTGATTTCTATGTTTGTATGTGTAGTATTTTTGTGTATATTCTTTAGATTAGCATATATACTTGCTGATACATATGACACCAAGTCATCAAGTTTTTAATGATTTAGGATGAATAGCTACAGTTGTTATCAGTTCATTAAATGAACCATAGAAAACAGGACTACCTGACCTCCTGAGGATGCTTCTAATGTAGCTACCTCTCGTCAATGTAGAGTCAGCTTTATCTAAATTATATCTGACAGTTCTCTGCCTAACCCCCTCTTAATAGCTTTCAGTGACTGAGTGGTTTAAACTAGACTGTATTTCCTGAATTTACTTATGTGATAGCACAAGAGTCAATACCAACAGTCTAAATTCATTAAGTTGCAGAATCTTTTTTTTTTTTTTTTTTTTTTTTTTTTTTATGGTCACTATTAACATTTAAGAATGAGTTTACACTCATTCCATAATGAGAATAAAAGAAAAAGGAAAAAGTTGTCTTTTGTGGCAAACTTTGTTATGATTCTAGAGTACTGTATAATGAGGATGGTTTATAATGTATTATTTTTTAGATGCTGGATTGTTATATGGACCTACTAGATAAAAATTGTCGCTGTTGTATGGTAAAAATCAAGACATCTCAAGGGGGAATGGGCTAAAGTTGCATCAGGGAAGGTTTAGGTTGGATATTTGGAAGAACTTCTTCACTGAAATGGTTGTTAGGCATTGGAATAGGCTGCCCAGGGAAGTGGTTGAGTCTCCATCCCTGGAGGTCTTTAAAAGACATTTAGATGTAGAGCTTAGGGATATGGTTTAGTGGAAGATTTGTTAGCGTTAGGTCAGAGGTTGGACTCGGTGATCTTGGAGGTCTCTTCCAACCTAGACTATTCTGTGATTCTGTGATTTTGTGATCGGACTGTGGATGCAATAGCACCCAATGATAAATCAAAATTGCAGGAGATACCGGCAGTGGCACATTAGGTTGTTGAGGATGATAAACAAAAGTGAGGATGATGGAAGTTTAGATTTAAGAGGGAAACATTAAGTGCCTGTTTATCTTATACATACATATATTTACATCTGTGTGCATCTGTATGTATATATTTACATTCAAATTACGTATACGCTCAATTTATACGTGTTTGTGTTATATTTACATAAGATCTCTGCATATATTTTTAATAAATAACTGTTTATATTTTAGCTAAAAATTAGGAGATAGTTAAGGAAGATGAAGTTTGAAATATTTTGTATGTATGAAGAGCAAAGGTAGGAAAGAGTATGCAGGTAGTTTTGTAGGATATTATGGATATTATTAAAATAAAAATTTAGGTTGAATCTTAGAAAAAAATTCTTTAGTTATTAAGTGGAAACAATCTCCCAAGAGGAATGGTGGAAGTCCTAGTTTTAGGGCATTAGAAACTGCATTGGTGAAATACTAGATATGTACCATGATATACTAGATAATGTACCATGAAGAACAATCTTTGTGTAGTGCAGAGACAGAATAGTTGGCCAACTAGGCATTTTAAATTTGTAATACATATGATTCTGTTTTTCTGTTCAGATTTTAAGCATCTCTTTTTAAAAAGGCCTATTTTATAGATACATAATAAGATCTAGATAGAGAATAGATATAGAAAAGTGTATACTGGGAAAGTGTATACTGGGAAAAGGAAGACATGCAGAAAAAAGGCAGCAGCCATTTCATGTGCATTAACAAAATGTTAATGCACATGAAATGTGCATTATATGCACACTGTATGCTAGTCCTTTCCCAATAGTGAAAAACACTGCTGCCTCCCTACACACAGGCAAAGATTATAATATGGGGAATAAGAAAAATGGTTTATTAATATGATGCATTACTTTATTGTAAATTAGATAGATCCTGAGAAAGAATTTTCATGTGGCTATTATACTGATATTTCAATATGAGCTAGTGAAAGTCACTGGGACAGCACATGAAAAAAGACATGAAAATAATTGTATGAAGAATATCTTAATTAAAATTGTGATTCAATAACAAATTAAACTGATTCATCTACCCTTAAGCACATGAGAATTTTAATTGACTTCAGTAGGTCAATATGTTGGTGATGTAAGGCAAGTATTTATGTACATTGGGGCATGCTAGCTATTGTTGGGGTTGCTGGAAGATAAGTGTAAGATGTTTGCCTAACAGCATACTACAGTGCTAGTACCTCCTTTGTATTTGGGAAACATGCAAAAAAGCAGGCATCCCTTTTTCCATTTCAGTAGCCTGTATTGTAAGAAGACTAACTAGTTATTTACAGTAATAGTGGTATTCCTCTTTGTTCCATTTACCTTGACAAATCAATTCAACCCTTTACTTTTGTTTTTCTTTTCAGATCTTAAGTATCCAACTGTGTTATCTAGTACATTATAGATGAGAGGGAAAAATAAAGCCTGGAGTCAGAGTTTTGAAAAATTTTAGTCCAATTATATTTGCCACATATTTTGCTTTAGTTATTTGATCAAATAATTCAGTCTCTATAGTGACTGGCTTCATGGTGCATTTTAGAATGGCTGATTAGTGGGTACCTGCCTTGGAAAATGAAAGAAGAATCACATTTGGAAATTTGAGATGTCTTTCAGAATTCTGTGATTAACTGTGCTACATTCAGCTTCCAAACTTGGTCTAAGCTGGTCAACAGAGATGACTGCATGTCAACTGCAGTTTCATCTAGAATTAACATTTCCTAGAAATAGGGTTTGTTTTGGCAGGTGGTCTTTCTTAACTGAGTAATCTTCAAATATTCACTGGGAAATCACAAAGGCACTGTTAAACCTGAATTGCTAAGTTTAAGAGTTTATCTGTTTTGGTGACAAAAAGGTCACCACTGGGTTCCTTCCTCCCTCCCTCCCTCCCTCCCTCCCTCCCTCCCTCCCTCCCTCCCTTTTGTGCTTTATTATGTTGCTCTTAAGCATAAGTGATTTAACAAGTGGATAACACATCTGAATGTTAAGAATTGCAAATGCAAGTCAAAAATGTATTTGACTAGCAGTAATTTTGTATTAGGACATGTGGCTGTTCTTGCTTGTGCTGCCTTTGAATTGCACCATAGGCTTAAAGAGGGACTAGGGAAAACTTTGCTGTGAATTGTTGTTTTTCTAGAGTCAGATGACATGACTTTGAGAATTCCAGAGCGTAAATCAAAATTAATTGATTGGCATGCATGGTTGAGTGATCCTGAGATCAAAGTATTAAAAGAAGAATGTAACAGTCCTAATAAGTAGGATTTTTTTAAAGATAATAAATGCATTCTTATTAAAATATAATTAAAAAATATAAGACATTCTTTCTGTTATTTTCACGCCTTTAAAGGAGTAATGTATGTAAATTAAAACTGGACTAGAGAAGAATTCTCACTTAAAAATCTACAGTGAAAACACTGGAAAAATGTTATAACCCAGTGAAGTAGTTAATCATTACATGAACTTAAAAGATTCAAGAGTCTTTGGGGTAAAGTTAAAATATAATATTTCAAAATGAAGACATGCAACAATTGCTAGAGATACATGGAGAAAATAAGTTGTCTGAAAGTTAAAGTGGGAAACAGGAATTCTTATTGCGAATTTTGGTAATATGCTTAAAGATAATAAAGATTTCAGAGCTACAGTATGCTAGTAATTTGATTCAGAGTAGCCACAGTAATCTTGAAATGGAGATGATAATTAGATATGTAATCAGAGTTGCTTATAAGACAGTTCTTTTCTTGGGGAAAGAGTGCTGCTTATGCATAGTTCTTTATGGCTTAAAGGAAGAGTGGTGAAGATGTATAAATATGTGACTTTAAATACTGTTAGTGATATGTGCTCAAGTTGATGGGAAGTTTAATTAATATCTGAAGATATTTACCATTATTGCTTGTTTCGTGATTGAAACACAATAACTGATCCACATACATTATGTCTTCAATGAAAACACAACATCTTTATATGTTACGTTTTAGTTGGAAGTTTCAAAAGTGCCTCTTTTGTCTCCTTTGCCAAACTAAACATAAAATAATCTATTTACTCTTGTGTTCACAGTATTTTACTTTTACTGCTCTCACCTGGATGGTAATTCAGTGCTGTAGTCCAGAGATGTTCCTTCTCAATTACAAAATAAATGTATATCTTGACTTTTAGTAGTAAGTACTTATGGTAACAGCAATACATATTTAATCTCATTCCTACAACCTGATATTCTTCTGATAGACAAATCTGTCCCTTAGTCAGTAGTGGTTTGGCACTGAGAGTGAGGTGTGAATGAGTCTGTGACTGAAGATGGGGTTACTTGGGAGTCAGAATCATCAGTTCAGCCAACTTGTGTGACTCAAAGTTGCAGTGGGTAAGTTGGAACTGACAGATGCCAAATTTGCATTTCATTTAATGTTTATGTATTTTCCTGAAGGTATTTTTGGTAGCATGTAAATAAAAGTGTCAAGATGTTTCTTGCTAAGTAAATTCAGAACTGCTGTTAAGCTGCTGGCATACAACGTGGTGTCTCAGCACGTATTCATGCATTAATAGATAATCTTTTGTGAGAGGTGTTCCACATACTTGTCTTAGACCTTAAAATAAAAGTGGCAGAGTAAATTTTATGCACTGAGGTTTTTAGCAAAGCTTCTAAGAAATGTAGTACTTAAGTGTAGTACAAAAATATCTGTGATCACTGTTTTAGCACAGACTAGTGGGGTGTAGTTGAAGTGAAGCCTCACTGATGCTAAGCCACTGCAGTTCATGCAGATTTCTCTAATCATCATCATCCAATCAGGGAATTTTTGCATTCAAAAAACACCCTGTGCATGGTTTTCAGGTGAGTTATTAATTTGCAGGCAAGAAATCATGAGTCTTGGGATAACAGTGATCCAGTTTTGTTTTCCTTGAGTGTGAATAAAAATCACTTACCTATGCAGTACCATCTTCCCAAAAATTTCCATAAAAGGCCTGGTTGCAAAACACAATTTAGCTAAAATAAGAGTATCCTCAACACACACTTCAGATTTCCTCTGAATGAAAGCTTATTTAGTTGAACTGAAAGTGCGTGTTAATTTACAGTTTAATTAATTTACAAAATGTGTTGTTATACAAATTAAAAAAAGAAAAAAAAATTTAGAAAAAAAATTAGAAAAAAAAAAAAGAACTTTAAACATTAAACCAAAGCAGTAATGTCTTCTGTTAAAGAATATGCCTTCAAAAACCAGATCAGCTTAGTATCTTTGATATATTCAAAATTGTTGCATATTATAAACACTAAAATGCCCGTGCTTTCTGAAACCACCTTTGAAAATGTATTAGGATAAGTTGCATGCTAATTGGAGACTTCTTACCTGGTTTTTGGAAACAGATACTCTGCTGTAGGAATCAGGCTGTCTTTCTGTGGACAGTTGATCCTGTGAGGCATTTTAAGAATAATACTTTCCTTTTTTGAGTAATGTTTATTATAATATATATACCCAACTTTTTTTTTTTTACTTTCTTCTTTTTTTTTTTTTTATAATATAAATGCCTATAATTTTTTACTTTCTTGTTTTTAATTTCAAAAATATTTTGCTCTAGATAAAGGCTTCCAGAGGTAAGGAAATCTAATAGGTTTATAGAAATCAAGTTATTCTTGGTCAAGAGCTTTTGAACCCCTGAAACTATTAAATCATCACAGCCCTCAAAAAATTTAATTTGATAATTAGTGTGAAATTTAGCAGTGGCAGAAGATTTAGCAATAGTACAGTTCTCATATAAATATTTTGAAGTTATGCAGAAGTAATTGAAGAATCATAATAATTCTTGCAAACAGGAACAAAAATAATTTTGTAGTTTCTAAATGCATTAAAGAGAGGACATCAGAATTTATTTATGCTGTAAATGTTATTTCACAGTTCAATCAGTTATCTTGCTGTGTAATAAAAGACCCTGAAATTAAAATGACCCCTCTTTGCTGAGTGTGACTGTAGGATTCTTTTACTATGAGACTGCCTTGATTTGATCTTATTCCTACTGAAACGGAAAATGATATCCAACTAATGCATCTGAAGTGGGTTTTTATACCATCCAAAGCTCTCTTGTGAAATTAATGGTTTCTGCTTTTGGCCTCAATTACATCTTATGATTATCCAATTTCATATGGTTTTCCTATTCTTTCTTCTTTGATTTTTCAGTAGACTTCTAGCGATATTCTAAATCTATCTGAAGCACATGCATCTGATACAGCACATATTTACAAAACAAAACAGACCCGCCCAAATTTGAAAATGTCAGGAATGTGATTAATGTTCTGTTCTGTGCAAAGTAGTTAAGGACATCTTAGCCTTTTAAAGCAACTAACAGCTTGATCAAGGAAATAAACCTACATCAGAACACCGTAATGACTACAAAATATTAATTAAATTTTTACATGTTAAAAAAAAAAAAAAATCATCTTCAACCTGAGTGACCCTAGACAACAAGTTTATTAGCTGAGAGCTAAATATCTGCTTCCTACCTGGAAGTTCTCATTAACTGTAAGACACTTACAGTTAATCTACATCCATACTTACTCTGCTGCAAAGCATTGTATCACTCACCAAAGTCAAATTTAGAGACCTGTTTTCCTTTCTAACTGCAAACCCTATGTTTTTTATTTGAGGGTGATATAAATAATGTATTCTGAATAAGTAATGCAGACTGTTTATATAAGTAAAAAAATAAGACATGACTTTCCTTTTTATATTTTATTCATTATTAAATTAATAAATTTATATAAAAATCAAAATATAAATTTATATATAAAAGTTCTGTTTCTTCTGATTTAAAATTGTAGAATCATAGAATAGTTTGGGTTGGAAGGGACCTTAAAGACTATCCAGTTCCAGTCCCCTGGACACCTCCCACCAGACCAGGTTGCCCCAAGCCCCATCCAGCATGGCCTTGAACACCTCCAGGGATGGGGCATGCACAACTTCTCTGGACAGCCTGTGCCAGTGCTTCACCACCCTCTGAGTAAAGAATTTCCTCCTAACATCTAAACTAAATGTTCCCTCTTTTAGTTTAAAACCATTCTATCTTGTCCTATCATTATCTTCCTGAGCAAAAATTTACTCTCCATGTTTTTTATAAGCCCCCTTTTAAGTACTGAAAGGCTGCAATGAGGCCTCCCCAGAGCCTTCTCTTCTCCAGGCTGAACAACCCCAGCTTTCTCAGACTTTCTTCATAACAGAGCTGCTCCAGCCCTCTGATCATCCTCATGGCCCTCCTCTGGACCTGCTCTAGCAGGTCTACATATATTGTTCCTAATAAAAATAATAAATTGGCAATATTTATAGTGTAATTTCATTCACTAGTTTGCTACTCCCAGCATGATAGACCTCAGATTATGAGACACTTTACACTTACACTTTATAGTTAAGAGTTCCCTGCAATTTTTAAATTTTGAATTCTCACAAAAATAAAATCTGACATGTTTTAAAAGTTAAATACATGAACAGGGTTGTCCCAAATCATTGTGATATTACTGCATGCTCTATCACCTATTTCAAAATGACTTTGAGTTAAGACTACAGGAAATGCTTTTGTTTGCAGTGTTCAGGCTTGTAGGTTCCTCCTGAGCTGGCAGAACCCTTGCTGTCCTGAAGTTAGAGTTGGGATTTATTCTGCTGGATTCCAGAATCAGGTCTAAACCTCTTCATGTCATCTGCCAGTGGTATTTTTCTTCACTTAAACAATCTGAAGAGAGGAAAAAAAAAAGTTGGGATATGAACTTCTGTCCTGTGTCTAGAGTAATCATTTATAATACTCAGTGAATCCCATGATTCTGGGTTGTCTTAAGATTGCTTTCATTTTGTCTTGACTATTTCAGCCATGCTATCACCACTAATTTGTGTATATACAATTGCAATAAAAACCAGGAAGGAACGGAAATGCTGTTAAAAATTAAATAGTGAATCTGAATGTTTGTTCCATAAAGAATTTTTATTGCTTACATTATAGATTTGAGTGAGATAAATAGCATTATGTGTGTTTATTTATTTTTTTCTTTCATTATAATATATACTGGGTTCTGATGAGAGGAATGTAACTGAATTGCCAATGATGGTCTTTTTAAAGTCTATTTTGTGGGTTAGTTCATCTGATTCAGTTCAGTTGGCAGCAGAGCTGTTTCTTGTGAACAGATGTTTGTCACTGAAGTTTTAGAGGGGCTTATCTCTTATTCATTGTCTTCTGACTGGACACTGATCTGTTATTAATTAAGATAGTTCGTAGTGTACTGAATAAAGCAAAACACAAATTCTCACAAATGCTCACAAAAGCTTCACTTGTCACTCAATTCTTACTTGAAAATTTACCAATGGCCTTTACTTCCACATCTTCCTTTCTTAGGAGGTCAAACCAATTCAGACTGTCAAGATTGTCGTGATTCTATCCCACACCTTCAGATAAACTTGACTGATGCAAGAGTTGAGCTCTCTTTTGTCATTGGTAGAAACTGAGTTGTCCATTTGCTTGCAATTGACTGTTTTAGTGGAAACTTGTGGAAAAGGTTATTAAATACTTTGGCTCTTTCTCAGCACTCTCTCTGTCAATAGTCTTTCCTCTCTATTGAATGGCAGGTCAATATTTTCTTTAGCTTTCTCTCACTGCTAGTGTATTTACAGGTTTTTTTTTTTTTTCATGGTAGTCTTGGTGTGTTTTATTTATATTCCATAATGTGTGTTGGCCTTTCTTATTTTGTCACTGTATGTTCTTTTGTACTTGTCCTATTTTATTTTTAAGATTGATGAAAGCTCTGCTTTAGTGGAATTCCATCCTTTTATCCCATTGGAAAAAATTGCTCTTTGATCCTATCTTCTTAACTTCCTTTTGTTGTTTTTATTTCCACTGATTCATCCAAATTTGTTTGCCTCCTGAAATTCGTTGTTTTATTTTGCTGCTTTCCTTCTCTCAAAGGAATGTGAATTGTGTAAGTTCATCATCAGTCTCACCCAAGTTGAGTTTATCCCACTGTCAGATTCTCAGCCAGTTTGTTCCTTGGAGTCAATACCCAGTCTAGAGGAGCCCCTCTTCCACCTCCTTTTTCTAGCTGGATACCAAATGTGTGTAATATCGTATAATCTTAAGAAAACTTATATTATTTTTAAAAAGCCATCAGTGATTTTCAAGAACTTGCTGGTCATTATGCTTGTTCCTGTATTCCTTTCCCATGATCTTCACTGTTAGTTAACAAGTGGATTTTGCACCATGCCTTACGCTTTTTGTGATTTGTCTATCTGCTGGTAAAAATCTTCATCTACTTCGCAATGACACTGCTTATGTTCTTTTTTTTTTTTTTTTTTTTTAATATAATTTTTATTATCATGACTTGTTCAGAGTGTATTGCTGTGTCCTGAAAGCAGGCCCATACAGTTTCCTATCAAGGGTTATCCTAATTAGGAATTTACTGCCATTGAAAATGACAGCAGTTAACAGCATGAGCAGCAGCAGGGGTTAACAACAGCTGTCAGGTCTGTGCTGGATCATGAATCCTATTTTTTGAAACTCTGGCCGTTACAACTGTGTTTAGAAACTGCCAGAAATGTTCTTTCAACAATTTTGATAGTTGCTGAAAAGTTATTTTATTTGGCTATATACAACATATTTTATAGAGGTCTCCCTATCAGATAAACACTTCTCTCTAGTGCCTCTCAGGAGCATACTCCAGTGTTGAAATCAGTAGACACTTTTGTGAAAACTGTTGGTACAGAGCTGTACCGTAGCAGTAGTGAAAATGATCTGCTTCCCTCCTCTAACTTGAATGCGGAAGTGTGTATACATATATATATATGTACATATATATAAGCTCATCCATTGATTGACAGTGAAGTTGGGATATCACAACAATGTCTTTGGTGATGTTGCTATTCTGTATTCTAGTAACATATCTCAACTCTTAGGCTCTATGAGAATGACAGGATATTTCATTCTTTTTGGCTTTACTGCCAACGTTAGTGATTTCCATGGGTATTACTTCTCCTTATGTGTCCACTGGGAACTAGGAAAAAAGTGTGTCAAGTGCTCATTTCACATGGGCCACTAGGCAGGCATCAGATGTCCTGGGTTCATCTACATTCCTCTTTTCAATAGTAGTTTCATACCTGCTCAAGCATTTAGAGTTTGTCCCTATCCCATTAGCTAGTGGTTGGTTTTCCAACAGGATGGAAGCCATTTAGCTTGCACTGTGAGTTACTGACAATTCTACAAGTAGTGAAATAGGTGAGTTTTATCACCAGAATTCTTCGTGTGCATGCAACTAACAATCCTGATGTCTGCATATACAAGCAGTGGATCATTGCATAAAAGAGGAATTATATGAGTCAGGTTCCAGGCTGTGACCTAGAAGCTGAGGAGCGCAGTATGCCATTTTCTGTCCCTGGAGCTATATAGTCCTGCTAAAGAATTTACTTTGACATTTGTCTTGTCTCTATAGATTAAGCAGTTTGCTGTTTGCTGCAGTCTCACCACGAGAAAGTAATTTGCTTTGTGTTTTTTCTTCCTTGCTTTCAACCTTTATTGGTATCTAGTAATGTAATAATAATTTATTTACAATGTATTTTCTTGTGTGCTTTGTATGTCTCATAATATAAACACAGTTGAAAGTACACTTTAAATGATTGATGTTGCAGTACAAATAGAAAAATAAAGTGGTTTTGGTCTCTAAAAGTAATGAAGTAGCTGATTTAATACAGTGCAAGTCTTTAGTGGGATCACACTGTGTGGTAAGTCCCATGGTATCAGAAAAAAAAAGTTCAAAACGTGATAAATATATATAAAAATAAAAATACCTACTATAGTTGTTGAAATGTGTAAATAAAGACACTGATTTATGTCTATGACAAATAATGTTTGTATGGATGAAAAATCATAATAGCAAACTAGAAGCCTTACACATGAATAAAGTTTAATTCTCAGTACAATGAACATTTCTGTTTTAGAATTGTATTACCAGAGCAGGTAGAGGCATTATTATTTGTATATTGACATGTACTGTATTTCTGTATAGAAACACAAGTCCGTGTTTTTTTCAACCAATGTATTTATTGTACATCGACTATCTCTCATGTATGATACTGAATTAAAAAAAAAAAAAAAATGTTGGGCTAGGTCCTGAACCTCTCCAGTAAGAGAGGTTCCTCCAAATTTCCTTTTGAAATGTTGAATTCTGCCAAAATACCTTGAGTGTGTCAACTATTTCCAGTTCATACCCTTATCTAAAGCTGTAAAATATTATTTCTGTAACATCATAGCCTATTTTTTTTTTTTTTTAGTTTCTGAATTGTCACTAATTACATTTTACATATAGTTCTTTATTGGCTAAACAGATATAGAAGTCTTCAGATCCACAGAGTGTGTATAGAATGCCCAATAAGGAGGATAAAATGGTCCTTTTCCAAGTAGATTGCTATTTCAGTTGAACCTGAGAGTCTTCATGAAGGTCTTCATTAACTATAATAAGACTCTTAAAGCATCCCAGGTGTTCTTTCTCAAAGTGAGAGAAAAATACATGAAAAGCTTTGATTTTCCTCCATCCTTCCCCTTCTCAACCCCAAGCTATTTTTTTTACTGAGTCAAACTGTTGTCATTGACTTCCCATTTTAGATTATTCATCTTTTATGTTGGGCATGCCTGTTATGACATTTCTCTACAGAGCTTTTGCCACAGCAGCACCTCAAATAACAGGTGCGGTACAAATATAAAGTAAAAAAAAAAAAATAATTGAGAAAAATAAAATTTTATTAGTGATATACACAACATTTACAAAAAAAGAAACTGACTGAGTTTTTACAATATAAATGAGTTACATGTGAGAAAATTTTAGATAGGTATATAATATTTTTTTTGTTTCCTTTTGCAAGAGCCTCTAATCAAATAGTAGGTATAGGAATGTTTGCAGAATACTGTAAATGCATTTTGAAATGCTCTCTTTGCATTGGGATTTTGTCATTAATTACTGGTGCCGGTTTATGTGTATATTCTTTAGAGGATAATTATTAAGCAGCTTCAAAGGTGGTGACATCTGCAATGCCTCTACACTGATTGCAACAGCTAGTTTGTAAAATTTAAACACAAAACATGTCCTAAAAGTATTGTGACACTTTGCTGTAACATCACTTGCTGCTAGTGTTTGTTATTGCAGAACTGTATGGAAAGTAGGAAGTGGCTAGAAAACAACTATTATAATAGTAGAAATAATACTTGTATTATAGCTGATTAAATATTTTTTCATGTTTACAAACTGAACTTCAGGAGTTGCATTCAGTGATTTACTATCAAACAATATTAAACATTCATTTTTTTTTCCTTTGGGATTTTGTTTGTACAACTGTGCAGGAAAGAAGATTATAGGAGATTAAAGAGTAGTTGTACAGAATATTTTCATCATTTTGTCAAAGCTTTTAAATTCCTCCTTTCATTTTTTTTTTTTTTTTTCTGTTTTAAGTTTCATTAAAGCAGATGCTTTTAAGCATTGTATAGACTGCAGAACTCTTCCTGTGTGTTGCAGGTTTGTTATTTGAACTGACACTGCTAATCTTAATGTAATCTCAATAATAATTCCATTAATTCATTTCCTGTTGGGACATTAATAATAATAATAATAAGACTAATAAAACCCCAGTTTGCATTTGAAAATCATTGCAATTCTAGTCTCTGAAATTGAATCTCATATTTGAGAGTTTGTCATTTGATAGTGGTGCAAGTACTTACTATTCCTTTTATCTTCCTAGGTTTTTAAAATTTGAAAACTGAAGGGAAGGAAAAAAAAAAAAAGAGAGAGAGAGAGATAAATGTTCTGGTCTTCTCTGTTTCTTTTGAATTTGCTTCTTGTTCTTGGTCAGTGGAAGAATGCCTATGGCCTTAGGCCTGCAATAGTAATACACCTCTAAAATACGTGCAAAATTGTCCTCTTTGACTGGGAATCCCTGGAGAAAGGTACTGTCAGCCACGTTTCTTCCACTAGCCTTTAGTGATTGAAAGTTTCATCTCTGTGGGACAACCTGTATGAAAATTTCCTTACAAGAGTCTGAGGCTCAAGTGGTCTAATTAAAAACAGGATTTATTAACAGCACAAGAGCAGCTCAAGATTAGAAGGAATGTTTTGCATAGTGTATCTAGCCTGACATTCTGCAAAACTCATCTAGATAGATCTCCCCTGAGTTTAGTTACAGTGAATAAAAATACCTTATATCCCTGACTTTCATTTCAGTAGTTTATTTGCAGAAATCTTTCCTTTCTGGGGACTCAGGCTTTCTTTTTTCTTCTTCCTACTCCACTCTTTTACATTTGTGACCTTTTCTGTTGTTAAAGATTTATTTTCATTTTACTGTATCAAGTCACTGTTAGAGTATATATATACCTTCCTAAGACATGTCACCCTATTCCTGATGAGGGAACTCAGCACCCTTTAGAGACACTTGTTCAAATCAATTAAACAACAGTTATGAGTGGGCATCTATCTGGTCATTTCCACAGTCTGGGTTATCTGCAAACCCCACCTGTGTCTTTGCCAACTGAGTGGTCAGTGAGCCAGGCAATGGTTTAGTGGAGACAACACTGTTGATAAATCCCCTGCTGCTAAATGATAGTGGTTTTGATGAAATTATTCATTATTGACAATAGGACTTGTTTCCTGTGCCAGGAAGATATCACTGAAAACAACGTTTCCAATGAGAGTTGTCCCAGTTGTGGTCATATGCCCACAACAGCCTTGTTAAGTCTGTTTAGTTTTCATGTGCAATTCATGCACCTTAGTTCTGTAGTTCATAATTGGTGAGTCTTTCTTAATGGCATGGGATAAATAAGTAAAATAGGGTGGAATTCACATGTACAAATATTGCCAGATCTACTGTGTCTACTGTACCACACCACCTTTGACTGGGTGGACAACAACTGAGGAGGCAGCAGACGTTTTAAGACAGGGCAAATAGTGAGTTGAGCTTAGTGAGAGTCAGAATATTTCCATCTTTCTCAAGCAAGCCTACAAAATGTTGGGGGTCACTGACTTAACTTACAGGTATCTCATTGACTAAGCTTTGGGCTATAAGTAAGGTCTTCCTAGGCAGAAATAGAAATAGAGTGTGTTCAAATTATATTCTCAATGTTGTTTTTTTTACTCGCATTCTGCACTGTGGAACTCTTATGTAGGCATGACTGGCTGATACTAGAACTGAACCTTTCAAATGACAGGAATTTGTGATACCAGAGGTCAGATTGGTATGGGAGTGCTTTAAAAATTCTACAGCTTTCTCTTCCAATAAAGACCCTATAATGGATTTTCATCTTTTATTTGTTGGATGCATAGTTGCTGAAATCACCTCACCAAGCACTGAGATGGACCTAAGCCTTGTGTTACTGAAATTCTTATTCTATATTTTAAGGTACATCTTGGGTTGAAATTTCTTGGCTATTTATATGTAAAAAACTAAACTTTCTCTAATTGCTACCAGACTAGTCTGCTTTCAGCCCAGTAATCTAATCTAAGTTGCATTTTTTTTTTCTTCATTATCCGTTCATAATGGCATTTGAGGGCAAACAGTTTGATCCATCTGTCAACATCACTTTCCTGTGTAATAACTAAGAAAAAAAGAAACTTTGTTTTCTGGATTGAATGCAGATTTTTTAATTTTTATTTTTTAATTTTTTGTTAGCAACATACAGTGTTAGACATGGCACAACTGAGTAAGGAGCTTTTAAACAAAAAGAAAAAAGGATTTAGGCTGTTTGCTTAAAACAGGCATAGAAAGAAAAGAGAGAGATTATTGGGATTTACAGGAGATGGGAGACCCAGAACAGTACATTGAACAGGACATCAAGCAAATAAGTTTGGATTATAAAATTTTGGTATTTAGCTCATAAAGGCATATGTTCCACCACAGATCTAATTAAAAGCTCTTTGGAGTCAATGTAGAGCTTTCACACACTCTGGTGAACTTAAATCAAACCTATGTAAAAGATCCCTGTGCTGCTACAAACAGGACAGTCATATGTTACATCCAGAAAATGTCCATACTGAAGGGAAAGAAATGGCTATTTAAGACCATCCCTCAACAAGAAGTGACGCTGATCTTAATGATGTTGATATTTAAATCCATTTAGTTACATCAGTGCAAGTTCTTCAGAGTACTTATTTGAATCTACTGCAACTGATCTATATCAAGGGAGTTTTACAATATGGTCAGTTGCCTGATTAGTTTAATTTATTTATAGATAACACAATATGATTGTGTATACACAGTTGGGAAGTTATGGGCAAGTAAGTCATATTTCTCTAGGAAGAGCATTGGGTGTGGAAGACATCAAAATAGTTTTGAGAGATTAAATGGAGGAAAGATCAGTGTAACAAGAAAAAAATGCCAGATCTCAGAATAGACATAAAAGTAGTTTTGTCAAGGAGACCTGTATTTCCAGGTGGCATCATGCAAAGAGACATTTTGCTGACTGATTTTGAGTCCTTGTGCTGGGTATCTCAAAGAACTCGATTTTAGAACTGTTAGTGGATTTGGCACATTTCAGTAGTCTGAGAGGAGAGAGCCCTGGGTTGGCACAAGAACTTCAAGAGCACTGTTTGCCAAGCTAGCCTGAAGGAAGAGGGTGACTTATTCAGAAATACTTCATGCATGTGCTACAAAAGACTGGAAATGTGTTATTATTCGTAGAACAGCATTACTTACATTAGATATAGTGGAAAAGTTGAGTTTTCAGTTTTGCCCAGAGTATACTAAGAGTATTCTTTTATGAAAAGCATGGAAGAGAATGGGAAGTATTGCTTGAATGTTTTTTTGCAATTTGGTATGTGTAGACTCATGCATGTGTATGTTAAGCTATTACAGGCTTGTAATTTAGGTGTTATGTATTCTCAATGTAGTCTGTTAAGGTTCAGTGCAGATTCCTGCAGAGGGTAATTCAGAGCATCTAAGCTAGATATTGAGGAGCCTGACAATGAGATAGTATCCCTGAAGGTCTAGATGTCACTTATCAAAAAGTGGTACAAAATGACTCATTTATGTTCATTGTCATTCATGCAGTTTTCATGAACTCTTACATATTTTAGTGAATGTTCATGTAGTGTGGTCAGTGAAGAATTGTGAAGTATTCATGAATATACATTCATATTTAATAACTACTCCCAAGGGGTTCTTCCTGTTCTGGTAATTTGTGTTTCACGTTCCAGCTCCTGTACTTGTGAAACAAATTGTGTCCGATTCGACAGACAGAGAGACTGCACAAAAGATTGTTCTGGAAGCTGGATAAGTTGCTTGACGTTTCAAACACAGCAACATTCATACTCTAAATAGTGCATGGCCAAAATTTCATTAGACCTTTTCCATGGGATACATTTTTCTGTTCTGTCATCAATCTGGTAACTACCTTCTGTTCTTTCTCCCACAGAAGTCTTCTTAGCTAGATCCTGTGGAGTAGCAGTTTTGTGCCAAACACCTGTGTAGTCTGACCTTAAAGCTAGTTTAATCAGTTTGAGCATGCTTCTTTCAGGTAAAGAAGTGGTATAAATGGTCTCATGGTATAAAGACAACCTGTTAGCCTGACATTGTCACTGTTTTTGATTTAATGAGAAAGTAGTGCCATGAAGACTAGAAGGCAATCTTTAGTGTTCTTTGGCACCAATTTTGATTTTGGATACTCTTGCAATGTACTGTAAATTAAAGATGCCTTCAATCCTGGGCAGATGAAGAAAATGCAAAGGTAACGTGCATTTCAGTTTCCACACATTGTTACCTACTCTTCCCAGAAGAAAACATGCAAATACCTGCATATTATTGTGGTGGGATTGTTACAAGGATCTATGAAAATCACTTGTCTCAAAGATGGTTCACTATAGCAGCAGTTTACATGGAACTATTTACCAATATATACCTGAAAACATTATTCCAACTAGGAAAATTTTGTTCTTCATAACAGCTTTCTAGCAATTGGATCTATTTTCTGTAATTATCCAACAATGTTTAGGCTCCAAAGGGATACTTGCAATGCTTGATAAACCTTAAAGACTAATGACAGTATGACTTCAAATGGTTCCTTGGAGAAAATGCTGCAAGAACATATCTTTGGAACAGAAATATTTTGCTTTTCCTTCACTGTGTTGTCTAAAATGGATAGAAAATGGACTAAAAATGTTATAAAATAATATTAATCATATTACATGCTTGGAAAGCTTAATCATGAATGAAAAAAAATGTTACCAAAAGTAGGATTCCTCATTAAACACTTGATTTTCCTTTTTTTTTTTTTTTTTTTTTTTCTCTGTCAAGTCAGAGAGAGAAAAAGAGATGAGACTAATATTTTTCATTTTGGATGATGCACTCATTTACTAGGACAAATCCTCTTTTCTCTACAGAAGCACATAGCAGCAGGAAGCAAAATAAATCTGGTTCCTTTTTGTACAACGGAACAGGATGTGGAAAGCTTATGTTAGAGCGTAAGAGGGATGCAGCCTTTTGCGTTAGGGACATATGCTTGGAGGGGATCCGTCTGTACTGCCGTGCAGGAGTGTCACTGGGGCTCTGTGACTGCACTGGGCAGGAGCCAAGGCTGCTGCTGCTGTAAGGGACTCCAGCCATCTCCCAGCTAGTGCTTGAAGTGAGTCAGGGTTCTCTGCCCTACTGAGGGCTCCTTTGTCAAATTGACCTTCTTCACAGTGATGCTTGGTTTGCTCTGTGTGTTCACGGATATTTATTTATTTATTTATGTTTTAATTTCTCCTCAGATGCTTCCTGGAAAAAAAAAATCTAAATATCCATTCTTGGGCTGAAACCCAGCGTTTCCCAGGAGTATATTTTCATGGGTGAATTCTGAACCCTTTCACAGCAGAAAATTTTAATAGTAAAGAAATTTAATTTGAAACTCAGAACAGAACTTAGTTACTGTGCAGCTGTAACACGTTACCTGAGCTGAATAGCACGCACAATGAAGAGCTTTCAACTTAAGTGCCAGGTAAACAGGAAGCAAGAGCATTTCTTATTCTTATTCTTGAAATTCTTTGGCCTTAAGCCAGTGTGCTTAGCATTCCATGGTTAGTGCTTTATTTTAATACAGAATTATTGGAGTCTGGACAAATAGTAAACAGTGATTCAAAGTAGAAAATTCTAAACTACATAAAGTAACTGCCACTCACTGACTATAACTGTCTTTGGTCAAGGGCCTTTTGAGGTAGTTATACTCAAATTCAAACCACACAGCTATTGATTAAATATCATCGTTTAGTCACAGGAAGAAGTATGTTTATGTTCCTTTTATTTAATTTTCTTTTCACTTTTCTTGCCCATGTTGTCAGTATATGACTCGACCAATTGCTGTAGCTGAGCAGTTATAATAACATAGGAAAAGAAATTCAAACATATTTGCATGTAAACTGAAGAACTGACCTTCTTTATTTTGACTCACTGCTTCCCTACTGTTTTCCAGGCATTGATAACATACTTCTCTTTATTACCAGAACTGCCACTGCTGAGGATGGTATGGATTAAACTTTACTACAGTGTTGTGATAGTATGAAATTGCTCTTTCAGCGTGGTGAAATAAATGTTTTCATCACTGCTTTAAAATAAATGCATTACGTGCCTTGAAGGTTACAATGCAAGCAAACCCGAACTATCTTTAGAAACCTTCACTACATGGTAATAATTTCTTCTTCTTCCTAGTGAAATATTGCTGACCTTTCATTTGCCACAGTTTCTGTCCTATGTCTGTTTTAATGCCAATAAGCATGATTTTTCATAGGGCCAAAATCATCCTTCAACAGTGTTTTCTTGCTGAAGACAGTCTACCATTTGCATAGTTCCAACCTGCTCTACTCAGTGCAATGTGCTGCTTAGTACAATCATGTTTTTAGAGTCATGGGGACACAGGTGCAGACCCCAGCCACACCCCCATTCTATTTCAGTAGAGACGTCCTAATTTCCCTGGAAAGGAGACATGGGTGCCAGTTCAAGAAAGAACATCTGTGTGTCACCCGTTGTAGATGACCAGGAGACCAGAACTTCAGGACCATTGCAGAGGGCACCTCTCTTGCTCTAGACCTGGTCAGGACCTGTTGCTCAGAATACCAGAGGGCATAATGAGGACCCCAAATATACCTGTCTCCGTGTCTTCTAATTATCAGGGTCCAAATACTGCAGGGAATAAATATACATAATACAATATATATACAATATACAATATACATAATAAATAAATGCACTACATCTGTAGTGCAGGCTGGGAAGATTGTTTCCCTGCCTGATCTGAGAAAACAGAAAACCAATTTATATGCTCAAAGATGCACTCAGTTTCTTCCAGCATTGTCTGGAATCCTGTATTGGAGCAGGCATAGCTACTTTGCCTGAAGCAGAAAGCATTCTCCCAATGGTATCTTAAAATAAAAGGCAGTCTGTCCTTTTCTTGCTTCAGTGGTACTAAAACATTTGTTTTTGCTATGTCCACAAAAAATGTATGTGCATGTGTCTCTGCATTTGTGTTGGGGTGGTAGTGGTATTAATCACTGTTCAGGTTTTTTTTTCATAGCCTTTTATAGTCAATCATCCTAGTTTCATCTGAGATTACAAGTGCTTCAAGCAAGGAAAAACCTTTATTTTGTCTGTTGAATAGTTTCTAGACTACTGACAAAATTTGCAAATAGGGACTAGCTTCACGTTATATGAAACAAATGGATTGTGGGGGTAATGTCGTTTTACATAGACAAGACAGGAATGACTAATTGGGTGTATGTCATTCAAACAGAAAATCAGTTCATTGGGAGGACTGAGAATTAGAAAGGTTGTGTCAGAGTATAGAAAGTCAAGAGTATAGAAGGTTGTGTCAGAGTATAGAAAGTCAAATGATTATATCTTTAGAATAATACTATAAAGGTAAAGATATATAAGTAGTTTAAAGATACCAGAATGATAAACCACAGAAGTAATAGAAATCAAACCTTAATAATTTATTTTCAAGCTCTCTGATGATTTCTCAGATTTCTGCTATTTTAATCCTATGAAGTCTTTAATATGTCTTGGGAACACTGCAGTTAAAGTCAAGCAAAACATTCAGTCACTAGCTATGATGTTCTTATTATAAGTTATTATTAAGATTTTAAACCAACTCTTACCCGTAACTAAGATGAGAGGAAAAAAGCCCACCAATTTTGGCCTCGTTAGATTTGAAATTAGTTGTCATCTCTTGTTTGGCTCAACACTTCTATGAGTTGGTCTTCATGATTCATCAGCTTTTCAGCTGGTAGTCCGTTTGCATGTCTGCAGCAAATGTGTACTTTTCTTTCCCTTTCCCTTCTCCTTTTTCTCTTATCTGACACTCTGAAAGCATCTTTAAGCTTAGAGTATTATATAATTTCTTTTAAATTTAACCTATTTGCTTTAGACTTCTTCAAGATTTAACAGAAGCTTTACATAAACCTGAGGAACTTATGTTCATGTACTAGTTTTCTATCTCACAAAAAAATCACACAGAAACTGAAGTTCAATAGTCATTATCTCATCTCTGTATCTACATATTTCTTAAACAGATTAATGCAGTATGCACACATTTGTTGAATATTATTAGTAATAGTGGGGTGTGTCTCTCGGATCACTCTGTTTTTGCACAGTGCAGCTGAAAAGCAGCCCAAAGAGGGCAACTGAGTACTTACGTAGGCCAGAGAAATCTTCCAGTGAGATGAGACCAGTATAATTTATCCTTTTCTCTTACCAAAGAGAAAGAAGTGTTAAGAGCTGACCACAGAAAACATTTGTTATTTTTTTGCTAATTGGCATCCAAAGACCCTTTTAGAAATCTCTGTGGGTTATAAAAGCATATAGGCTAATCTCTTATATATGAGAGCTAGTTGGTTCTACAACTTCTTGAGTGTTTAGAGAAAGCAGGAATGTGATAGAGAGCCATTGATTTAAGTAAGCATTGTTAGGTATTGAGTCTGTCACATCAAAGAAAAAGTCCTACAAGTCCTCTACAAGACATGTCCATAAATAGAATCATTCTGGAAAGAATTCAAATCCTGACATCACTGGAGTATGTTGTTTTTTATGTTACTAATTCAAGCTACTATATTTATTGTAGTACTATAATGATGCTATGGGGTAATAGCGTCAAAATCTGGAAATAATCCAGATTTCTTAAGCTTTGGGAAGAGCAGTTGACCTGTGGAGGTATCATGTTTTATATTTTCCTTTATTTAACATCTGGGAATATTTAATTAAGTTTAAATGAGGTAATTTTTTAACTTACATAGGAATTCCCTTAGAAATACATAAGGAGTTATTCGAAGAAGAGAGCTTAGCGTTCTTTATTAATATTGTGAATATAATTAATAGAACTAAGCAAGCAAAATAAATTGACATTTCAATAACTGTCCAATGGACCGTGGATTTTCTGGTCTTTTGTTTGCAGCAATTTTGATCAAAGTTGGATCTGACAGGCGTGAAAATAAATGAATTCTCTAAGTTGAAAAGGTTCTCTATTGTTTTATACTCTGATGCAATGTAGTCTTGTAATAACTGTAGTTACTTTGGTATGATGAGGTTGGCTAGCCTTTCAAATGGTTATGGTAGTCTAGTTGAAAGGGATGACTCAGAATGTGCACTTTACCTATACATGCAGTTTTTTCATCATTTCTGTGCGTATGTAATCACTAGAGGTTGTATTTCTCTATTTACAGGGTCAGTAATGCAGGATTGAATATATGTTGGCATTGTTCAGTTGGGCTCATGCTTGGGGACAGTTTAGTTTTTGCGAGTACTGTATTAGTAGCCTTTCTGATAATAGAACAAAGAGCACCAAATACTTCTTTGTTATGTGGACTCGTCATAGAGAAATTATATGTGTTAATACCAACTTTACTCCCTTATGGTATCAGTAAAATTGCAGCTAGTAATTACTTGCCAAAGTTACCATAACAGCACTCCTTTTGTTCATGTGTTGTCCCGCTGTCATTGTGGGATTTAAGCTTTTGTAACCCTTGTATGACTGCCAGGGAATAAAATTGTAGTCTTGCATATTGTACTCATTTTGATAAGCTAAATTAAAATAGCTGACCCATTATAGTATCAGTTCTTTTTTATGTATAACGCTGTATAAAATATGTTACATATTTCTCATCCTGGGGAAAAAAAAAAAAACAAAAAACAGGTGTTAGTCAGGGCATACACAGCCAGAAAAGAGCAAGGATGTAATCGAGAGAAGGTGGCTGGATTAGGTTTGAAAAAGCCACTCTGACAAGCATTGGCATATCACTAGGTGACATTGATTAAAGTAAACAATCTATGTTGCAAGATTGATGTCTGCATATATTGCATTTGTATAATTCATGTCCATTTCCTTCAGATTGAAAACTGAAATGGCAGATGATGAAATATGGAAGTTTCAGCATAAATATTGAAAAATAACAACTTCAATATCTAGTCACATTATGCTGCAAGTAGTAACAGTAAAAATGAACTGTTATCATCAAAGTCTTTTTTCTTGTGTAGAAATTGTAGAAATTCTGTTAGAATCCTAAAAAGCATGATTTGTAACAGTTTTATTGCTTTCCTTTAGCCAGGGCCATGCCAACCATAAATGCCTACTTGCAAGGTAACAAATAGGAATCATTTCCTATATATATGAAAAAACAAAACAAAACAAAAAACAACAACAAAACAAACAAACAAACAAACAAACAACAACAAAAAAAACAAACCCAAACAAACCAAAACAAAAAAAAACATAGTAAAATCCCAGTGATGCTCTCACATATTTAAAAATGACTGCCTGGGAGAGGAAATATTCAATAATGGAAGTAGTGGGTTAAAAATCTGTTTTCACAGTACGTATTACTGCATTCTATTTTTATTTTTATTTTTTTTTTCTAAATTGAACTTCCAAGTCTGGATCAAAAGAGCACCACTGTTTTCAAACACCATATGTTTTTCATTTTTATTCACTTAATTTAAAAAAAGAGGAGAAACAAACAAACAAACAAACAAAAAACACGAAAAGTTTGATGACAATGATTACAGGGTTACATTATATTACTGTTTGCTCAAAAACAAGAGATTAGTACTGCAGTTTCAGCACTACATTCAGCTGTATAGTGCTTATGCTACAGGTGAGTGTTTATTCTCTGGGGAGATTGATTTCACTGAGCAGACAAGTATAATTGCTCATCAGTGTTGATAAAGGTTTTGCAGTTTGCCAATGTGATTAGATTACAGTAAGATACTACAGCTACTTCTGTGGCCTGCAGTATGTTAGTCTGCTGTATCAAAAATCATTGGTGTCTAAAAATATCAGGGAAATGTACAGTGGTGACTCAGGAGTGACAGTTGGATGTAGTTCTTTATTTGTGTGTTTGCTACGTGAGATGCCAGCTGTATAAAACTTGCTCCCACTTCTTAGAATGGAGAATATTTCAGCTGATTTTCACTTATCTGAGAATCCAGCAAATGAGCTACTATTTGATGAAATAACTGGATATTCTTCTTTAAGTTCTTGTCTGAATAGAGCATTTAGGCAAGCTGAAATTGTGCTCATCAAGTAACATGGTATCTGCATTTCCTAGGAAGTGATGGGAATGAATGTAATTTGGTACTATCACAAAGTGTGTTGCTCAGTAATGTACTGGCATTTCCAGGGCAATAGTACAAAGTTGTCTCCCCCTGCATTTGGGAAAAGGGTGCTAGAATGCACCCGCTGCTTCATGAAAATCTGTCTCCCACTGTCCTCTGCATCAACATCGTATTCTTAAAATAGTCTTAACTTTTATCCTATAAATGGTTAGATTTTTGTCTGAGTCTGTTTGTTTGTTTCATGCTTACTACTCATATTTGGAGGCTCCCATGGGAATGATTATAGCATTTGTCTAATCCCAGACTAAGTTAATTTGTGATAATTCTATGGTCTTCAGTCCAGTGTCAACATCTTATATCCTCACAATATTTAAAGAGATCAATTAATGCCTCTTTTCACCTTTCACTCCACATGCCATCCCCATAGTTTATATAGAAAAGTATCATGCAGTCTTGTGTCTTTGCTTTGTCAGGCAAACCAAATGCTGTTAGTCGCCTTTGTGAAATAGTGTGTGACTTTTGGTCTTGCAATTGCCTCTCCTTGTCATGTGTGCTGAATTGCTTCAAAATGGATGGTCGGATTTGTATACAGTGCTGCAGTGATACTTTCCAGCCTTTATTGCAAATAGGCTACAGGCATCTTTTTCACAGCTGCATCACAGTGGTGCCTTGTAGTCACCTTGACTGACGGTTATGCCACGTTTTATTCTTCTGCTCTTTTGTGTGTTTGGAACATATGCTTATTCTACATAGGTATGAAAGTAAAATTTTAGTTCTTTGCTGTGTTTTGATTTTTTAAAAACAGCTGTTTCTGTAACTTGTATAATATTATGAAGGGGATCTTTATTAACAGCATGAACTTTTAATATTAGTAATTGTTTTATTGAAAAATCCTTAAGAGCACACCTCTAACATTTTTGGTTTTGGTGAAAGGGTCTATTAAGAACAAAATAAGGAAATTATATGATTATATGTTTTTATAGGCTTTTGTTTTTATATAAATTGAGGTAATTTTTGCTGGGTTGGATCTGGCCTTCATCAAAAAATATGTATAGTTCCTGATACCATGACATGGGAAATGTCTTAATACTCATCCATAGAAGCTACAGACACAATGATTAAAAGATTAAAACCATTAACTATCCAATTAGAGCTAAATTGCATGTCAGCCTACGGCGAGTTTGGTTTAATAATGGATATGATGATATAGAGATTTTATTTCTTAATTCCTATGCCAGTGAAAGAATATATTTAAAAAATGTCAGTGTTGTCTTAAAACATTGACACAGTCCATGAAAGAATTTCAGGACTGATTTTTAATTTTTCTTCAAAGCCTGTTGCATTGCCCTCAAACCACAGAATTTTTGATTGTCAGTGAGAGCCCTGTATGTATGTAAAATAGATTTCCTTAGGTTATTTTTGCTGTTCACAGTGTTTGCCCGACTTTTACTGGGCAATGGTATTTACCTTCTAACAGTCTTTGGGACCCTGTTAGGCTCTTAAATAACTGCAACCAGACCACTGGGACTGCCTGAGACAGGAGCCCATAACTTTAATCTTACCACTGCTTAGATCAGTGATTTTATACATTTTAAAAATTGAAAAGCTTTTTACAATTTTCTGTTGGAAGTGTAGACCCCGGAATGGTGCTTCTATTGAAAATACAAAATAAATTGAAAATAGGCCTGCATTTCACCATCACCTCACACAGACTCCTTACAATAGTCTACAGCACATCTCTTCCTCTCCCCATCTATTCCCCTACTTCTGTTGTTGCGCCACTTAAGCTCTACGGTTTAACAAATGACTTGAATGTGCCCTCTGTATCTTTAAAAAGTTTCCACTGTTATATTTTATATCTGAGTTTTATGTGGAGGAGAGACCTGCTGCAAAAAGGACTCCATCCAGCTCTCCAGGACCTTCTCTCTCCTGGCATACCCAGTTGTTTTAGGAAGGAAAAAACTCTTTATCATTTGTTTTTGATATCTATCCCAAGAAATATGTAGCAATCAGCGTATGGTGGAGAACAAGCTAATCTCATAGTCTTTGATATCAGTGCAAGCTGAATAATTCTGTTCTGATAAATAGAAAGGTTGGCATTTAAGTAGAATGTGGGATTTACATTGAATTATGTAAATAAAACTTGATTTTTATGTTATGGGTTATTATGTTATGTTAAGGCTAACTCCTAGGTGTTCACATGGTAGGGCAGAGAGAGTCGTCTGTATCCATGAGATACTTCTTCATTCTCACTAGAAGTTATAATGTAAGGTTTGGACATGAAGATTTTAGACACTGGAATAAAATACAATTTCTGTGTAAATGACTCGAATGAAAACTCAGTAATGTGAAGCCACACTGATTGCACCCAAATGAGATGTGACCAACTCAATTTCTTTAATTAACCAACACAGAAATTAAAAAAAATATATACTTAAACCTGTAATCATTTCTAAATGACAGTTGGGGTTATACTTAGCAAAAGTTAAAAAATAAATATATAAATAGTCATATTTTACTACATTTGGACTCTTTTTATGAAGGCCACAACCTACTGCCAAAATCAGTTTTTAAACTGTGTTTTCCACTTCCGAGTGCCCTGTGATTTGACAGTTCTATCTTATGAAATGCATAGTATTAAATGATAATCCTATATCAGAATTGGAGTAGGTAAGTACAGCCATTGTGAAATGATGTGGTTACTGCTTATTGTGGTGAGCAGCTTAGGTTATAAAGGAAATTGTAATAGCTAATATGGAGGGATTATATTAATGATGAAAATCACTAAGTAATCATAAATGGAATAAAAAATAGTACAGTGAGGAAAGGAAGATGAAAAGAGTTACAATAATTCTTTCTTTACATAACTATAATAATGATATATGCTGAATTTCACCCCAGTAGATTTTACAAATGCTTATGACAGAACATGTTTGAACAACAGAATATCTTTGTTACCTTGAATATCACAATATTACAATGATGGACTGTCTGATTTTCTAATGAAGATGTTAGTGTATTGAAATGACAAATTTAATGTCCCTTCCACAATATCTGTACTCAATAGTGTCTTGCAAGAAAGGCAGAAAAGTTCAACTGTAAAATTTAATCTATTTATTAACCAAATTTTGCAAGAGCTTTAGAGTATCTTTTTTTCACTAATTTTCACTATATTAAATGCAAGACATGGAAAACTTATTCAGAAATATTATACAACCTGTTGTGAAATACAAATAATAATAATAATAATAATAAATACCTACAAAACTTATTTGTTACACCTAATTCTTTAATCCAAAATAGCTTGTACGATCAGGTCAGAGGTGTACCTTAAATACCTCAACAATTAAACACACACACACACACAAAACAAACCAAAACAAGCAAACAAAAAAAAACATGAATAGTAACTATAACCAATAAAGGAATAAAACTGTAGTTTTTGTATGTTGAAGATGATCTCTCAAAATGGGTGAGATGTACACTAGCACTGTTTCTTTGTTATTACTGTTATTCATAACAGTCTTTAAATACCTTTCACCAGAATAGTGCTGCATATAAAAAAGGCTAAAATTATATTTTTAAAATGGTAACAGTCTCCTTCATTGGGATATATTTTCTAAGAGGTGTTTTTAGGCCTGCATCTGAAGAAGCTTCATATTAATATCTTCAAATGTCTTACCAGTAGTAGTGGAACTTCATCCTACCTGCTCACGCAATTTTGTCTGAAATATACAGTATGTTTGACATCATTGCTTTCATAGTTCTAGCATGTTGCCTCTGCAATGTACCCATTCTCAGGAGCATCCAAAGGGCAAACATGAAACCAGATTTCTTATACTGCCCTGCTTGAGTGTCAAGAAGAAAACATATTTGCCCTTTTTGAGAAAATAGATGTGATTTAATAAGTTCAGGAATGAAGACAATTCAATAATTTGGACAGAGTAGGCTAACAGAGCTAACTGTTGTTTTCTTCAGTTGCTATTTGATACATAACACATTTAATGGCAGAGTATTAGCTAATTTGTTATTGTTTTCCTCGAGAGTCTATTACTTTCTCCTCACTTTCTTCTTGCTAGTCAGTGTTTTCTACTATTTTTTGAATTGTTTTGAAAATGCATTCAATGAATTCAATGAATTTTCACTGAATTAATTTTGAAAATCCACTCACGTCTGTTAGTGGGTGTGGCCTGCAAAGTATCATTCAGTAGTCCTTTAGTTTATGTAGAATGTTTTGATTATATATTAATTAGTTATAGTGCAGAGATTCTTGCCCATGAATGGAAAATAACCAGTCATTCATGGATAACAACAAGGTTAGGTTAAAGCTCAAGTAGCTACAAGTTGCTTGTAATTATCTTTCATTTTATATTTCCTTTCTGATCCAATGAATATTCACCAAGGGAATGATAATTTTAACTAAGTGATTTGTAGCTGGATGTTAGCCAAATTGCTTTAACTCCAGGGACTGAATGCAAGTGACATACAAGGACAACACTAATATATTCTCTGTGAAGTTGTCACTCTGAAAAAATATAAGAAGTAATAGTATGCCTGACTGTATCCTTAATCATAAGTATTTTGATATTGGCTTAGAATTTTGATGCATTTGGATGAACTTTTCCTGTGAACAAATGCTCAAATGGTCTTATTAAAGCTGTCTAATGAATCTGCTGTATACTATGAAATTCTTGCCAAGACATTTAGAAGTGCAATTAACTAAAAGAAAGGTGCAATGGCAGAAGTTACTTTCACAGAAAAAAAATATATTTGTTTTATTCAAACTTCATTCTTAAAGTCCCTGGTGGTGGCTGGTTGCCTTAAAAATGCTTTACTGTGATATTTTGTTGGATAATAATAAAACATCTGTGTCATACTTAAAATGATAGTGAAGGAATAATTCCCCTGCTTATTACTAACTAGAAACTCTGTGGTTTCAAATGCTGTAGCATATTGCTGTATTCCCATTCTGTTGCCAAAATTAATCAAGCATCTTTTGCTTGTCTCTGGATTGTTCAGGTAGGCCCCCCAGAAGGTCTAAAACTCTCTTCTCTGGAAAAGGCAGCAATTAAAATAATGTATTTCCTTTCAGAGAAGACTGCTTCAGGACTAACTATTCATTTTAGTCAGAGTTTGTCTTCAAAATCACCTTCCATTTTCTGAGTGGAAAGTTAAACAAATAATTGGAAACAGACACTATACCATACTCTAAAATTCTCTGGTTGGTTGAGAAACCTCAAAGTGTGAGCTGCATTTCAAGTCTAGGTTATAGCTTATAGTTTGATAGTTATTTACAGGTTTCCTTGTTCTAGTCCTAAAGATTTCAAATAAGAATTACAGGCTTGGTCTTGGCCTGGCTTGATCAGGGGAAGCTTTTCTACGGTTTATTTCTACAGAGCTAAACTAAGTACTGTAACTTAGTTTGCATTAGATTGATATATACTTGAAAATGATACCTTCTTCTAGAGTCAAGCAAATTGACCTTTAAGCTTTTAGAGTAGAAACCTGCTTATTTGGAGCTGAAGAGTCAAAGTGCACATGGGTAATGTACACATGTAATTTCATGTTGTTTGATTTTTGTTTCTTAAAGAACAGCTAATTTCTCAGGGATAGAGACTCCTGTTTTCAGTCTACATCAATCCCTTTTTCACTAGCAAAAGAGAACACTTCTATATTTTTCTCTGTATCATTGCTAATTATGTTTTTCTGTGCATTATGTTGATCTTACATTCTGTTGTAAATCTTTTCATATTGCAAATTTCTTTTCAATATTGAAATATTTTCAGTATTCCAAAATCAAAATTTTCTAGCATGTCCTTTGTTTCACATTCTCCCCGCTAGAATCCTATTGTAACTCATAATTAGAAACAGGCTGATTTGGATGCAAGTTCAGAATAAGTAGCATCTTTGGAAGAGAGAAAAGTGCAGGCAGTTACTGGTATGTGGAGAAAAGACAGTTTTTACAGTGAAACCCAAAGAAACAAAAATTACATGGCAAAAATAAGATATTTTCATGAGAAGCTTTATAAAAAACCTCAGTGACAAACCTTAAAGGGTTCAGGTAAGTTTAGGTAGTATGACTTCTGAGAGATCATTTTACCATCTTGCTTTAATGACTTATTTGGTTAGAATTCAGCATTTTCACATTCTCAGTCCTTTTACTAAATACAGACAAGCTGTTATTTGTTTAACAAGAATTTTATTTAGAAACAGCATGCTCATTTTGCGTTACAATACATTTTGTGTGTGTGTGTGTGTGTGTGTGGAGCTTTTGCAAAAAAGCCTGATATCAAATGTTAGCAAATAACTTGGAGTCCTGAAGATGATGATGTGGAAAGCAGCAGATTTTCAGAAGCTTATTAAAGAAATCACAATTGAGTTTGTTGGGAGACTTTATTCAGCAGATATTATGGTCAGGAAACTCTATGGGTAGATAAATTGATAGGCTTTGAGTAATATATTTGTCAGGAATATACATATATGTATATATATTACAAAAATATAAATATAATAAATATAAAATATAAAATACTTGGTCACATTCTATGTGCACGAGCTTCTATTTAGTGCAGATAAGATATAACTTCTACTAACATTCTCATTTTCTGACCATCTTTGAAGACGGTCCATGTGTTGTAACTGGTAGGAAACCTCTAGAAAGTGCCTTCCACCTGAGCAGGATCAGAACATGCTGCATTCAAGCTCTTTGCCTTGCTCTAGGGGAGGAGTGGTAGGTGTGTTGGTACTCTAGCTTGAAGCTTGCTGAGAGGGTCACACAGGAAATTTCTGGAAAGAAGGCTGGTAGCACCACATCATTTCTGCTGCCTTTTGTGCAAGGAGAATGGGGCAGGGCAGAGGTAATTTGTTCTTAAATACTGAGCTCATTCCTCAGACCTGGGTGTCTGTGGGCTGTCTGTGTGATTGTATCTTGAGCACTTTACTTTACAGAGCCAGAGTTATTGGCACTTACTGAACAGTGAAAAATGTACTGGTCTGTAGAAGCTGGAGAATCACTTTGACAAGTAACATTATATATAAACAGTGGTTAATTGCAGAGGCCTCTGATATTTCCATTTCAATGAAACCTACTATTATGGTGACCCTCAGTTTTACTAGATAATTTAATTTCTAAATTTAAATGATGTGTGGTTACTTTGTTCTCTTAGGTATTTAAATATAGCTTGATATTCTCTTATTTTACAAAACCTTGAAAACAGTAAATATCTTTATGTGATAGTTAAGCTCTTTATGTGATTTTTCAACTCTCAGAAAATCCAGTATGCAGTTATGCATGTAAATAATGGGTTTGTGCAGGATGATACTGTGTATACATTATCTATCAAATCTGTTTATTCCTACAAGACTTAACTGCAGCAACTATTATTCAAAGTGAGAAAATCTATTTAGAGCTGTCTCATTGCCTTGTGTAATCTGCTAAATCACTTGTGGCCAGAGTGGCCATTTATTGTTACAGTAAATAGTGTAAAAATTCCACACCCACATTGGACTGAGAAAACTCTCAGTCCAAATCTCTCCTAACATGGAGAAAACAAGCATTTCCCTCCCTCGCAGAAAAGAAGTAAACTGAAATGAACTACTTTGGAAGGGTGAGGGTAAGACTCTAAAGACTTACTTTTATTAATTACAGAGAAGGAAGAAGTGAGTAACAACTTCCCAATTGTGGCCTGAAATCAGAGTCTTTTTAAGGTTTAATGAAGCAGAGTACTTGAAAATAGGAGGAACGTAGCTGTGTGAGTGAGTGGGTTGGTGATCTGAGAGAATGTTGTTAAGCTGTACACAAATGATGATGAACACAGAGGCATTGATGCAGGAGGCTATCAGGACCCATTCCTTCCCCTGCTGTTACCATAATTATTATGTTGCATGACAGCCAAATAGGAAATGATACGTGGTGGATAACAGGCTGTTTTTAGTAAAGTTGTTCAGTTTTAACTTCACTCACCAAGTGGAGCAAACCAAACCTTAAATTTACTTAAACTGATTTAAGCAAGGACTGGGTTTGTCTGAGTGCAATCAGGCAGTTACACAGAATTGAGTTAAAGCAGTTTAAATAGTTACTATCCCTCTACAAACATTGCTGGTCTCAATGTAATAATAATTAAAAAGTCTAATATTTTGTTTCACATTGCTTTACTAGTTTCATGAATGCTGTTTCTCACTGACTTCAACCAGATTGGTAAATTCTCACAATGTTTTCTTAAACCATCTCAGTTGTAATTGTCTAGCTATGCCATAACTTTCTGGTTACTTCAAAATAAAACATTTTCTGTCCTTTTGTCCATCCATCTGTTCCATCCTACAGTTAATGATACCTTAGTCTCCAGCCTACTGACAGGCTAGATTGTGCAGCTTTAGGCTTGTGGTTTTCTTTTTGTCCAGCATAGGAAAACTGTGAAACTTCCACTTTTCCCCTCAAAGTAATAATTTTATTTCTTACCCTGAGCTGCTCATCTAGCTTTTGGAATGGTCTCACCAGCTGGCAGATGCAATTGCTTTACTCAACACCCTTTCATTTACCCATTCATCAAAAGCTTTCATTTGCCATCCTCAAGAAATAGCTGTTTCTGCTACGCTGAATCAAGAACATGCATGGAAATGACCTAGAGCTTTGTTAAACTGGTTTAAGCTCAACTACATTTGGGAATTTGAATTTGTTTAATTAAATTAATTAAAATTTACTTTAGCTACTTTGAAGCCACTTTGTCAATGCTAATCAGGTCTTTGTAGTGCTTTAGTGCTGTTTGAATTAAGACAAAGGCATTCTGGCTTTGTGGGTGGCAAGACCGCTTAAAGAGTTGCAACCAAAAACTCTCAGAGAGCAACAGGAGAGAAGGGACATGGGGAGCTGGGGCCAGCAGGGTGACAGGGCAGTCCCTCAACCCCAGGGCTCAGCCCCTGGACAAGCAGCACGCTGCCAGCCAAGGGACGTGGTCAGAACAGCCCGGAGTCCAGCTTGCCAGACGCATCTCCTTGTATGAGGCAGGTACAGGGTCAAGCCGGCAGGTTAAATCTGAGGTTAGGACCGTCAGTCCACCTGATAGGAAGAAAAAAATTGCATCTGTCTGTAAAGCACTCCAAAAAAAGGTACTATAGTATTTCCTCATGACAAAGACTATCTCTAGATAATGAGAGATCTATTGATTAACTCTGCCTTGTGTTTGCTGTTGGATGCACGCTTTCAGTCTGTGTCAATTTAGAAATGCAAGATCAAGTGATACAAGCACCTGCAGCTTGTGTGTAGTGCACAGTTAAGGGTCCTTCAAATAGATATTGGTTGACAAGCTCTATTTTTTTTTTATACAGCTAATGACTTTTGTACCCACTTTGAACTAAGTGAAAAAGAAGCTCTTAACCAAGAAAATAATGAGACCCTCAGGTGTCTTATGTTGTGTATCCAGTACCACTGCTCATTTTATAAAATTTCATTTGAACTATATTATCTTTCTAAAATATGTATGATTAGAAATTGATCAGTTGATTACAAGAATGTAATTCCACACGTAATAAAAAACTTTAAATATACAGTATACACTAGTGTTTATATAGCTAATTTTCTTGCCAACATTTATTATGCTTTTCAGGGTTTGTATTAAAAAGGGGAAGGCCTTTTCAATTTCATTCTTACATTTTGTGCTTCAGTACATCAATGAAGACATTGTGATTCAACAGTTATAGAGAAGACTGCATCTGACTCATTTAGATGCTTACAGTCTAAATTTTTTTCTGGAAGTTGAGTGATTTCTCACTGAACTGCTGCCAGCAATCGAAAACTCATTTATTCACAAATGAACTTGGCAGTAAAAATTCTAGTTTATACATTTTTTCTCTCTTTCTGTGTTATCTTCAAAAGCTACCTCTTGATGTCATTAATATTTTAAGAAAAAAAAAATACATTTGTTTTCATAATATGGCTATAAACTGTTATTGTAGCTTACAAAATTGTTCTTGAGTGAACAGGTTTGTATGTACAGTTAAATGTAATCTATGCAGTTTTAAATTATTTACATTTACCCTTTCATGCAAGTAGTCTGGGATTTTCCATAAACTGGAAAATATAATCTTGTACTTTTAGGAGAATAGTTCTATTGCCTTTTGCAAAGACCAGATGACATGCCATCTTCTCAAGGTTGAGAATATATTTATTAGAACAAATGTGGCCTAAGATCTATCAGCCAAGATTGTTATAGAAATTTATTTACTCATCCAACACTCAGCTGGATGGACCAGCACTGAGCTGATTTTTTTTTTTTTTTAATGCAATTCTTGTGATTTTGTTCAAATAAATTCACAGGTCCTGGTTTATGCTTTCTTAATTATAATCTTTATTGTTTATTTGGGTTTTACGCTGTTAAACAAGCTTCCTTTTAGCCTGTCTGACCTTCTTTTTAAAATTTTCTACTTAGACACCAATGTCAAAAATTCACATTAACATTTACAAAGCACCAAAATAAAATAAATTAAAAAAAAAAGAGAGAAAACGAAATAAAATCTGTTATTAATTTCCTTATCTCACACTCTCACTTAAACAATGGAAAGACCTTTTCTTTAGGTTACATTGTGGCATATTTTTTACACTTTAAAAAAAAATATTTTTGCCATTTTTTAAAGTCAGTTTTTCCTCTGGCTAAAGCAGCCATTTGTTCTGCACCCAAGGTTTAGGTTTGCAAATGTAAGTTATTAGAGCAGAAGAGGGGAGGGCAAAGTTTAAAGAAATGGAGAATAATGTGAAGGCAATGCAAGATTTTTTTACCCTGTTTAATTTTTTTTTTTTTTTCAAACATAGCATTAAATTATTCAAAAAGTGGTCATGATACTGCAGATTATAATTATATAAAAGAAAAAAAGGGTCTTGCATCTGTCTTTGGATTGAATAACGACTTATAGGATGTAAAATAAACATGTTTGTCAACCATGTCTTGAAAAGGGGGAAGATGTGTTCTCATACCCAGCATTTGTCATGCATAAATGTAGGCAGTAGAAGTGACATTAACATTGCTAGCATGTATATGCAAAACCTGGCATGTGTCAGAAAACAAACTCCATATTATTTCCTTTTCTTATGGACACTGAGCTTTAAAAAACAAACAAACAAATGAAAAACTCTGAGGAATAAGCTAAGAAACCACTTGAAATTTTCTCACAATTGTGCCACAACAATGACATATACATAATAATCATAATTACATACTATGGAAGTTAGGACACTAATAACTTCCTTGCATTACAGAAGTTCAGTCGACACAATGCCATGTTTTTTTGAGATGTCTAGCCTTGAATGTGCTTTAGATTCCCGCCTTCCCATTCAGTATGGGTATGCAGACTGTATTTTTCGCACGGTAGAAACCCCATGAAGAAAATGCATGTTGAAGTTATGCAGTTATCTTTTTTAATTATAGGAATTGAAAGAGATTTGTTGGCATTCTCAACAATTTTTCAACCAGTTACAGTCACAGTGTATAAACTAATTACTGATGGGATAAGAAGTCTGTATATAATATTATGTTACGTACTTTCCTCTCTCAGTGGAAGACAAAATATAATGTATTATGGTAAGGTTTTTCAACTATTCCCTTTATGTATAATTTCCCATGGTTTATTTATTAAGTAAAAATATAAAAACAAACCAAAATATTTTTCCAGATAGTGATTGTGTTGGCTGACCTAAACCAGCTGTAGATGTAGCAGATGTTGAGAGAAGGCAACTGGAGAGACAACTGTGCATGTACCAACAGTGTAGCCTTGTGATGCCTATGTGGGGTTACAGGTCAGGGTCTATTATGGGTCTATTCACTTCATTCATAATAGTGCATAATCCTAGCAAAGACAAGTTTGTGAAAGTCTAAAGGAAGAACAGGTTTCTTTTTTCCCTCTGTGGAGCTGATAAACAGGCAGAAACTTGCGGGAGTTCCTGTTTGTTCCTATACAACATGTTTAAGTCACAAACATTGTTGCCTGCTGAGCAGTCCTTGCTGTCACTAGTTGTTTTGCAGTTGGTGACTCATCTTGCCAGCTTGAACTGATTGCACTGATTGCAGCTTAAAGCTGGGAAATGTCTTGTCTTTCAAATGTGACAACTATATTTGTATTTTTAATAATGTTTTGATTATGTTCCGATTATTTATTTTTGAAGACTAGAAGACTAGTCCCAACGCATACTGTTGGCATAGCAGACTTGAACATCAGAGATGTGTGCACTGGTAGCTTTTGATCAAACATTATAAATCACAAATGTTAGTAGTATTGTCAATTAGGGATTTGAATGTACAGGGTTACTTAAGTGCTAAGTGTTAGCATTGTAACCTCTCAGTTAAAAAGAGACATAGTCTAATACTGAAATGTATGCATTAAACAATCCTTTAACCAAAATTTGTAGACACCTTTTTATACTCTCGTATAGTTTCTTTCAATCAAGTAAAGCTTATTCTTAGAATCATAGAATCATTAAGGTTGGAAAAGACCTCCGAGATCATCTAGTCCAACAATCACCCTACCACCAATGTCACCCACCACAATGCCACCCTACCACAATGTCACCCATGTCCCTAGGCACCAAGTCCAACCTTTACTTGCATCATCATGGCTCCAACAGGCCTACTGTTGTATCATGTCCTAAATATTGCCAGCTTGAGTTTTAAGGAACTGTGTGAATAACCATTCTGCAGCGATGCATCATTTGGAGCATATATGCAAAATCTATATTGGGATTTTGAGACAGAATTATCTCAGAACACTATGCCATAAAACTCTAATACGTTTCAGTATATATATTTATGGTCTTTGTCTGCAACAAATGCCTATTAGGAATAGATAGTAATATATTACCGAGAGAATCCACATCAAATGGTTAGACTGTTCTAAACAATTAAATTTGTGATGCAATAGGCACCACTGTTGTAAAGATCTGGATTGTTTTCCACAATTTTCCCTTGATATTTGTCTCTTCATAACCCCAGTAATGTGTAGTGCTGTTCTTGCTTTCTTAAAGTAAGGGGCTTAAAGTGCTTCTCTCAAATGGCAGTTTGTGTTTCAAACCTGTTATGGAGGTGCACTTGTCACGGAAATATGAAGTCTTAAGTTTAAATGCCAAGGTAACAATGCTAAATTTGAATTAACTGAGTTAATCTTTCTGTGCTTCTTACAGATGTTCTGTGTCAACAAGACATGCAGCATCAACACATTTCAGAATCTATCAGTACTGTCCAAAATATACAGAATAATATGTGAACCACATATTTATAAGATTCAATCCAAGATCCAGTAGAAATTCTTAAATGTTCTGTTAATGCTGCTGCATATCCTGCATTTATTCCTCCCAGGATTTCATGCTGCTAGCACTGATTACATTTCTAACCACTAAAAAGTAAAAAATTGTTTTCTTCCATATTATTTTCTTACGCAAGCCCATATCACCAATACTTCTAGCATGAATTTTATTTGCTAACCTCCTGACTGTTATCTTGGAGGGGACTTTCATCCTTTTTTCTAGGAAATATTCAGAAAAAAAGAAAGTTTTTTTAAAAAATAAAATGTGGATCAACAGACTAGAGAAATATTAAACTGGTATAAACATTTTGACACTTATCAAAACTATAGAATTCACCTATTTCTAACATGGATTCAATCTGAAAAAAAATAAAGATACAAAATTGATAACTTATTTGAACTTTTGCCTCATGGAGGATGGTGAGGAAGGAATCTCTAGAATGTGTGGCAAGTGTATGGAAAGTTTAATTCATCCTTTTCCCCTCCCTTCTTTCTTCTCCTGCCAGTCTCTCCCTTTTCTAGCAATATTCTGAGCAGTATATCATTTACTTGGAGAAAATGGTGACAGCGACCTTCTGCAGGCAACCGTCACACAGGATTGGCTTTGACAGGCTGGGTGGGCGAGGGCTGGTTTTCCTGCTGCCTGAGAGGGAAGAATACATTTTGGGTGGAATAACCGGCAGGGACAGTAGTGTAGGAAGAGAAGCATTGCTGGGGAGCTGGGGAGCAAGTGTGCAGATCAGACCCTCAGGCTGTGTGTACAGATTGGCCTTCACAGAGCAGGGGAACACAGTCTATGAAGCTTGTAAACTGCTTTGTGTGAAGGGAAAATCATCTGTAAGTACAGATATTTTACTAATTCATCCTGTTCACTGTTGTAGACACTTCTGGTTTCTCTCATCTTTCCTTTTATTTTTTTTTTTAATAAATAATATCACAAATTATATGTTTATCATCATACAAGACAGGAAGTGTCTTGGAAGGCCAGGATTCTGAAAATCTTGTGTCAAAACCAGCATAGGACACCGTTGTATTCTTGGCAAACTTTTCAGAGTTCTTTCCTGTCTGCTCAGGCGATCAAAGTCTCTTAAAGCAATATCCTCAGTTACTGTTCAGGGTCCCTTCTGCTATCTGTGAAAGCACACAAGTAGAGGATAATGCAATTAGTATCAAATGCAGAACAATGCTTGATGGCCTGCTGACATAGTAGATCAGCTTTTGACAAAGAATATAATGTGGAAATATGCTCCCTATTAAATTTCTCATTGCTGCTCTTTGCCAAATCCTCATAAGCAGGTCATAACTGTCATTATTACAAGGATTTCTCTCACAGTAGCCAATCTATGGTTAATTCAGCCTGACTTCATCTGCAGAGTGGACTCCTGTAGTTAATTTCCTGAAAGGCTATCTAAGCTAAAAGCAGAAGTTGTTGTGAAGGAAAAAAAAAAAAAAGTTAGTGTTTTCATTTCATTGTGAGTGTTTGTAGCCATGTCCAGTTGTCTTATTACTGCTTTATTTATTTATTTATTTATTTATTTATTTATTTATTTATTTATTTTAAACAAATGTTAAAATATTCTTCTCCAAAAGATAATTCATACCATTTTAATTTACCTTCTGTTCCTTGACAATAATGGAAAAAAACATTTATATAGCATGTGACAATATTTTAAAAAATATTTTAAAAAATTCCAATTTCAAAACTTGTATTGGCCTCTGTAGATATCTTCTAAATTGTTTTTATTTTTCTTTGACTTTATGTTGAACTGATTCTCTATTTTTTTTTCTGATTTCTCAACAGAACAAGTAAAACTAGAATGTAAGAATTCAAAGCTATAAACAGTTTATCTTTTCTATCTGTTGCAGAAGCAGCAGTAGAAGTTCATTTAGCTTCCAGGAATTTTGCTGCTGATCTTAGCAGACAAAGATCACCTTGATCTCTTATTTCTTAATCCACATGACATTTGATGATTTTTTATTAAAGATGTGTGTTACAAGTATACGATTTTGAGAGTATACATTTTGTTGTTATTGGTCTTCCCTTATCTCACCACTAATATTTTATTTAATGTCTTTTTTTTTTTTTTTTTAATCTATTCTAGATTCTTATAAAGTAGATGAAACAATATTTTAAAGAAATTTATTTTTAGTCATTTCATATTGAGATGGTTAGAGTAAGCTGAAGTTTGGCTTCCTTTGTAGTCAATGAAGAGAAAGATTCTCCAAAAGGTGATTCATTCCACTTTAATTGTCTGTTATCTTCTGTGCCCTGACAATAACAGACGTAACTCTTCTGAAAGGCTTAGCCTCTTGACCACAGTAGAGGTTAAATGCAAGAAAGTATCAAGCTGTTCAGAAATATCAAGAATGAGATTTTCTCAGCAGGTGCTTGAAGTGGCATTTAGGAAAATGTAAAAAGCAATGTGCTTCTTCTCATGTTTAGGTGATTGAAAAAAGTAGACAAAAACTTAGGATTCTTCAGAATCACAAGATAGTTTCCTCTCTAAATTAAATAAATTATGTCTATCTAGTATCCCATATGGCAATCTGGGAATGATTTTCAAATATTTGATTACATTTTGTAGTTTTTTGTGCCTTTCTCTGTTGTCTGTTTCAGCAGAAATAAGTCATGTTTTATTTCTAATCAGAGTAGAATATTTGAGCAGCTATGATAATGATGAACACTACAGCATAATGGTTAACAAAACGGAACATTTTACTGTTGTTAAGTGTAAAAGACCAGATATTCTCATAGATCGTAATAACTTCTTATTTGATAGACAGATATTTCTGTGTATGCTTTCAAAAACAAATGTTAAAGTATAGAGTTTTTCAACCCTTTGGAAAAGGTGAAGATAAGGTGAAATGGCCAGTTAAAACAGCAAGTAATTAATTGAGTCTCTCTGTTAACAGGAAGAAGGTCAAGTGCACATAACTGTTGTGATTACACAGTCTGCATTACAAGCGGCTGAGTCATTTAATCTCAAAGTGGTTAGACTGGAAGGCTATCAAATGCGATTTTACTTCAAAATACTATCTAAACTTGTGAGTTACTATACTATCTTAAAATTTTCAGGGTGAATTGTCATACAGTTGTGCAGCCTACCAATTATTTTTACTCTAATGAAACATTTTAATTATTTTTCAGTTTTTCATTTGTTTTTGTTTTTCTTGCCTCACTTTAGCTAACGCTGAAATCTTGAAAAGTTAACTTACTGTCTTACAGAGACACATTCAATTTTTTCTTTCCTTCTTTTGTCTTGATTTTGCCCTATAAGTGATTCTGAAAGTTTTTTAGATACATAGTTTTGATTGCTGGATTCAAAAAGGCCTTCTTAATTTTGTCACATGGCAATTGTAGATCTAGTTTCCACACAGGAAAAGTTCAAAGTTACCCACTAAGAACCAGCTTATTTGTGATATCTTTTCAACATCTCTGTTGAAATGAAGAAAATCTTCTGCTACTGACGTCTCACTTGAAAATGAGGCTGCAGCTATATAACATGCTGTAGATAGACTAAGGAAAATTCAATTTCACGGAAAGTGTGCAGATCATAGAATCGTAGAATCATTCAGGCTGGGAAAAACCTCTAAGATCATATAGTCCAACCTTTAACTTAGTACTGACAATTCCACCACTAAGCCATGCTACTAACCACCATATCTACGCATTTCTTGAAGACCTCCAGGGATGGTGACTCAACCACTTCCCTGGGCAGCTGATTTAATGATGAACAACCCTTTCAGTAAAGAATTTTCTCCTAATAATCCAGCTAAGACAACCTGGTGTATCTTGAGGCCATTTTCTCTCATCACTTGGTGCTTGGGAGAAGAGCCCGATATACAGCCTCAATACAACCTCATTTAAGGTAGTTGTAAAGTGCAATAAGGTCTCCCCTGAGCCTTCTCTTCTCTAAGCTAAACAATCCTGGCTCCCTCAGCCACTCATAAGATTTGCTCTCTAGACCCTTTGCCAGCTTCGTTGCCCTTTGGACATGCTCCAGCACCTTGATGTCCTTCTTGTACTCAGGGGCCCAACACAGTATTCAAGGTGCAGCCTTACCAGAGCTGAAAACCAGGGGACAATCACTTCCCTAGTCCTGCTGACCACGCTATTTCTGATCCTTATTCTTATTCTTATTCTGATCCTTATCCCGACTCCTAATTTATCTGAGAGATCTCTGCTAAATAGCATCTGGTACCAGGAAATCTGGTATCAGGAAATCTGGTACCAGGAAATGCATTATGGATGGGTATTTACCATGAAATCTACTTTTTTTTTTTTTTTTTTTTTTTTTTTTTTTTTTTTTCCTGAATGTGTTATCTTTGGAGAGATACTTTCCTGCTCTGTTGGAAGAATCAGAATGTAGAGAGGAACTAAAGCTTTCTGTGGCATGGGGGACAGTGAGAAGGGAAGTGTGGTGAATATCCAAGAACTGCAGATCTTGAGGCAGTTGTTTACATGTCCTATGCATTCCATGGCTATATGGCAAATTGTATGAGTGCTTCACTGGGGCTTTAAGTTTTATGATATCCAGATTGTTATTTCTCTGCAGAGTGTGATTAAAATTCCCCATGAAGTTTCATGGATGCTTTGCTTTTGATGCTGTGAAGTTTAAAAATTAATAAATCTAAACTTTCCAACAGTACATGCTTGCAATCTCAAATTGTTACAAAACACTACTTTGTGTAAAAAAAATATATATTTATTTTTTGGCAGTGAGTGCTTTTTAACAGAAGTTTGACTAATAAATGCTAATACAATGTGGAGTTAAATTAAGAATCGCGGGATATTGTTAGAAATATAATTTTCCTTTTATTTTTAATTATATCATTGTACATATTTTCCAGTGGAGCTGCTGAGCAAATCAAGCATCACAGGAACTTATGCTTAACCAGTTGGTGCAACTGATGTCTTGAAGTACTTATTTTGTAAATTATGGATGAAAAATGGTAAATGTTCAAAATGGTTCACAACAAAGAGAATTCAGGAACAATTGAAGAATGTTTTCCATTGCTGTCATTATCTGTTAACATTGTGAAAATTATGCATGATTTCTGTACAATGTTTCAGTTTGAAAAAAATTCTAAACTGCGTAGGTTCCTTTAAAGTTATAATGCTGTTTAAAATCAAAAGGTGCAAACATTGCTGGCAGGCAAGCATGGACTCAAACATGGTTTTTATAATGTAGAATACCATTTGGAAAATGCCTCTTCGGCAGCTGAAGGGAAAGAAACACAAAAGGGAAAATGCAAATACTTTCAAAATTTGCAATACATTTTCAGTATTTAAAACAAACAAAAAGAAGGGCCTTAAGAAAGTCCTATCTGAACAAAATGATCACAAAGCTTATTCTTACTCTATCAGTAGAAACTAAAATATGGTTAAGGTTAGTCAATTCAGAAATAGGATTTGTCAAGCAAACCTGGAAGCTCTTACCAATAAAATTACAAAATGATTAGGTAAAGGCAATTTTGATGATAGCAGTAATATAGAATATATGTTTTCATTAGAATATTTTTTACTACCACATAATATCCTGATGTAGAAGCTTGCCTTTTATGTAATAAATGTAGGCCATAGTAGACATTGTAAATTGGTTTAGTTCAACTGTGAAGATGTATGGTAATATTTATATCAGATGGCTTTGTGATCCAAAGTCAAGTACCCTTTTTTTCTGTCAGTTATCTTCATAATCATTGGTTAAGCCTGCAAAGAACATAGGGATAGACAGGGTAGTAAATAAAGTCTCCCAATTGTTATAGCATGTCCTGAATCACCTGGTTAATATCCCAATAGATATATATCACTTTACAGAATGTGAAGTACAAGGAGTAGTCAAAACTTACTGGTTGACTGTTTTAGCAAGCAGTTTACTCAGAGAATTTTAAATGTTACTTTTTGTATCCTTTCAACATCAGCTTCTGCTATGAAAAAGATGATCTTATTGCCTGAATATATGAAATTAATGGAAAAGAAAAAAAGGAAAGAGTTTTTGCATTAAGCCAACATAATAATGCTAGATTACTCTCCTAAATTTACTGTTAAGTACAGTAGTAAACCTGCTGAATCTTCTCATGTTTGTGTGCCATGAAGAAATTTTAAATGTTGGTTTTAAAAGTTTGAAGTCTAGTCATGAAAATGATCCTGGAATTCGAAAACTAACAGTATGCTAAGGAGCTTAAGGAGCTGATGTATCCAAGAGAAGTCTAAGAAAATTGTTGTGCCTAAATCTTTCTGCATGAAGAAGAAATAAAACATCGAGGGGTTTTCTGCCATGGAGGAGAAGGCATGAAATTGAAATTAAAGTTGGATAAATTCCATTTTGAATGCAGATGCGATTTCCTAATAGCAAGAATAATTAAACTTTGAAGTAATTTATCTGGATGATAGACTCATTGTCATTCAGAATATCTGAGATGATACTACGACATTCTATACAATGCTTTATGGTAGAATTAGGTACTGTTCAAAAAGACAAGTAAAAAGGGATCTGTAGATGATCATTAAGATGATCAGTATGATTCTTTTGGTATGCAGAAGCTGCATATTGTTTTCTAAGGTATCAGAATCATGATTCTTCATATATTTGAATGGGACCAAAGGCTCTGCATAGTTACAAGTACAAAATAGCATATGTTGGAAGGCACCACTGTTGATCATTTAGGCCTACCAACCACTCAAAGCAAGGTCTGCTATAAAGTTAGGTCAGACTTCTCAGAGCCTTGTCCAGTCAAGCTCTGAGCATCTTTGAGTTTCTCAGTCTATCTGTGAAGCCTGTACTTCCGCTTAACCATATGCAGTGTGATTTTTTTCATTATTATTTTTTTCTGGTGTCCATCTAGAATTTCCCTTGCTGCAACTCATGCTGTTTCCTTTCCTCTTTCTGCTGTGCACTTCTCAGAAAAGTCTGACTCTTTTCTTTCTAATCACCAATCAGATAGTTGAGAGCAGTAATTAAACCTTTTTCTTCATCTCTCAACTGCACAAACCCAGTTCCATACGCCACTGCTGTTACATTACTCTTCTGTTACTATTTTTTGGTGGCCCTTCACTATATCCAGTTTGTCAATATCTGCTCCATCTGCCCCATCAGGGTCAATACTGAGCACAGATACTGGCCCTGATTACTGGAAACATCTAATGCAGCAATTTTACATAATAGAATATGGCAGCAGGAATAACAGCAAAAAAAAGAAATAAGTGTGGTCAGTTTTTTTCCCCCCTGCTATTATATTGTACCATTTTCCACAAAGTAAAAATTGTCTCAGAATCTGTGATATTATTAGTTAAAAATGATGTTTATTGTTATATTCGGTATCTGTTGGTGCTAGAAAGAAATAAAATATTCACAGAAGAGGTAAAAAAAAAATAAGAAGTTTAAGTCAAAGTATTAACTGTGATCTTTCTCTGCATAAAGAATTACAGAATTAAAACAAAACCTGTGGATTGGGAAAAAGTGAGTTGAACGTATTAAAAATATTTTGACTTAGAAAATATGTACATATATTAGGCAAATTTGTATTCTTATACAACTTTTATAAATAGATCTGCTGGATCTGTATTATCCTAGCTATAGTACTAGGAGTGATGAAAGAATGGATATTGCTACATATTTCCCACTGTACAGAGCTTAAGCATCAGCTACTATGCTAACAATGGGAAGCTCCTTCTTCATTGATCAAGGGCACAGATCTTGTTTTGATGGTAAACATCCTTATCTAGTGTATGATTCAACCAAGTAGAACACCCTGTTTGTCTTATTAAGCAAAGCCAGCAAATAACGATGAGATAGCTACTACCTCTGTTTTTCCTCTTCCTCCAAGCATGGTTTAAAAATAAACTCACCAAAATTGTACTTTGAATTGTACCCAATTCTGGAGGTATATTAGTGCCATTTATTTTGGGCTCCAACTACATTTTAGTTACTGCTCTGGCTATTTTCTGGATCCCCAGAAGGCTCAAGGAGATAAACAACTAATTTTTCATCCTGCAGCAGTTTTGCAAATGCCCGGAAGTATAAACTCTAACCATATCGGAATTTTCAAATCAGACAGGAATGAATTTTGGGAAATGAACAGGTCATTGAATGGATGGTTTTGAATGACAGCTTTAGATTAAGATCTTAGAAGTTCCCCCTTCATCCCGTTTTCTGGAATTGAAACCTTATTATCTAGCATTAATGACGTAAATCAAAGCGGAAATTATGTTTGTGAAGGAGATAGCCTCCATTATTTTAGTCTTTTCATGCTATAACAAAACAGTGTTCATTGTTTCAGTCACTTCCATATAAATGGTAATCAAATCACATAAATCTCAATCTGAATTAAACTGAATAATCTGAAGGCAAACTTCTATCTGCTGCCTAAACGTCTTCCTTTGATCTCATAGAAAAATAAAACCATGTGCTAACAGCAATATGTATATATATGCATGTAAATAGATACATTTAAACACAACACAAACTTCAGGCACCTTTCACTTCACCTTTTTAATAAATACCATTCGATGGCATGCTTTGTAAAATGCTCACAGTATCAAAATTCAAAGAATTTTCAAAAGTGAGCACAAGAAAACTAAACAGGTTGACTAAGATAATGGATAGGTAAAATTAAACTTCTAGATCATTGAAGTATTCAATTCAAGCTGTTTAAAACATATTAGCTGCTTTTTCACGATGAGTTCACGGTATAAGATCTTTTCCCAGAACATGCACCTAGAAACTCTGAGTGCTCATTCAAGGAAGAAAGTAGTGAAGTAGTATGAAGTAGTATTTATTTAGTTAAATTTTGTAGCTATTCAAGTCAAATTTTTGTCTTCTGATGATAGCTATTGTTCTAATATGTGTTGAAAAGTATAATTGCTTTTGGTGTGTCTGCTGTGTATCTGAGCATCAAACATTGTGTTTGAACATCTTCTGGGATCAGTGGATTCCTTTTTTATTTATTACAGAGACAGCATGCTTAGCAGGGAATGATATCATATAGTATTTGGGTACACATGTTAATATATCCCTCTGGGGAGTAGAAATAAATTAACTGTTTTCCTTTACTTATTTTGCTGGGATCTTAGGGTATAGCCCAAAGAGTACTCCCTCTAGAAAAGCCTGTAGAAAATCCAGTTCTAAGCTCTTTAACATGATTTGCTGTGGGCACTTTTGAGAATAATACAGTTAGATAATATAGTTAGACAAATCAAAGGGTTAAGTAACATACAAAAAGTGGAATTGCTATGTTAATTTAATTATAGATCAAATTTTAATTAGCTAACGGAACAGTTATATAAAATTGGACTAAGCAGTATCCATTAGAATAAATAAATAATCCAAATGATGGAAGGGGAAAAGTTTTGAAGTAATATTGGGACTGAAGTACTCAGATAGTCAATCAGGAAAGCAAGCCTTCAGAGAGTCATCAGCCTTCCTCCAATTGTTTTTCCAGGTAAATGTGTTCTGTAGTACTGCTATGCTACACTGTACATTCCCCAATACAAGAATGAACATAGAATGAACATGTTTGTATAAATTGATGTGTGTGTACTTGTTCGTGTGTGTATGTATGTATATATTTATTTATTTATTTATTTTTTGTAGGAGTGTATGTTTAAATAAAAACATAATCAATGTTTCAGTTTCAGTGGAGTAGACGTAATAACTCTAAAAGGTTGTCAGTACTTTCCTGAAATAGAACAAGGTCTTACTTTCTAACAGAGAAGCAACTGTTATACCCATCCTCAATAAACTACCTCTTCTCATAAACTTGTCAATTATCAGTTTATTTCAGACTCTGATTTGGGGGATGTGCCACTTTAAAAACCTAGCTGTAGCTGTTTCACCAGTCTTCTTTTTCTCAACATTTTATTTCCGTGATGATATGCAGTATCTTTAGCTCTGAAATTATTTTATTTATTTATTTATTTATTCAGTAATAAGGAAATTGAGCTCTTTCTAGCTCTACTTCTATAGCATAGCTTTTAGCTTTTGAATCTAATATGTGTGTAAGCAAGAGAAGGCTCTTATGTATTCTCCTTTTTCTTTTTCTTTTTTTTTTTTTCTTTTTTTTTTTTTATTTTTTTTTTCACCAGTGTCAGTTGGAGAGATAAAAGTACCAGAATACTGTGTAGGCTGGAAATTAGAATATTGTATCTTAAAGTACTTGCTGATGATGCATAAGAAATTTCAATCTGCCCTAATTGCTGGGGTGATCCACCTTCTCATCTACTTAACCTAACTCACTTATTTCCTTTTCAAACAAGTTGCCCAACATGACAGGCTTTAATCCAAAGTTAATGATGTCCTGATGGCATAGGCATTTGTTTTTCTTCTTTTACTGTAGTGGAATTGCTCATTAGTTTTTAATGAAAGCTGTGTGTAGACGATGGCTCTACAGCTGAAAGAGTAAGGCAAACATACAGGTTTAAGATATCCAGCTAGGTTTAGGAGAAGGCTAGGATTATTACTAGAAATTAATTATGTAAGGTTGTTTATACTGAGTTGCTAAGGCTGCATCTGGAAAACTGAATACAAATAAATACCACATGCCTAATGTTCCCTTGGTATTTATTTTTTACCTTAAAGCTCTGAATCTGGATTTTGATATCATGATTCATGACTTTGTGAATGAGGCTGGGATTTCTGCATTGGACCATGCATAAGCTTACTCCTAGGAACAAATTAGAAATTGTTGCTAAGGCAGAGTGAAATGTCCCATCAACAAATGGTGTTTCAGACAGAGAGGATGTTGCTCCTTTGTTCTATTATTTGCAGCCAGCCATCAGGTGATCTGTAGGTGAATTTTAAAGAATTGTTTTGACAGATAAAAATCTAAAATATTTATCAGTCTCGGATGCTATAGAGATCATTGCTTTCTTTTTGTATTACAGTGTTTGTTCTCCTGAGGTGCTTGAAAAAAATAGTAGTTCGGCTTAAATAGAAGTTGTTAACAATGAATTATCATCAAACTTGAGAGACACACTGCTAGACTTGCCTCTTCTACTTGTCTTCACAAAAAAAAAAAAAAAAAAAAAAAAGGAAAAGTGACTATAGGCTATAGGTGGAGTAGAATTCAATCTGGATTTAGCAAGTGGATTTATTTTCCAGAGATGTTTTTCCTAGTGCATTCGTGATGTGTTGCTACCTGCTACTTAAGCATTAGTACTTGTAATGTGCTTGAGATTTTCGTAGTCATCCTGACTGTTTCTACTTGCTCTATTGTCCCTAATTCATGCATAGTGAGAAACGGTTTTATGTAAATGAGAAAGCATATTTACTAGGGAAAATATGGACTTAACTATTTTAGAGACCGATTTAGAAAAGCTGACTCCTCTGTGAAACGTAAGATCTGGATCTAGCTGTCAAGTGTATGGATGGTTGTTATTAATTCATATTAATGATATTTATATCTTCTGAATGCCATCTTCAGGAGGAAAATATTCATTGTGTGTTAGAAATCTCATCTCTTCCCACACAATATTGTTTGAAATGAACTTGTCTGAACGTGACCTTTTATGTAAGGAGAATGAAGAAACAGTGTAATTTAGGAGCGGTGCAAAGAAGTATATCAACAGTTTCTTTCATTTTTTCATCTATTTCCTTCTGTTTTGAACAAATCCATTTTTCAAAGATTATATTTTCTTATCTCATGCAGATGTTAGTGAGGAAAGAGTACTAAACAATTACTGGTTGTTTGTTTCTTTCCCCACTTTATTGTTTAATTTTATCTATAGCTGAATATGGTGAAATTTCAAAGACAGAAATTGCCTATGTCTGCATGTTATTGTGATTTCCATAATCAATGAAATCCCATTGTTAAACTAAGCACCTTTCAAGAAGGCATCAATATCCAACATTTCAGAACTAGTCTCTCTCACCTCCTGTTTATTTAATGTGGCTCTTGAACAGAGCATTCTGATCTCCTGTTGAAGATCCTTGATTTAAAAGTGTCTGTGAGCCTGCTACTTCCTCTCTTACCATTCCTTTGCCATTTTCATGACTTTGAATCAAAATGTTAATATAAAATTTATTTTAAATTATTCTGGCTTCAAATATTGAAAATATTGATGAGTTATAACAACTATCTACAAGGAATTCCTTGAAGTCTTTTTGATAAATTATGTGTTTTGGTTAAATATGTAATTAGTAGCAGAAAAGTACCCATACTTTAGAACAAATACTCATATCTCAGAGTGATGTTTAGTCTTCCTCAAAGATGTGAGGTGTTGTTTTGGTGTTGTTTTTTTGTTTGTTTGTTCTTTTTTTCAGAAAGAAGGCAAATTAAGGGAGATGTTAGCACTTTCACTACAATATATATGTACTAATCAAGTGTAAATGCTAATATTTCAAAGAACCTTTGAAAGTAAAGTGTTAAAACAGGACAGAATTTTGAAAGAATGAACCTAAAATGTGTTTTCATTCAGTCTTTAATGAACACACAATTCATCACAAATGCTATGTATTATTTCAGTTAGGTAAATTTTTACAGGAAAATGCTAAAATCTGAGTCTAAGTGTAAAAATGATAAGTGTAAAATTGATAATTAGTGTATAAATGATAATTAATTAAATAGTTTTTGCAAGTATCTTAAATGTAGAATAGCATGTAATAATAAAACATTCTTATTTAGGCTGACCTCTAATTTAGAATGAGAGAAGGCCAATGCCTGATAGAGTGTGCACTGAAACCTGCTAGGAAACAGCATGAGAAAGTGTTGTGGATCCTCCAGATATTTGAATCATATGAACGTCTAAAACTTGATTAATTCTGCCCAAGACTGAAATGTAAATGTATTACAAAAATGTGTGTTCTCAGCCTGAGATGAAAGAGAAGAGTAAACTGGAATATACAACTCTTTGGGTAAAATTCATACAAAATAAAATCATACTGTAAATTTTTCACAAAAATGACTTGAAAATTCCAGTGCTGATTAGGGAATCAAAGTATGGTCCTTAATCGTGTTTACTGTTCCACACTGCTTTGTGAAAATAGGATTTTCAGGTTTGTTAAACTGTAAAGTGAAAATAACAGATCTTTTGAAATTCAAAATTATGCTCCTTTAATTTTATTTCATTACGTTGAAATATAAATATATTGCAAGTATATTGACACAAAAGTAAAACTTTTGAAACATTTGGAATACTTTCTGAATTCAAATTTTTTTTAAAAAAAAATCTTTTTGAATTCACCTGAAACAATTTTTCAACTTTTGGAAGTGAAAGTGAACTGCAAATACCTGTAGTCTTGAAGTCACCTCAAGCAAGTTTTTTAATCTCAGCTTTGCTTTTTAAGAAAATGTAGTCTTAGTGTGCTACCTCTTGACCAGAGGTGAGCTCAGATTTACATTTTGATGATGGCATGGCCAATGTTTTCAGGCAAAAAACCTGTAATATACAGGTTTGTTACTGCATTGCCAGCAGGCTGTACTTGGAGTCTAATATAAAGAACCCAAGCATCAGCAGAAAATCAAGCAGGAGGTAAAAATATTTTTAAAAATAACATAAAAACGCTCTACTAAGTTTGCATAGTTAAATAATTAAAAGTTAAAAATGAAAGAAAATGAGGTAAAATATGTAGGAAAGTCCTTGGTGCACATAGGTCTACATTAGTCTGTCATTAAACTGAAACAGAATAACACTTCTAGTAGTCCTATCTCTTAATATACATTCAGAAAGTTGGACTATTCAGACTGGGCATGCAACTTCAACTTTGTTTTTTGTAATACTATGTAATGCATGATCATAATCCACTCAATATAATATATTCATATATTTCATAACTTGAAGTGAAAGCTTGGTATTATATTAAGAATACTTGATACTTGGAGAAAATTTTACTTGTCTTTATAAACCCTCCACAATTCCCTAGGCAAGGTTTAACTTAATTAGTGATAAATATCAATATAACATAGGGATATATATATATTTTTTCCCAAAGTGAATGAATGACATTCATGTTTAAACACAATATGATGTTACAGTTTCACGGAGAATTTAGGTTTTAATATACAAATCTATTTGCAAAGCTACCCTCTTCATCGATAGTGGGACATTTTGTTTCTAATGATGTCAATTATATTTTTCATGACAAAAGGTAAGTTGATTATTGTAGTGTTCGTATGCAGGTCAATTTTCAGCATCTGCTCTTCAATGATGGTTTGCAATGAGAATGATTACAGTAGCTTCACTTCAGGATGGAACATCATGATTGATGCTATATCAAGGAGAACTGGGAATCTCCTAATGACTTTAATAGTGTCTATTTCTTTGTGGAATTTCTTTTCATTTTCTTAAAACAACGGGAACATTACTGATTGTATAACCTTATCCCCTGTCTCAGGTCTCCTAGAAACCCTGAACAGAAGATCATTAAACGAGTGATTGCTCTTGAAGGGGACATTATCAAGTAAGTATTTTAAGCCTTAGTCTCTGAGTCTTTATAGGAATTGTGCAGCTTTTCAGTGGATTTTAAATCAGTATCCTAGACAACTAGAACTTTCTAGTATTTTCTTTCTATCTGTCCTTAACAGAGTGTCAGTGTCGTACCTGTCTCCTTTTTAATGAGAGGAGAAATGCTACACAAAGCTACTCACTCTCTCAAGAAAGGTACATGTGTGCAAATAATACTTGTTTCTTAGAATATCATATATCCAGGCAGGTAACCATACATCATTTTTTTAAATAGGATTACAGGGCTCTGATTTTTTAGTTAGAGAGTCCAGCTGCTGTTTCATACTATGGCTGGCAAATTAAGGTCAAACATTCTGAGTTTTTTTCTTTCTTTTTTGGGGGGGGAGAGGGGGAGGGGAAGGGAGGGATGGGTCCTTTTTTTCCTTTTTCTTCCTTTATTTTTGAGACAAAGAACCCTCACAGATGATTGCTTTTCCTGCAGTCTGTAGGAATCTGTAGGGAACATGGTGGGACTGGTTTGGAGTAAATTATTCTATCAGAAAAAGAATTGCAGGAAGAGTAGACTCTCAAGTACCCCAGGACTTAGTTTACTTTGACAGATAGCCCTTCCTACTGGGACTGATTGGAAATAAATTACTAGTAGATGTAAATCAAAAGTTTTTGTGGAAACAGTATCATTTTGATGAAAACACTTATTTGAAAGGGTTTCTTTTTCCCAGGTATAGAACAGAATAGGCATAGAGCTGGGATGATAAATCCCTAGTTTCCCACACTAAGATATGAATGACCCTGGGAGTTCTTAGGCAATATGGCAGTCTGAGACTCAATTCATTTGGATAATGATTCTTGCTCTGCTGTAGTGAATATTTAAGAAGTACGTGTAGCTGCAATTCAAATCAAGAATTTGAGTGTGGTCTCAGTGAGCCCTAGTTAGTGGCAGCACTGATCAGCTGTTGGGCACTGTGGGGTATGTCTGTGCCTTTTTTTTTTTTTTTTTTTTCCTTTTGCAGTCCATATCACTTTTGTTTTACTAAAAAATTCCCAAACATCTCAGTTTGAGAAAGAAATTCTGATATTTCTGTTGAAGCAAAAGGCTGAAATAATAGATGTTAAGAAAAGATTTTAATGTTCAAAAACTAAGGATATCTACAGCTAAGACTAGCTATCACATTAAAGAAATAAAAATGTGCATGGAATAGCATGTGCTACTGAGTCAAAACGTATATCTGAGTAAACCCATATCCTAAAGAAAGTACTCATTCCTTGATATAGTTGATATTACTGCTGACATTATAAGTGGTAAGAATGATATTCATAATTCAGTATTCCTCATTAATTTCTGTAGCAATGTCAGAAAAGGATTGCAATAGAAAATAATTGCAAGTTTTACTTTTCAATATTCTGTATTATTAACATTATTTGTCTGTTTTTTTGAAATGGAATGGAATTTTTGATAATATGAAAGATGTTTAATAACTTAAATTCCAGTTATAGGAAATTAATTATGCTTTACATTAAAATGCCTTAAAACTGAACTATTTGTTAACTTCTGTGGGTGTTCTTGGCCAAGTGGACAAAGGTGTTGGAGCAGAATAGTTGAGCGTGTGTGAAGAATATTGACAAGCCTGTAGATTAGTATATCACATGGGGGTATAGAAGACTGAGTGATGATTCTCATTTGTCTTTGTAAAAACAGGTTAGGTTAATTTATTGTTAGAAATACTAATACCAGTAATTCATTTTTATTATTATTATTATTTTTTTTTCTATCTGATCACATGGAAATTGTCTCAGGGTCTTTTGCTTAATCTTTAGAAAGTTGTTTTAGCTAAAGAATATGTTATTGGGCTATTACAACTTTTAAGTTTTTTTACGTGCCATTGTCATTTAATTGTATGTATGTGTAGACAATGTAAATAATACTTTTTGTAGGACTAGGTAAAGCAAAAGCTTAGATAATAAAACAACAAACACATTTTTTTTTTCTAAAATAAATCTTATTTTTGTAATGAAACCACAAGCAGATGCCCAACTAGGATATTTCTTACTCAAACAAATGACTGGTTACACTAAGAAACATAAAATTTTTGACTAGGATTTTGATAGAATTTTGACTCCTATTTGATATATCTAAAGACAGTCTTTATTACAAGCCTGAAAGTATTGCTGTTGATGATGATTTTATATCTATCTATTTATATACATTAATTTAATCCAGATCAACATAAAATGATTCTCTTAATAAAATTGTGAGTTTCTGAACATGTGCAAAAAGTAGACCTGAAGGTATTAAAATGATCCTCTTATCTATTGTTCTGACTCCTATGTGGAACTGATACATGCTGACCTAAGAGGAACATTTGAAAATCCTTGCTCCTAATGTCTGAGGTGGAATATATATGCCTGTACACTAAAAAAAAACAAGCAAACAAACAAAAAAAAATTATGTAGTTAGGCCTCTTGCTGCTCCAGTGATTAACCAGAATTTCTTCTTGCCAAGAAAACATCCTGTCTCACTGCAGAGCAGTTATTTCCCACATACAGAAAAGTAAAAATCATGAATCGTGTATAGTGGGGTTCATGTGCTTATGGAGCTAATTGCAGGTATAGCAGTTTTGCAGAGAGGTGGTGGTTATATAAAAAATTATGCTATGTTAGACATTTTATGTGGAAGGTCAGTGAAATGTATGAAGTCTGTCTGTTGCTCTGCAAATTTTGATTGATGTCAACTGACAGAATTAATGAAGGCATGCTTTCAGTGATGAGCAGACTTTCAATGTGAAGAAAGCTATGCAAATAATTGTGAGTTGGAAGGTATTTTCATTTAGTGTTCCCCTAGATGGGTGATAGATGATACAGTCTGTGGGTCTGTAGTTATGCTATCATAGATGAATGAATCATCTGTATTCAATCTGGTGCTTCATACAGGATAATTTGTTACAAGAATACTGTGCTGTCTTATTAATTAAAATAAGTTAGTTTTCATTTACTATCTGTTAATAACTGAAAGGAATGAGAGACAATATAGACAGAGCCATTATTATCAAAGGGCAGGTTCCATGTATTTTGACTTGTGTATTAAGTCCACAGTAGAAAAATCCTGTTTTTCAGTCCTTAATTTCTAAAAGGATTAAATAAGAGGAAAAAAAAAAAAAAAAAGCTACAGTTTGAAAATACAAATGGCTACATTCTAGTTTTTGAAAATAAATGTAGGTGAGACATCTGTAATTTTGACTGTTCATTTTGCATTATTCAGGTAGTCAGAAATTATGAACGTCATAGTACTTTAGTGTTTGAAATATGCTTTGATGGGTGGAAAGATGGTACAAACTTGCTGAATAAAAATCCTGGAATTTCAATTCTCAGATCTTGTTTCTAATCTAGCTGAAAGTCCAGGTGTAATGAGTTGTGTCATGTAAATCCCTAGAAGACTGTAATACACTTCACAAAAGTATAACTCATAATTTAATTTGGATAAGCTAGTGTAACTTCCTCCTGAAAGAAATTTAAAGAATAGAAAATCACCATTTAGCTCTCGAGATGTCAGCTTGTATATAGATATTATTATAGATATATATTATATCTATATATATATATATCTATATTATATAGATATAATATTGCACAGTGTAAATCCCATAAATCAGGTTTTGTTTTGTCTTCCATGGATTCACAAGAGAATTAGCTTTAAGTAGGAAATCATTACAATGATTTCTGAAAACTATTTAAATTATAATTCTTCCAAGGCAGAACTTCTTTTAAAAGTCAATATAATTTAATTTGTTAAAAATAAGTGTTGGTATTATAAAAACACTTTATATATTTTGAAATTAAACATATTAAAAGTCATTTATCTTAAATGCACTAATGTAAATTCAAAAATCTATAGCAATCTATCACAGATGGCTGAGTCATGGTATGTTTTCAGTAACACAGATAAATGAAGGTTTATGAGAAGGAAAACAATATTAAAATTGGGATTAAACTAGTAACATTTAAAATTAAGTCCATTCAGCAACTTGCTGAACTAATTTTTCTTCTGTCTATCATAGTTGCCCAGGTCTGCAAGAGCTTGGTGTGCTAATTCTTATTCTCTGTGTCATTGTTTGTTTCTTAACACCATAGCTGATTTAGGAATTACTGGTGAGCTGCTAGAAAATGTAATTTTAAAAAACTTTTGTCCAGGGATATTGTTAAGCTATGAGGAGACAATGTTATAATACTGAATGGTTCAGCAAAACAATGTTGCATTTATGTGTAGCATCTTGCAAAACTGCTCTGAAGATGTGAATAAGGAGATATTTACTTCCTTTTTCTCGCATTATGACAGTGCAGAAATGTATCATGATATTACTGTTCTGTAGGTCTAAAACAAGCATCAGTAACTTTTCTAATTTTACTATGAGGTGCATCATTAAATTGCAGAAACTATTGCCACAGAATATAGGGAAGGAAAAAATTATGAGTTTGAAATAGGAGTACAGATTTCATAAGAATAAAGCCCATCAGCAGCTATTACATACAGTAATCACAGTATAAATTCATGTACTCCTGTTGTCATGCAGGATGTTATATTTCTTCCAGGCAAAGATCCCATAATGCATTAAGATATGACCAAAACCTGGTTATTCTGTCCACTTGTTGGAGTACTTCTATCACTGCATGCTGTTGTAAAAAAAATCCCTCTCCAGCTTTCTTGTAGGCCCCCTTTAAGGTACTGGAAGGCTGCTGTAAGATCTGTCCCAAGCATTCTCCTCTCAAGACTGAACAATCCAAAATCCCTCAGCCTGTCTTTGTAGTAGAGTTGCTCCAGCTTTCTGATTATCTTTGTGGCCCTCCTCTGGATTTAGTCCTCCAGGTCCATGTACATATGTTGTGGGCCCCAGAACTGAATTCAGTACTGCAGGTGTAAGAGAGCAGAGGGGGAGAATCACCTCCCTTGACCTTCTGACCATACTTCTTTTGATACAGCCCAGGATACGGTTTGCTTTCTGGGCAGTATGCATGCATCGCCAGCTCACGTTGAGTTTCTCATCAACCAACAGCCCAGGTCCTTCTCCTCAGAGCTGCTCTCAATCCATTCTCCATCCATCCTGTATTTGTGCTTGGAATTGCCCTGACCCAGATGCAGGACTTTGCAACCTGGTTTCATTGAACTTCATGAGGTCCACCTCTCAAGCCTCTCCAGGTCCCTCTGGATGGTATCCCTTCCCTCCAGTGTGTCAACTGCACCACACAGCTTGGTGTTATTGGCAAACTTGCTGAGGGTGCACTCAGTCTCACTCTCCATATCACTGACAAAGATGTTAAACAGCACCAGTCCCAATACAGACCACTGAGGAATACCACTTGTCACAGGTCTCCACTTGGACATTGAACGCAGCTCTTTTGGGTGCGTTCAATTTTGGGTGCGTTCAATCCAGCCAATTCCTTACCCACCAAGTAGTCCATCTGTCAAATCCATGTCTCTCCAATTAAGAAGCAAGGATGTCATGTAGAAAAGTGTCAAATGCTTTGTAGAAGACCAGGTAGCTGATGTCAGTTCTTCCCTTATCAACCAGTGCTGTAAGGCCACAGAAGACCACCAAATTTGTCAGGCACAATTTGCCCTTATTGAAGCCATGTTGGCTGTCACCTTTAAAAGACTAGCAATCACAGCTGATAATGATATACAGGCTATGTTTATGGCTATTCCCTTCCTCCTCAAAGTCCATTGTCTCTGTTGGGCTTGTCAGCACAGAATGCAGGGATCCACATTGACAAGGTTGCTGGTGGTCTCAAAAGAAATGAGAGCAGTCAGCTCTACAGGTTCACAGGTCTGTCCTTGGGGACTACAAATTTTGGAACATCGTTCCTTTGGAGTGAGTAATTGTAGTCTTCATATTGTTCTGTCTTTGCAATTCATGTATCTAAAGGAAGTAGTAACAGTCAAGCTTCTCCTTAGATGAAAAGCTCATAGTCATCCAAAATGTTTTTATTTTGTCTGTATGCACGGAATGTGTATCTTGTGGTATCTACGCAGTTTATTTTGCACTACTTATAGTTAGGTACTGATGGGACTTTTTTAAGTCAATGAAAGCTCTTGTTATTTTCCAGCAATACTGCTCTGTCATGACTCTTCAGCATTGACTGTATCCTTGCACACCTCCTAAATAGAGTTTCCATTGATTTTGATTCTGATTCCATATGCAGAGTCCTTGCATGACTGGACTCCATTTCTTTAAATTCAAATGATGAAAATGAATATTGGTACAGTATCTTCAAGTTATAAAGGCAATACAACAAAACTGGAATGAAGATTTCCTATATCCACAATGAATTTCTGAGGTTCTGTAGATCTTTACCCCAGTAATGAAGTTCAGCAAAGCTAGATTTCTAAAATATGGCATTATTCAGAACTACTATAAAATAGGGAGAGACGTTTTTGCTTTGCATTAGATTTTTGGTTGTCTAATATTTAGGAAAGATGCTAAGAGAAAAAAGGTTAAGAACAGAAAGTTGAATTTCAGGAAGAAATATATAAATACACTGTCTTTTGTCTTCAGAGAAAATAGTTATATGTTTTTTCACATATGCATTAAAAAAAGAGGAAAAAAAAAGAAAAGACAATGCCAAAAATGATAATTTGCAGTTTTCTGGACTGCCTTTTAACCCCCTACCCTCCCCCGCCATGGTATAAGGGTGATTATTAATATTATATTAATATTTACTCATTGTTCCATGTACTTAGGTCTTAATTCCTGAAACCGTATCCGTAATATTTATAATTTAGGTGGTGGCGTCACCGTCCCTGGGGGTGTTTAAGGAAAGGTTCTCTGTGGTACTTAGGGACATGGTTTAGTGGATAATAATGGTGGTAGGGAGACAATTAGACTAGATGATCTTGGAGGTCTTTTCCAACCTTAATGATTCTATAATTCTATCTATAAAATAATATCTGTAACATTTTAAACATATTTCCTCTTCAGAGTACAGACAGCAGCAGTAAGATTGCTAAAAGGTTGTGTGTACCATCAGTGCCATTTCTGTCATATTTCTGTTGGTTGTATTTGTTTAAGCTGAGTGAAGGCAAGGGATTTTCCATGTAGATGCTTTGTGACCTCTGGAACTCTTATATTAAAGGGGAAGAGGCAGTATAATGTGATTCTCCAAGACTGTACAGAATTTAAAGGATTGACCTATAGAAAACAAAACAAAACAGAAACAACATATCCTATTACCTCTGAAGTGAGGCCATTTGATTTGGGCAACACTGAGACAATAGAAGAAATACCATCAACACTAGTTTTCACAGCTACTATTCAGACTAAAACCAAAAGTACTAAAAAGTTGTATAAAATAAAATAAATAAAGTGTAAATAAAATGTGCAATTGTGATAAAATAAGTAGTCAGCAACCCTCTATTAGTGTGCATCTGAAGCAAGACACAAATGACAGCTGCATCTACAGGATGGAGAAAGTTTTTTTTAATCGTTTCTCCTCCCTCTGCTCCCCCCCGTCCTTTTTGGGGAAAGTTTAATTAGGGAAGCAGCACTCTAAAATGCAAAAATCAGCATCTCTTTTAAGATGGCATAGCTGTGAACACCGCGTGTAATGAGTCTCAGTAGTGTTCAAAGACTATTTTAGTCTGCCATAGTAATAAACAGTGGGGAAGTTTTTTAAATGCTCTGTAGACAACTTGGAGTAACACTTGTCTTGGCTGTCAGTAAATCCCTGTAGTTATGCAGCCTATGGTTATTGTGAAGTATACTCCAGCATATGCATGAAATGTATCTTCAGACACTTATTGCCAGCATTATCTGTAGCCATGAGAAGTGCCATTCTATCTTGCATGAATATCTGTTATAGAAATATGAGAAAAGAGTCAAACAAGCATTTTATATCTTTATCATTGAAAACTACAATGATGGAGAACAGAAATATTGGAGAGGAGCTGGGAAAAGTGCCTTTTAAATAACCTCAGTCTATCTGGAAAGTGCTTGCATCAACACCTGGGAGCATGCAGCTTCAGCTGGTTCATTCCACCACTGGTCAGTTGTGAAGTTCTCTGTAGTGTAAATATTCAGCAGAGTTATGGTCACCAATTTACTTCTCCTGTCAGGCTTCCATTTGCTGGACACTGAGTAGAAACTGCATAAGAAAGGGTAATAAAACTATTAGGCAGGTCTTTATTTTCTAGGAAATTATCTCTTAGGATGCTGAAGCGTTTTGAAGGGTTTTAAATGCAAGCATTCTGAATAGGGCTGTGACAGGGGCACAAATACTATTTTAAGAAAAGAAAAGTACCATTGTGTCATAGACAGTACATAGCCTTCCAATGTCCAGTTTGGGGCAGGAAATACATCAATAACCTGGAGTGAGTTCAGCAGAAGGAACCCAAGCTGGCTAGGGACTGCAGCACTTGTCCTGTAAAGAGAAGATGAGACAGCAGGACAGCATGGAGGAGAGGAGGCTTTGGGGTCACCTAACATCAACACCCCAGTATTTATGGGGAGATTTGCAAGAAGATGGAATCAGGGTCTTCATAGTGACAGGAGAACAAGACAGTAGGCATAACTTGGAATAAAGAGAGATTCAGACCAGACAGAAGAAACTTTTTCCCCATGAAGATGGCCAGGCAGTGGGGCAGTTGCCAGAGAGTTTCTGGTCTCCATCACTGATGTTTAAGATCCATCTTGATAAAACCCTGCTCTGAACCACGTGGTCTGATCTTATAGCTAACCCTGGTTTGGGTGGGACATCAGACTATAGACCTCCTCAGGGCCCTTCCAACATTAACTATGCTAACTATGATATGATTTTATGACACCCAATACTAATTTTTAAATGTATTTTGTCACATTTAGAGGAATTATATATTTATTATATGTTCTCTTATTTAAGAGAGGATGTATTTTGTAGGCTTTTCTTTCTTTAAAGAAACACATTTGATTTCTGTTTCACTGAAAGTAGATGTGCTGCCAAGATATCAGATGGTTAGAAAAGACATGCACACAAATGTAATCATCTCAATGGGAAGCTCAATAGATTGTCTTTATGAAGATTTTTTTAAAAAGTGAGCAGCAAGTGATTAAAATGCAGTAACATTTTAAAACATTTCATAGTTAATAAAATGCTTTCACATATTTTAATTCCAGCAAATTATTTTCTTTCTTTCTAACCTGTGGATACAAATGTCATTGGTGATCCAAAATCTGGCACTAGAATACATACTTAGGCATCAGAATAAAAGGTATTTAGGAAAAATAGTTTTTATCCCAAGCAATTTAGGACTTCATCTTCTCAACTTCTAGATGTTTGCTTAGTAGTTCCTGGAGCAATGTTAAGATCACAGATAGTGTTGTGTCTGTGAATTGAAGGAAAATATGCTGAAACAAAAAAGTCTACTCTGAATAACATAAATAAATCCTACTGTTTATTATTTCATTTTACAGCAGTGCAAAAGTCCTCTTTCTATCTTACGTAAATATATTTAGGATGGTAAACTCAGCCAGTGACATGGTGAAAGAGTTGTATCCACTTACCAATAATGGCTAGAACACTGTCCTGTGAAGTAGACTAGATATGGGGTTGTTTCATCATCTGTATGTTTATCATGGGTTCAGAGTCCCAGACCATGACATTTTTTCTTTCTTGACCAAATTCCATTGCTGCCTTTGGAGCAGAAATTAAGCAGACTTTCTGTTCTTTTCAAATCAATTAATGGTCAGGTAACTGCAAGTGACTGCTTTGGTGGTTTTAAAAGGTATTACTTTTAAAGGTATTACTACATGCACACACACTTCCCTGCCTTCTTCACTTCCCCACAGCTGGAGATACTGCATCCTGAAGTGATTCATATAAACTGACCACATGCATGATACTACTCCAGTCTAATGAAGAAGGTTAATTTCAGTCTTTACTAGTGTAGGGAAACAACAGCAGTTGTAACACTTTTAATACGAACAATAGTTCACCCCCAAACCGTTCTTCTTAAGTGTCAATTTTTCCCTTGGTTTCACTTGGGCTCCCTTTTGGAACTGCTGAAGGCAACTCAAGTGAAAAATGTATACTTGACATTGCAATGAGGTAACAGGGAGGATGTGTCTGCCTACTAATGCTAGCTGAAGCACAGTAACTTTAGAAGCACTGACACCCCCAGTTGTGACCATATGAGCATACTCTCATAGGATCAATCTCGGTGTGAACCATCTTCGCTCTCTTAATGTTAAGAGACATAGATCAATTTAGTCTAAATGAAAATTGGGTTAAAATGTATTTTCTGCAGTATTTTTCTTATCTTACATGGTCTTTCCTGGGATGAGAACATATATAAAGACTACAAAAAAGTCACTTCTTCAAAGATTTATAGTTGTTTGATACGCTTCATATTTTTCCATTGAGTGAATTAATCACCACAAAATTATACAAAATATGACCTGATGATATTTTCTCTCTCTCTCAAATTTAGAAAAAACAGTGTAAAGTTTCACATTTATTTGCTTCTTTTCTGCATTTGGAGCCTGACAAAGTTCTTTAGTTCCAATTTGTGTTTTATGGCACTGTCAACCATAAACAATGATTGCCCAAGTTGTAATTTGAAAATTTTGATATGATTGTGTTTGTCATTATGTAAAGCTTACAAATATATATTGGCAGAAATATTAATTGTAAATTGTTCATTTGAAAAGATTGCCTCCATAGTGTTGTGCTGCAAACTGATCTTGAAATGAGGGTCTGACTAGGTCATAACAGCAGAACTAATAAGGTTTTGAATTTGATCACCCCAGTGGTTACGAGATGCAAATGAGAATAGGAGGGAAAATGACTATTATCTTTTTTCATTATTATAGAACTCACTATTGGTGACATTCTACTTCTGTGAAGTAAATTGTGTGATAAAACTGTAGAGTATTTTGGGTATAATGGGTAGCAAGTCATTAAGCAGGGTCTCCAGCATCTGCAATTAGGGGAGACAAAAATGTCTTCTGCTTTATTGTTGTTAGCTGGCAGTGATTGCACAAATGATTTCTGCTCACTGATCATTAAGCCACAAGCTTTTTAATATTCAGCCATTATGATAAACTGTAAGTCATGTATTTCTATAGCTTCAGGGGTATCTCAGGTCATATTTCTAATCAATAGGTTTCATTTTTGTACATATAGCAAAAATAAATTACCATTTAATCTTTTATTATAGCTTAAAGGGGAGCAAGTGATACATGCTGAAAAAGATTGTGATACAATTTGATATAATTGAAAACCAAAGCATAGTGCCCTACTAGTAGAGGTAAGAGTCTCATAAGTGATGGACCTCTGAAAGAGATAGAGTAGAATAATGGATGAGGAAATCAATGAACAGATTAGAAACTGGTACATACCTAAAAAAGAAAGGTGACCTTTAATGGATTTCAGGGGACTGATTTGGTGACTGGCTAAATTAATCACAGTTCCACTGCTAGTGCAACTTTGTGCAAAAAGACCAAGATTTTGTACATGCAACATAATGGAAATGGATGGTATCTAATTAAAAGTAGTAGTATCATGTGTGATTCAGAAATATTCTGGAGCATGTCTTGTCATATTTCCAATGTAGTATATGTAGATATGATCGTATTTAAAAGAAGGATTTAGATTTCTAGTAATGAAAGTCATTCTACTGTTTCTAAAGCTCTTGCAGTAGTTAAAACTTTAATTAAACAGGTTTGCAAGAATGGGAAATAGAGACTAAGTTCATAAACCAGACAGATATGCTTTGTAAATGAAAAAGAAAGCTAATTAAGCCAAGCATAGCAGCATAATATTAATTTTTAAAAACACTTCAAGCATATTTGTAGTAAATATTTCCTAATGAGTTATTCTACAGTTTAAGTTCAGCATTTATGTTGCCAACACTCCATAGTCAGGTATAAAAATTGTATCCTTAGGCATTATGCTAATGTTTATTTCAGTAAAGTAGGGCTCTTTGAGCCCTATTTATGAAAACAAAACAGCAAAAATGACATATGGAATTTTTAGGTACCAGGATATTTTTCTTTCCTGTAAGTTGGATTTGGCTAATGTTAATTCTAATTTCTTTTCGAAGAGACAGAGATTAATATGGAGGACATGATTGTCTCTGTTAAGAGCTCTCCCACATGGGATAGAAGAGGGCTAAGTTTTGTAATAATTATGGAAGACAATTAATGAACTGCTGCATTTTCTTCCATATGGAGACAATATTCCACTACATGTTTTTACATTGTGGGATTTAGATAGTTAAGTTGATAGCACTATCTAGTGTTTGGATACGGTGTTTGTTTATGCTTCTCTGTTTCCTTAAACTATTTTTTTTTAAATACTTTAAACATTTTGAAGTGCATGTATTTGAGAGAGCTGATAAACCTGCTAGACTACCGTTTCTTTGGCTGAGTTGCTGTATTTCTTTAAAGAAAGCCTTCATTTCATGACAGATTACCAAGGGATCCCTTATTCTTTTCTTCTTCGGGTGGGAAATATTGATGATGTTTGAAAAGGTTCAGATAGATTAGCTTCAGATATGTTCTTTTGGGATCTCTATTAAATAGAATCTGAGAATCTGGGACAATTTTTGAAGTAATATCAAATGCCTAAGGACTTTTGAACTGTTTCCCTTTGTCACCTCAAATACCACCCCCCCCTTTTTTTTTCCTCTATAGGATACATAGTTGCTGTTGAATTCTTCATAATTATTTTCCTTTTGTCTCATCCACTTAGACTTAAGTTGTTTTATTGTTATAATCAGTAGAACCTTTAATCAATTTTGGTCGTTCATGCTTAAATTTATCCAAACTGGGGCAAAAGTAGCATACATAGTGTATATGTATAATTCTTAAAGTCCAGATTATTGCCTTGTTGCATGAGGGATGAGGAGGTATTTCTGAGCCATTTAAATAATAATTGTCTACTAGTGTTATCTACTCAGCTCTATGTATTCCTGAGTTTAAATTTGTAATCCAAAAGCTACAAAGAAAGAGGTAAAAAAGGGAAAGGAGAAGAAAGGGTGACTTAAACATCATTCACAATGCATTCCCTTGAGAAAACCAACATCAGAGACATATCAATGTCTTGAAATTTGAAGGTACAAGGCCATGAGGACAAAAGCCTTTGGGTGTACAAGGTAAAAATATTGCCCCAGAAGCCATGGGGTATGTCAGTGAATGACTTACAAAGTCAAAGGTAGACTTCAGGGCAACAAGTAAAAAGTTACAGGGCTGTAAATGGAAAGACTCTAATTTTGCAAACCTTAAAATATATGCCAACATCTGTACCCTTCATTTCTCTGTAACTATAATGTGAATAATAATGTGAATTTTGTCTGTGAATGGTAATGTGAATTTTTGTGATAATGATGGTGAGAAAGAAAATCCAGGATCATTTCATAGGAAATTTGAGACAGTATTTAATGTGAAGACTAAAATTCTGCATGAACAGAACTAACCATTTACAGTAGAAATGCTTGCATCAACAGATAATTATATCTTGTTTTGTAATGTGGTGCAACTCATCCCATAACCTCTCTTTTAATTTTAATGAACATTTTAGGAAATTATGTTTGATCCCTACCCCATTTACCCACCCCCAAGTATCCTCTATACATCTTTGTACAGGTGCTAAAATTGGTCTATAAAACCCTGCATAGGTAATTATGTCCCACTTCTCTGACATCTATAACACATTTTGAGGAGTATTTTAGAAATATTTACAGGTTAGTATAAACTGCCCTTCATACATAGGCATGTGACTATCATTTTGGACATGCCATCATAAATTGGATGTCTGCTCTTTAGACCACACTTCATATTTACCAGAGTTTAAGAAGTTTCTGACAAGTTAGTTTCATTTTTTAGTTGTTTAATCCTTTTCTACTGCATTCAACTGTTAGATGCTGACTTCTTGCCCGGACAAGGATGAGAGGTTAGCATATGTTGCTGAAGGATGTTTTTATGTTTTTTTGTTTTTTTTTTTTTGTTTGTTTGTTCTGTTTTTTTTTTTTTTTTTTTTTTTTTTTCCTTCTCTTATTGGTGCTACTTTAGGGCTTGAAATAAAATGTTTCCTGCTATGAGCACTTTCCATGTTGTATATTCAGTGGTGAAAGAAAATCATGTAATTCAAAGTTGAATTTTTTTAATCCAAAGTCTTCTATAATAAACAATTGAGGGCTAAGTGATTAAACAAAAATCTCTTCCTGCACAATCTTTAATTTTTGAATGAAAACAGTAGATTTTACTACAGTTTTTATAGGTGCGATTCATTTGCTTAAATATACCTATCTAGAGACGTTTTAGATGTCCTAGATATGATGTCTGGTCTTATAAGCTGCAGTTTCGGAAAATCCTTTGAGCATTGTGTTATAGCAGCCCCTGTCATGAGGATGCCTCAGTAGAGTACCTAAAATAGCAGCAGTCACGTGTATAGGCACACAGGTCATTCTTCCTAACAAATTATATGGTTTATGAGAAGCAATTAAAAACATCATGCTGAAGTTATGGCAAACATCCAGCAGCATTTTGGGGCTTCAAACTTTGAGTCATTTTACTCTATAGAAGTTCTTGAAATTTTCTTATATGTATGTGAAGTTAGCTTAAGGACAGTGTTTATCTTTGGAATGTAAGGAGTACACCTTTAACCACAATGAGTAAAAACTCATTGTAGTTGAATTATTATTTGTTTCCCAAGTATCTTCAGTAGTTGAATTTTGAAGAATAGTCAACAATAGAACAACATCACAGATGTTAAGATAAGTGCCCTGCTTCCAGTGCAATTGTCTTCCAGACAGTATTTAACATATGATTGATGGGATAGCTGCTTTTTTGTGGTGAAGAAGTTTGTGCAGAGCACTGTCTGTGACAGCGTACAGTAAGGACAGAAAGTGACAAGGCTCTATTCTTGCTAAATTTATAAGCCTTTCTTTTTTCTATTTCCTTTTCTATTTTATATAGTGGACAGATTTTCAATTTATATATAGAATACAGATATATATGCATATATGTACTCATAGAAATGTATACATATGAACTACACACAAATAATAAAAAAACTGCTGAATTTGTTAAGAATCAAGAGGTATGAGATTGGTCTTCAAGAAACAGAACTGAAAAATAGACTGAAATGAATCATGATTCAGCTATTCAAAACCTAGATACTGTGTTTTCACTTTACAGGGAACTCAAGCTTTCAATGTAAATATAAATTAAGTGTATAATATATGCTTCAGCAGACTGACTTTAATTACAAGAAATTCAAAACATCCATTACTCACTGGAGACAAATTGTGATATTTTGCTTAGATTAAACAGAACCAGATTGGAGGAATAAGCTTCATGTCTCTTATAACAAGGAAAGATTACTAAACTGGTGTTCTGACATACCTGAAACTTTCCATCATACACTCACAGCAACTCGCAATAAATGCAAAATTGAAAACAAATTAAATCAAAAAACTTAAATTGTTTTGCTTTCACTCTTTTGTAGCTTTGATTGGTATGCTATACCACAATGATATTGTCAGTGTTGCATCTTTGAAGACTGGATTTGCATCCCTGTAGATCTGCAGAAAGATCTGATAATGAGAAATTTTCCAGAAACTGCACCTGAAATTCAGATTAAATTTAACATAGTTATTTTATTTTCAGTTCTGGCCTCAATTTTAAAGTATTGAACAGAAATAAGTGTGATTTGCTAAAGCAGGTATTTCTAATGTCAAACAGGTAAACATTGGCAACTGTGGTCACCCTTCAACCTTCTGTGTAGAGATTGTTGTTAGATAGGTCAGTAGTTGAGAGAAAATCAGAATCATTAGTCATGTTTATTCCCTGCCAGATTTTTAGATACTTTAATTAAGATAGGTATAAAACTCCTATTGCCAAATGGACTCTGTAGTACCCACTGGAAGATGTAATGCAACATGAATCTTGAATTCCAAAATAAAATGTATGGTTTAAATTGGGGCACCAGAAAAGAGATCATGTTTGTGAAAGAGATTGGAGTTCCAGCTTCACAAAGATATATCTCCATTCCCTCTCACCCATGTTCTGGGTGGATACTGAAAATAAAATGAGTCTTAATTACTGACATGAGTCACCCAATAGCAGTAGTATCAGCATAATATCAGAGTCCCAAGAGTATCGCATTATTGGTTACTGAAGATCAAGGCCATACGTAAGTGTAAACCAGCAGATTTCTGACATACAAAATGCAGTTGAGAATTGGATATCATGAAGCTGGCTGTTCCCAGACATTTAGACTGTCAAAAAGAAGAAGGGGATCTATCACCAAAAAGCAAAAGAAAACAAATATATATAGATATAAATGTGTGGGAAATAATTGTTAAGTTGCAATATTTAATGTATGTTAAAATATTGAGAATCCCTGAGAACAATGGCTGGTAGAAGCTTAGGAAGTTGTTAGGAAACTATTAGTCAAACTAATAATCTTGTGTTTTGTAAATATCTCTAAGCTTTTTTAACAGTAACAATCACATTGATATGCAATGTACACATGATGTTTATACATATATTACTTTAAAACATTCAGTGGATTTCTGATCACCTGATCAGTTTTTTTTTTTTTTTTTTTTTTTTTTTCTGCAGTAACAAGTATTCTGACCCACAGCTATAAAAACAAACAAGCTGTCTAGTTTTGCAGAGGACTGTTTCTCCTTGTTTCAGCATAGAAATAATTAATTCTTCCCTTTATTTGTCAGGTTTAGAAAACAAAATACCTAACTAAATTTTATCAAGCTCTTCAGTTTCATTGCCATCAATATCTTCCTTTACAAGAATCTCCTGCAAAAGTTAGGATCTGATTATACACAGGAGATTAAGCAAGGCCAAGGACTGTAACAAGTCTTTAAGGCTACCTTTCAGAACTTAATAATGCAAATATTAACAAAACCTTATCTGAACTCACTTATATCAATGGAAATCTTTCCATTGTGTTGAAGGAATTGTGGATCAGATCTCTGCATTATGGTAAGCACTGGAAATTCTGAATGGCACTTGCTGAATAGGTGTCTGAATATGAGGTGTTATTGGCCAAGCTTTCACAGGTTATTCGATGGAGACATCTCAGTACAGGTTTGAAGAAACCTTACTTTTGGCTTTTAGAAATTATGTCCCATTTAGCTTAGAACTCATGGTATACAAGTTATACTGACAAAAGGCTATTCTGAGACAAACAAAAAATTACAGAGTACTACATCCAGTCTGTAAAATAGAAGTTAAAAAACTGTGCAGTTGTTTCAGTCCTGCTGCAAACACAATTCCTTCTCTGCTCCCAGGAACAACACTTGTAATTCTCTACTTGTGAAAATGGAAAAGCTCAACAACAATGACAGCATAAGAGGCTGAAAAACTTGACACACGTTACCACATCTCACTCACAATAATAGGTGCAGATGTCATTTTTCTGCTGTTCTTTGGAAGACGCTCTGGAGGTTTGTCACAGTATGGGGCATCTCTACAGCCACAATATTACATCTTTTGGACAAAGCCTGTAGCAGGCAATGATAAATTTCTGTTGATTCTTGACAACAAATTTTGGTTTATATATTTAGTTTATATGGAACAGTAACTTCAGGATTTTGAAATGCTACTGAATACATGATTGTATAATATATATTATAATGTACAGTTAATATAGCTCTAAATAATTCATATCTGGCCTTCTAACACCTTCTATGTTCAGTGGTCATTACTTTAAAAAAATGTTGAGCAGTAATCTTGAAAAGCCCTGTAGCAAATCTGCAAATACATCAGTGACTCTTCACTGATGTTATATTAAAGTTAAGTTGTAGTATTCAATTTTTTTTTTCTCATCTTGCCAATTTTATTACAGTGGAACTGCACAAAAATAAATGAATCTGGGGAGCTCTAGGATTTCTAGCATGGGGAAGTATATGCTAAGTAGTTAATTTATGTTTACTTCACCTCCTTTAGAGCTACGTTTTGTTCTGAGAGTTATACTATATTGTACTGAGAGGTAAATAGCTACGAGGCTAGCAGTAATATCTGTTTGAGACTGCTGCTCCACCAGTCCTAAGAGTGAACTAATGTAGTTATTAAGGCTTAATATGCCTTACCCTGTGACAGTTAAGAATATATTTGACTAAACTTACTGGATAACTTTTTAGTTCCAGATACCAGTTAATCTCCTGTATTCTGTTAAGAACTAGACAATCAGTATTATTTTCTATGATTATGATATACCCCATTAGTTTGGTGGCATAATCAATATAAATCAGTCTTCCCAAATCCAAGCTCAATAGAGAACTACCAGTCTGTATGTGATTTCACACATTGCTTGTCTAAATGGAAGATCCAGATGCAAGCTTTTGCACTGGAACTAGTAAGTAGATATGCTCCCCAAACAAGGATCCATCCTGTTGATAAACTGATGAATGTGTGGTGCTAACAGATGTATAAGCAAAGGCTTTCTTTTTTTCCATGCAGTGCATATATTTTATTAGTAATCCTTTGGGAATTGGAGATGCTAAATACAATGTAATCACAAATCCAAAACAAAGCAAAGTATGGTAGATAGTATCTAACAATACAAAAAGCAGGAATGTATATATATATTTTTCCCTGTCCATTGCATGGAATAAGGGAGATCTTTTCTGAAATAAACCTCCATTAAAATAAATAAATAACGAATCCAGGTTTAAAAAATAAATATTTTTTATAATAATTAATAAAAATATATATATATATTTAAATAAACAAAAGTTTGGAGTAGACAATGTCTTCTCGCTGTAGTGATGCATTGATATAGGTAGTCTGTCAGAGCTGATAAGGTAGTTTGTAATGTGCTTTTTAATTTACTGAGAGGCATCCTTTTTGTCATCTCATTTGTCATAAAAATTGCAAGGCTAAGATTTATTGTAAAAGAAAAAAGATTGGAGTAGGGGGAATATATGTAACAAATTGTGAATGGTGAGCAGGAATGCAATAATTTTACAGAAACTATATTTAACAGAAACATCATCTGAGGATATAGTTGATAATTGTTCAATACTGGAGAAATCTCAGCAAGAATGGCAGGTTGATTTCTGAGTGCACCTAAAAGATGCACATGATCTGTATAGATGAGAAAAGGCTGACAGAATTGGGTTTGTTTAATTTAGAAATCAGCTCTTCATCGAGGAGGTCTGATAATTTTCAATAAGTAAAAGTTTGCTACATGATTAATGTGATTAACTACTCACCATAGTTTTTGAGGATGAAAGGAATATGAGATTAGAAGAAGTGATTGGATTAAGTTATTAAGAGTTATGCATTAAATATTAGGAATAATTTGATAACTAAAGGATTGTTATATATTACGCATTATTTTATGATAGGAATTTGTGGTACATCTGCCACTGGGAGATTGTAATAACAGCTTGAACCAACTTTTGAAGAGATGACTATTTTTCATTAGACTTTTGTTTATTAGATTCAGTGTGAATGATATGTAAATATTTATAGATATATATAGATATTTAATATGGAGACCTTATTTCCATCCTATGTCATTTCTGGGTAAAAAAGAAGAATGTGGATGTGTTTCTTGTGACCATATTTGCAAGATGACTGGACCTAAAAATTCTCAAGGAGATCACTCACGATTCTGTTAAAATAATCAAAGCTCTGTAAATGTATGTACAGTTGAAATGAAATTGTTACTAATCTACATAGCAAAACATAATGCACCCTTTGTTCTCACTCCTGCATAACTCATGCTGTGCCTTTGTATACTTGATCTTCCTTTCCAAGGAAAGTAAGGAAGGAGAGTATACAATGTACTTGTGGGTCTTGTACTAACACAAGTCTAGGATGGACGAGGGGTAATCTGGGAGCCAGGACGTGTTCCTGAGGTCTACAGGTTGGCAATACCCTGGATCTTATAATTTTAATAGGCTAATGGTCTAGTTCAGAAGTCCAGAACTTAAAATACTTATGTACCACAGAGCAAACTGAAAGTTAGGAATACAGAGCTGCATCATCTATAAGCCCCCATAGTAAGAAAAGGCACAAGTATAAGGTAATCACAGCCACAATCACAGCCTTTCAAAATGTCATGGGTTTTAAATAATTTTCATCACTTTTTAGTGACCACAGTTGGTAAAGCAAAGAGCTACTTGAAGACATAATCTTGGGAAGTAAGTCCTTAACTTAAATTCCCTCTTTTTTTTTTTTTCTTTTTTTTTTTGTCCTCAAAACATGTGGAGGTTTTGTTGTATAATATTTTATGTATATACACACAGACGTGTATTCAGTGTGTATGTATAAAATATATATAATACATTGTATTATTAGAAATGATGTTATATGTTTATAACTATATGTATGTGTATGTATATATATGTACACAGAATTGCTGTTAGAGTTTCCTAGTGTACCATGGCTGGAATAACAGGGTTCTCTACTGCTATTCTGCCATTTTAAGGAGAGTACAAAAGGAGTCCCATCTCCTTGGAACACAAAGTTGCAGAAGTTACCACAGTCAATATGATGAGATATAACAGAATTAAAGTCTAAGAATTTTAGCTTCTCTTCCTACCTGGAATGAGGAGGTGGGAGAACAGCTATTTAGAAGAGTACATTTTAATGCATATTAAAATGCAGTGTGTTTAAATGCCTATATAAAATGGACTTCTTCAGGCAAGAGAGAAAAAGGAAAGATTTAAGCTATTTGAACATTTTCTGAATGTGGTTATCTTTTGCATTCTCTCTGTCTGCTTAGAGATTTTGCATGCCAGTTCTGTCCTCAAGCACTGCCCATTTTCATCATTTGTCCTAGATGCTGTTGGAGGAGGAGCCTAGGGAAATTCCTTCTGGACAATAATCATTTTAATATGTAATAGTATTAATGGGAAAGGGCACTTTGTGCTTTGAACAGAAGGCCTAATTGAGCATGCAATTGTATCATGTCTCTTCAATAGCCCTTCTTTTGTGCTGTTAGTATCTCTTAGCAGCTCTATACTCCCCCCAGTCTCCCCACCACTTTTGAAAGAGACCATGATAAACCATAAGAAGACAACTGCATTTCAGGATTTTTTTTCTGTCACTAGAGATTTCATCAAATAAAATATTTACATTTCCATAATACTATACATGCATGTGATTCTTCTCTCTACTCCATTTTTTTATACAAATACAGTGATTTCTGTGAGATAAAGGTGATTCCTGTTTCCCTCCATTTCTCTCATTACCTCCTTTTCGACTCTTTCCAGTTACAGATGCAACAACTTTTTTTTTTTTTTTTTGGTCAACTGTATTTCTCTGATGATTTTTTTTCTCTGTTTCTTTGACAGATTTTTACTCTTCATCCTCTTTTATTTATTCTTTTGATTTTTAATCTTATCTGTCTCTTTCCCCTCAGTCTGTAAAGACTCATTGTTCAAGTCTGTCTTAAAGAAACTTGTCTTTGATCCCAATTGTCTTTTTATCTCATTTCATTATTATTTTTAAATCTATGAAATAACTGAATGCTCACTATTTATTTATTTATTATGGTCAGTGTCTCCGGTTTCTGGCCTACTCTTCTGTCATAGACACTTTCCAGTTTGATTTGCCCCCTTACATTCACCTGAAACTTTCCTCACCAAAGTCTTCCTATGCAAATTGTAGGACCCTTCTTCTGTTCTTCTTTTCCTTGATCAATCAGCTACTTTCCTTCTTGCATTCAAAGTTTATGTCTAGTATAAAGTCCAGGGTATAGCCACTATTTATTTATTTATGTTCCCATCACAGAATCAGCTTTGATAAGTGACTTGATACTCTGCGTAAGTTATTTTCTTAACTGTTCCCAGTTCTGAGTATATGTTGTGCTGCTGACATCATTAAGCTATCTAATTTAAATCTCAGTCATGTTAGGTGAGGTCATTCATGTAGCTGCGGGATGGAGTTATTTCTACTCCAAATCTGCTTCCAACTGTCTAAAGTAAAATCTTGTTCTGCCTCCCTGACACCGCCTTGTGGGTGTGTAATCAGTAACCCATTTGATGTATTCTAGTGCTTTCATTTGGCTTACATCCTGGCTGGTCTCACAGTTTTCTTTTTCAGTCCTTGCATGTCATACTGTCTGTGTTGTATTTCATCTCACTTGGGTCCACATGCCAAAATGCACTGCATGATTTTCTCCGTCCTCATATCAGGCTACAAGTATGTTCTAAGCTCACATCACAAAGAATATTTCATTGCTATAAAATGGGGTAGTAAAAGTCCAGTGAGGGCTGAGTATCTTCAGACTTCATTACTGTAGCTCCAACTTCAAAACACTGTAGAAGATGTGTTTTGTATTTATCTGTATAGTACTCTCCTTGTTCTTTTGTATGCTGTATGCTGATTTGTATCCAGTGCAACTTATACTTTGATTGCAGACCTTTTGGGACATGATAAAAAAAAAGCTGTCAGAGTAATGACAGTAGTCTGTTGGTAGAGATCCTAGATGCTAGTATAACACAAATAATAAATTCCCATAAATAAAGTCTTTACTTGCTCTTAGCTACCTGCTTGCATGAAGTTTACAATGTGAATTTGACCTATGTAATTGATGTTGTTTCTATAGAAAGCTTAAAGAGTCTTTTACATATATAATAGATAGAAATTAGTTATACAACAGCTTGAAATATTTAAAATAGATTCCTGTTGGAAAAGGGAAAGGGAAAGGAAAAGTAAAAGAAGGAAAAGATGTGTTTTTGAAGTGCTAGGTAGCATTAATGGTGTATTACCCTTTTACTTTGTATATATATCTTTCTTCATTTTTTGCATTTTTCTCTGTTGTTTTTGAAAATCAAAATCCTTTGGTAATGTGATTTGTAGGAGAGGAAGAATAAAGCACCACAAATGAAGTGCTTTTAAACAAACTGTAATTAATTACATGTGCAAATGCATTGTCTAAGTTTGGGTTTGCAATTAGATAACTAATTATGTTGAAAATGGCATAGCATATTTAAATAGATGTTGGTGCCTCTGGCTCATCTAGTTCTCTCTAGGCCATTACTTAAGTATGCAACTATTCTCTTGCTGCTAGGTATCACCTGTTCTAGTTTAAAAGCATGGTTGCATGCCTAATTAGACATATAATTGTGACATTTACATATGGAAAATATAAAATCTTTGTATTAATTTAAGGTGCGTTCTTCTACTTCCTACAACTGTCTGTCAAACACTGTACAGAAGACCTGTTTATTATTGCAGCATTTCTTAACAAAAAGAATAAGCTTTCCTCACTATAAAGTACAGAATCCAAATTGTGACCCCTTGTATAATATATAACGTACAACTACCTAGTTCATTTCTTTATAGTTACACTTTTAGCTACATGGTTCCAAGTTCATCAGTTTTTCAAGGTAATTGTTTTAGAGGAGCTTTAATGTCCTCGTAAGAGGAACAGTTAGAGTTAAGAAAGAAGATAGACAATTTTCTCTCAGAAATAGCGTAGACCCAGCCTAGCTGCAAAGAGTAGAAGGAGATAAATCATTTCACCAGTTTCAATGCCATTATTATTTTCTTATATTTAATTTTTGGCTAATAATACATGAGAACCATAATTCTGATAACAAATATTAGAATTGTCAGAACAATCACCATCAAAGATAGCTTGAAGGGTATTTTATGCAGATTTTTTTTATATTTATGGCCTGATAAATTGGATTCTAAATAGCAAATAACCATTTGGATAGCCAGTTCTTTTATCAGTCTGCCAAAAGATAATACTCTCTGCTTATATATGTTCACATTAACAGAAGATACTTAAGGTGTTAAGTCAATGTATGTGATTTTAATATACTATATATCCACATACTTCTGAATTATTTCTTTTCAAAGGCAGTATTGATTCCTTGTACAGTAGATGATAGTCTCATTGTTTTCAAAAGAAGGCAAATACTCATTTAGCATTCATGTCTATTTTAGCATTACATTTAGGAGAGACTGAGGACAGTATTTTGATTTTAAAGTTGTTCTATGAATGACATAGTAACACCTTCTATACAAAAACAAAACAAAACAAAAAAAAAAAAACAAGCAAACAAAAGCACCAATAGTAGAATAGTAGACACAATAGTAGACACAATAGTGGAATAGTAGTCATTGGGCAGATCTGATGCAGACTCCTTGATATTACACAAGATACCAGTGCAGAAAAGGCTACTCTTCATCTTCCTGTGTTTTTCCTGACAATTTTCATAACATGGTTATAATTTAACTGTGTAAACCTCAGATTAGTGAACCAGTTTTCCTGCCAGAACAAGTTTAGTACTGCTTGGTGCTCCATTGTACTTTTTTTCCAGGGCTAGAGTGTATGTGTGTGTACATATATATTTACATATGTATATATTTACATATATATACATGTATATTCCAAAAAATAAATATATTGCCTTCACAGGATAAAGAAAATCTGACTGTCCTGTGTTGAATTTGGAAAATGGCCAACCAAGAACTTTTAATGCTTTTTATTTTGTGATTACTCTTTTCTGATTACTCTTTTACTCAATAGCACTTTCAGAAAGTAATTATCTTTAACTTTCAGTTAAAAAGTCTTCTTCTGCTTGTATTTTAGAGGGATTTTCACATTTAAGAAGCAATTACCTTTCTTCCTTTCATCCCACTTTTTCTCACATATATTGGTAAAAATCTGTGCTGGAAAAAATACTAAGCTTAGGCCCTCTTCATAGATTGTTGCAGTATTTTCACCTTAAAATACTGCTGATAGAGATCCACCATTAATTATGTGTGACAAGTTTGCTAGAAATACTAAAACACCTTTGTACAGGGAAAAATCACATAAACGTCAGCATATTGTAATGATATTTTTTCTAAAAAAAATAAATTGGTTTGGCTTCATCAAGGCATCTTTCATGGTTGACTAGTTTAATATTCATTATGTCAGCTGCAATTTGAAGGTTATTAAGCCTGACCTAGATTTTGTTGGTGTACAGGTTAATCTACTCTGTTATCTTTTTGTATCTGTATGCATTTTAACTCTCACCAATTTCTACTTTTGAGTTAGTGATTAGGAAACTCTTAAGACCAACCCAGATATGGTAAGAGAATTATTCTTTGTAAAAGTTAATGGTGTACTTTTTTTTTTTTTTTTTTTTCCTTTGCACTGTATCCTTTTTGAAAACAGTTATCCAATTATAAACTGGATAAAAGTAGTGATTTAACAAGCACTGTCATCATCCTTCACTAGTCTGGTACAGCAGCAGTTACCATAGGAAGTCAGATCTTTATCCCATGCCATACAGAGAGGACAATGTGAGATAAAGAGGGAGGATAAAGAGGGGTTCAGATAATGGACAGACTCTGTGGTAACAATCAGATGATAGAAGAAAGTTGCTGGAAGCACATCTATTCCCACTCTGAAAAGAGAACAATACTTCCTCTGGAGAGACCTCACATTGCCTCTTCTTTTGAAGCTTTATTCTAAACAAACTAGAAGGTTTCGAACTTTGCATCTAGATGAACAAAAGTGGTATCTTTTTGTTTTGTTTTGTTTTATTAAATATTTGTTTAATACTGAAAAATGCTTTCACATTTATTATCATGTTTTGGTGTTGTTTGGAGTTCTTTTCAACTGAAAATAATTGTTTGGAAAATCCTGGAGTTTTAAGTGTGCTATATTTATCCAAAAACTGACTCTGTACAAGATAACAGGAATTCATATATGGTCTTACTCTCTTTTTATTCAAGAGGTGACCTTCTGTTAATACTCATGCACTGAGGCTCAATTCTATGCTTATAGTTATTTTTCCATCACTCAGGCTTACTTTCTCTTCCTAGCTAAAAGATTTTAAATGATAAAAAGTGCCAGAACATTTTTTTTTAATAAAACCTTCAGTTTTGTCCATCACAGAGTAGTTTTCTGAAAGAATGAAGCCCCATATATGCTGTCTTAAACCTTTACTTAATAATTTCATTAGGTTTAAGGTGTTTTTAGTTAAAGAAGCACCTTTTATTGACAAACATCTTTAATTTTCTTCATCTACTTTGGTAGCAATTGTAGCCATAAAATAGAAATGAAATGGGAAGAATGGTTTAATCAGTTTTCTTGTGAAGAATGAACATAACCATATTCTGACTAATGTTTGTCTGTCTTGTTCTAAACCTTGCAGAAAGCTATTCTACAGTTATCTGAGTAGCCAGAATATTTTTCACAGTAATTCATAAAAGCAAATTATCTTAGTGAAAATTAAGCAATTTTCTCCTGCTGCTTCTAAAGTGATTGAAAAAATTGATCATCATTTCTTCTGAAGAACATCATAGGGCACTGCAATTCGGCATGCTTCTTCTTTCCCTTAGTCTACTTTTTCTAGAGTAAAGAAGCCAAGCTTCTGTTTTTCCTGATGAATCTTATTTGTCACAAACCATCCAGGTCAGAGAAGCCTGAAGTGCATAGAGACACTTCTCATAGAATCATAGAATCATTAGGGTTGGAAAAGACTTCCAAGATCATCTGGTCCAACCATCACACTACCACCAATGTCATCCACTAAACCATGTCTCTAAGCACCAGGTCCAACCTTTCCTTGAACACAGCCAGGTATAATGACTGTACCACTTCCCTAGGCAAACCGTTCCAATGCCTGACTACTCATTCTGAGAATATTCTCCCAGCTTTGAGCAGTGTCTTGAAGACTTCTCAGGGCTGATGATGCCTTTAAAAAAACTTTTAAGCAGACCAGTGTCTGATCGCTTTTCAAACCCTTAAAACTTGTAGCATCCACAACACCCAGTTCAAGCAGTTCTGAAATTTTTCTGTGCACTATTTGAAGAAGCAGTTAGTTTTGAACTTACTACTTTTTGTTTGATGTTCCCTACTTTGCCTATTGGAAAAGCAGTTCCATATTTACCTTCATAAGGTACACCTTTGTACCTTTACTGTTCATAATTTTTTTGATCTTCATGAATCTCTTCTGCCTAGTTATCTCTTTCCCATGCTGAAGAATCCAAGTATTTTTTAACAAGTGTATTGCCCTTCTCTGAATCTTTGTCAGCTTTACTGTATCATTTTCAATTGTTATCAAGATCTATCATATCAGGCATCTATATTAAAACTGCACACAGTACTCAAGAAGAGATACACCATGTTTTTATATAATAACAGAAGGACAATGTCTGTGTGTTGTTTGTTTTTTTTTTTGTTTGTTTTTTTTTTTTGTTTGTTTGTTTGTTTGTTTGTTCATTTTTTTCCTCTTTCTTACTATGCCTAATGCTGGATTTGACTGCTAATAATCATTGAGCTGACCTTTGATCAAATTGTCAGTAATTTTCTCAATTATAATTTACTGTGGTGCAAGTAAGCCCATCCTTCTGTGTATAAAATTATCCCATAATTATTGCTTTACCTACACTGAGACCTAAATCTATGTTTAAAATCTAGCATGACTTGTTTGCTCTTTCCTGGATTCTCTCCAGTAGGTTTTTTGATTTGGAACTTCTGCTTGGACCTAAGCAATTCATAGAAGAAATAAATAGTCCATTTCCCTCATGTTTTATATGCAACAAATCTGTTAACAAATCTCTGTATTACAGCTCTCAAGTACTCTTGTCTTTTTTTTTTTTTTTTTTTTTTTTTTTTTTTTTTTTTATTTTGATCAATATTATCTCATATTTTGTTAGCAGGTACAGTGACCAAATCCTTTTCTGCAAAATACTTGTGAAAATAAAATTAATTTTTTCAGTTGCTCCTTCCTACAGACAGTATTTTGTTCATCTTTAGTCAATCTGACTTTGGTGTGTTTGTGGCCATCTTTAAAATGTAATGGAATCAGTTAAAATTCTGATATTTCTTTTTGAAGTGTTTAAAACCCATCAAAATTTTGTTTCATTAGAGTACTCTCTATTTCATCTCCTACTTCCATAGTAAAAAGGCCATGAAGAACTAAGCATACACTTAGAAATCTTTCACCCATCTAGTTTTACTGTGAGATGAGCATAATCCTAACAAATACTCTGTCAAATAGGTTTAATTATAGGTACTGTAAAACAGGTAGTCCAGGTAGTATGGAATGCATTTCAGAAGCTTTAAGCAACTACACTGTAATTCCAGGTCTTCAGTGTTGTGTTGGTACTGCTGGCACTAAGCTTCTCCTGTGGAGGCTAATTTTTGCAGAGCCACACTGGAGAATATATGCTGTGCTCTTTGATGCTCTAGAAGGTTTAGTGCATCCTAATTTTTTCTTGTCCCTCACAGAATCTAGAAGATGTCATAATAATGTGGCATGCTGCAATAAACAGTGATCTCTCCCTCCCCTTTTCTGTTGGGTGCTTTACAACATGCACTGCTGCATTACTGTTACACATGAATGTGGCAGATTTATTCCCATGACTGCAAAACAAAAACACCCCAAAAAAACATAAAACACATGTTTGAGGATGTTCCTGGGAGGACACCAAAAGGCTTCTTAAAAGGAAGATAAAACACTTCTGTTGCTTTTCCTATGTGTGATAGGCCAGGAGTTATATTACAAATAATAAAAAAATGATTGATTTAACAAAATTACTTTTTAAAAACCAAACTGAAACAAAAAAATCCAAAATTGAAACAAATTCATCATTGTATGTATGCTTCATATTGAATTTATCATAATATCCTCTAGCATTTTTTGGCTGTTGAAGAGACTAACTGCTCAGCAATCTCTGGATCCTCCTTTTCATCTGATATGAACATAGGCACTATGCTTACTTTTGTTAGGTTTCAGAGATATCTTGTGTCCTGCAAGAATTCTTGAAGATAATCATTGGTTCAGAGACTGTCTTGGCTAAGGGAATTTCATTCTACATTACCTTCTTGAGTTCATCCAGAATGTATATCTTATATAATTTATTCTTTCTGTGTTCTGGTTTGCCATCCTAACCCATCATTAAAATTCCTTTAATTAAGTGCTTGGCCATGAATTAAACTTTTCTGTGAAGGCCAATGCAAGTAGAATATTTACCTCCTCCAGCCCTCTCTCAGCTCTATGACGGAAAATCATAGCTTTTAATTCTATGTAAGTATTATGACCATATTATAGCTATTTTTTTCTCTCATTCTTTTCTCATTTTTTTTTCTCATTTACTTAATAAAGTAAATACATTTGAAACTGAAATGCTGTCTTAAACCTTTACTTAATAATTTCATTAGGTTTAAGGTGTTTTTAGTTAAAGAAGCACCTTTTATTGACAAACATCTTTAATTTTCTTCATTTTCCTATGCTTGGTTTTCCCATTTTTTAATTAAACTGTTTGCTCTTGCCTTTTAGGCTTCTTTCTTCTTTCAACTCATTTTGTTCTTTATGTTACCAATTCTATGCCTACAAATTTTAGCTATTCATTTGTAACTATCTTTTTTTTTTTTTTCCCTACATCTTTGTTTCCATTTTCTATAAAAAAGAAATGGCTTTCTCCCCATCTTTAAAGCATGTACTGTAGTTTTATGATTGCTTTCACAGAGACATGTTTCAGTTTCAATTTTACAATGAGTAAAATTTAGTAAGTAACAAGTAACTTACAAGGCAGAAAAAAAATGAACACTGTTGTGCCACCTTCCTAATTTCAGCAGTTTGAAAATATGAGACTTTCAGAGAAACTGTGTGATATCCTGTTTCTGTTACAAACATTTGCTGAGGAGTTCAAATTCCCCATTGCAATTACTCTTCCTATTGAGGGTTGCCTCTAAAACTCACCCGTCTACTACCTCCCACTTTTTATATTGCAATTATATTGAATAAAATAGGCTGTTACGATAGATGCAGTGGATGATAATTCATCTGAGTGTGTCTTCTTTGATAGTAATGAGTTTAGAATAGGTTTGTAACCTTTAAACTTAACTAAGAGAATTCCCAGTTAATGGGTATATACAGTATCTAACAATGGGACTTCAGTCTTGATTGCTGCTTTTACAATCTTAGAGGAGAAGAATGGTAAAAAGCATAAATTGTATTTTAACATACAGTAGATAGAAAATCTTGGGATTAAGGGTCATTGACTGTGGGTCTGAGCAGATAATTGGTAAAAGATACCACCATTTATAATTTTAGAAGGAAAAATCCACTTTCATAAAACTATTTAAAATATAGCCTTATTTAATTTTTGTAGTACAACAAGGTTAAACTAATCACAGTGGAATCTAATAATTGTCGGGGTGATGACCCTTCCAGTACATTGTTACCTAATAATAATCTTTGCAATAGTAAAGGTTTTGGGGGGAGGATATTTACATCAGACTTAAAAAAACTTAAAGTTGAAAAATATATTATAAGACTATAATATCTATCAAATACACAACAATGGGAAATTATTTGGCCAGTATTTTATCTGCCAGTTAGTAACTGATGCTCCTAATGCTAGTAAAATAATGAAGGACATAATCCTGATAAAATACTGAATAAATTACAAAATGATTGTGGATTTTGATTAAATAAAATGCATACCAAACACCACAGTATAACGAGAAGTAAACGTGTTAACATATATTTCATATATGCCAAATATTTACTATTCACCTTTCAGTCAGTTATTACAAAATTTTCTGGCATGCAAAGTGTGATAATGTGTGAGAAAAAAGCCTGGTGTGTACTGCAAAATCAGAGATATTTGTGCAATGTGACAAGATGAGTTGGACTGTAATACAATAAATTGTATCTGCAGAGACATACATCTGCAGCCAGGCAGCACCACTTATCTTCGGGATTTCTAAGACAAAATATAAATTCAGAGAAGGTCATTATTCTGAAAAACCTTGAAGGGAGACAGATATCCCCAGTGCATTTTTGTACAGCAAACTTTGGTAGCATGCACAATGTAGTAGTCTGGATACCTGCAGAATTTTGAATGGTTATATATAAATTACAAAACAGTGTTAATTAAACATTGATTCTATACATTAAAAAACTTTTTTTTTTTTTTTTTTTTTAATTCAGACACCAATTATGCATAAATATATTTCTATTGAAAGATGTACTGTGGGTTGCAATCTAATGGCTCATAAACTGGGTCTAAAAAAAAAAAACAGGTAAAATTCATAATTTTTTAAAGTGAGTTTTAAAGAGTATCTGGTTTTGTCTAGAAGGAAAGCATGATCTAACAAAAGAGTCAGCTGGAATTATGCTAAGAGGTGGGTTTGACCAGTTTATTGAGTGTACAATAGAAAAGTACAGACACTGAGTTTTCAAAATAGTAGTAAGCATGACATACATTAGTAGTCTTGTCAGCTTTTTGAACCTTAGATTGTTTGTCTGTTCTTTTCAAGCAGGTTAAATATTAGTGAGTTATATGTAAGAGAATTTGATATTTGAAGGTTGAAAGATTTGTATTATTATCAGATGGTATAAAGTTAAAAAATACACATTGGATTTCATTACAGTGCTTATTAGCTTTTCAGTATTTCTATTCTTCATTTTCTTTTCTAAGTATTATGTATTGAAACACTAGGAAGAATAAAATTCCATTTTTAGACTTAAAATCATTCTAGTTTTATACTTACTCCTTACTGTATGCAATTCATTGATTTTTCCAACAATATAAAAAACATCTTTTGCCCCAATATATGAATTCACCGAAGAGTTTACCACTTAAGGTCCTCTACACTACTCTATGGTTGGCAGACACATCAGTCTTCCAGGAAGGCTATTTCTTCTGTATGTCAGATAAGGCTGAGAGAGTAGGAGTTTTATTATTCACATTTATCCATTACTTTGACCCCAACAGTCATCTTCTTCCTCTTAACAGATATAGGAGATAAAAAAGAAACAAATGAAATAGAAGCCTGACATTTGGAGATTGACATAGCCTTCAATTTTCAACAGTGAGGAACATCTAGAGCTCTTACTGATTGTGAAGTGTGCATGGTCATATCTTCTGAGAGTCAGTCACAGAAATTTACAGATCAAATACTGTTATTCATTCATGCTAAAAAAAAAACACAAACACTTTTTTAAAAAAAAAAAAATCATGCCAATTTCTGACACCTCTGTCTCCTTACTTACTCTATAGGGAACTGTGTGTTAGTTGGGATTCTTTGGGTTATTTGGGACTGGAATAGTCAGGTATGCATAATTCTTATACATCATACTGGTTTACATATATAAGAACATATGTACGCACACACATGCTCACACACAAACACATACAGTATTCCTATCAGACCTCAATAGGCCTTCAGAAAGCTCAATTTTTGCAGCACTCACAGATAATTGGAAGGTGACTAAGCCCTTTAAAATGCTCAGCTGAAGCAGAGAAATTCCATGTCTGAATCTGTAAATGGCAAAGTAAAGCAGACAGGCCCATAAATTTTGATGTCAAAATGTTTGCCATTAATGCCCTCTCTTTGGACACTACTTCCTCTAGATATGCCCAGCTATCAAATCACATCTCAACTTATATTTGGAACCTTAATAAATGTCTAACTTCATTTCGAAAAAGAACGGATGGGGTCATTGACAAAAACCAGGCTAGGTAGTTCCTGAGACATAAAACTGTCCTGATTATATTACATTTGGATTTATATTGTTAAACTGAATGATGGGAAAATTGCCAAAGAAAATATTAGCATATAAACCTGAAATGGAAGAGAGGACTTGCTTGTTATCTTACTTTCTCTAGCTTTCTCTTGCTTTCTTGCACTCACGCTGTCTCTGTCTCTCCCTGTCTCTCTGTCTCTCTCACCTTTCCTGTTCAGAATAAGTGAGATCAGAATCAGATCTGCAGGGCATATTCCTAAGCAACTGTTTTTGGTGAAGAGATGTGGGATGAAATGATGACCCCCACTGCAGCTGACAGTAGAACTCCCATTGATTTCAAAAAAGGCAGAAGTTCACCCAGGGAGAGCAGCGTACCTCTTGTGAGGAAGTAGTCCACAGAAGGCTGGTGGGGAAAGAGGAAATTTGTTACAAAATATTACATGAAAGAAGCATTATATCTGATAATGTATGTGCATAAATCAGAAAGTTTAATATTTTAGTTCCTATAGCAACAATAACAATGCCACATTGCACATTTCTGATTAGGTGTCAGGTTTTTAAAAGCATATAATGTAACAACACACTATTCAATATATAATATAGAAGAAGAAAGCATTATAGGGTCTATAACTTTGAATTTCTTTCTTCTTTTAGATCCTTAAAAAAAAATTTAAACATTTTTCTTCAGGTTGAGTAATTAATAACTTGTTTATATTTATATGCCATATTCCATAGCCATGGGTGCCCTGCAGATAATGCTATAATCCGAGCACTATTTTAAGTTTTATGTTTTGTCAGGTTTTGGTAGCTGATGAGATTTTGATAGGAGACTTCTCATGGTGGTGACTTGTTTGGGAACAATATACCCAATAATATTTTCTAACTATCCATCTCTGACTAGATAGAAGACCCAAGTTAAATCATAGAATCATAGAATGGTTTGGGTTGGAAAGGTCATCTACTTCCAACTCTGTTGTCACGAGCAGGGGGACACCTTCCAGTAGCTCAGTTTGCTTAAAGCTCTATCCAGCCTGGCCTTAAATACTTCCAGGGAGGAGGCAATCTGTAAGATCAGAAGGAATATGAACCTGTAATTCAGAAATAAGAAGGTTCTCTCTTCTGAGTCATCCAGCTTTGCAAGTAAGTTATATTACTGTACAAGATTTAAGCCATTTGTGGTAAAGACATTGACTTCATGTTTGCACACTGATGTTAATGAAATGGCAGTACTGAAAATAAATACGATATCTAATTGAACAGGTGAATCATCTGATTATACTCCTGACATTTGTTCAATTTATCTCTTTATCTTTCAATGCCATTTTTCTCTTTTACCTATTTCTGACTTTTTCATGTTTTCATGATTTTTTTTTTCACTGTGCTCAAAAACTGCCATCCATTTCTTTGCACTTTATGGTGTGTGTATCATGTATGCACTGCGTATGTATCGTTTTCTAATATTCTCTGGCTACAGAAATATCAAGGAAGTTAGGAAGTGTGCTGCCTTGCCTGAAAAAAAATAAAAATAAAACATCTACCTAATATCTTCAGCCTGAAAAATCCAGTGCTCTTACAAATTTAATGGCTTACAACCTGACTTTTAGCTGTTGTTGCCTCTGCTGATGTCCTGTTAGAGCCACTGTATTTCTTATCAGCAAGGTTGTCATTTTGGAGAAGCAGGTATGCACAGCAGCAGAGAGCTGTGTTGACAGAAGAACTTGCAGATAAAGAACATACTTTAATGTGCTTTTCACAAAGCAAATCTTTGCAGCCTCATGTGAACAGCTGCAGCTCTGAAGCATGTAGGGAATCTTTTGCTGGCTGTAGTTAGTAAATGACATCCTATGAAGAGAGAAGAGATGCTATGGAGTTAAGAGTATGGCTCTTTAGAAGGGTTGTATCAAAGCGTAACAGCGCTCAAGGTTTTGCTTGTTCTAATTCAACAAGCACTAAGAATTTATTGGACCGATTCCACTGAACCCTTGTGAAGTGCATGCTGTCTCTAGAAGTATTCCTTAGGGTAGCTGAGAAACCTAAAAGCCATTGTAGAACAGATCTAACATTTATTAGCTTTTCCCTTGAGGAAACATAGAAGAAGGGGAGAAGTATGTGAAAGGAAGATATAATGGCCTACAGAGAAAGAAATGATGATGATGACGACAATAATAATAATAATAATAATAATAATATAACTAATATAACTAAACCATTCCTAAAAAGCAACAGAAGTCTGAAATGGAAGTGACTGTTTTGTCTGCTGTGGAATTGCTCGGTTATATTTCCAAGTTTCCCAGCAGCTGTTTTCAAGATATTGGTACAACTGAGAAGTCCCTTTGCAGTTACAGTGTGAAAGGCTTGGGCAGAAAACCTGCTCCCTTCCTCCCTCCCTCTCAGTAACTCCCCTGTTAGATAATTTCAATGTTGCTAGTAATTTGATTTTTCTCATTATGTCAAGTTCTGTAGTATTTCCACGGCAATATGGTAGGTAACTTGTAGCTTTGAAGTTTATCTCAGACACACCAGGTGTACTGACCAGTGCCACAGCAAGGCGCTGGTTGCGGTTTATCAGGTGAGACTCTGAGGAATAAATGGGATTTGCCCTACAGGGGAAAAGCACATGATGTGCCCTTAGTCATTTTCCCAGAGGAGATAAAGTCTGAGTGTCCCTCTTGTAAAAAAAAAATACAAACTGATTCATTGAATGGGACAAAGAATTGGCAGTCATCTGACTGCAACTCTGTTTCACTTTCCTATGCAACCCTATTTTCCTTCTCTCAATGGCCTATACAGAAGAATTGAACTCTAAAGCTTCCTCTAAAGAAATTAACGTGTGCATCTTTTTGCTTTGAAGCAAATATTTACATTTTTTTGAGATTATTTCTCTTTCTCTTGTAAAGATGCTGCATTATGACAGGGAGAGCTACTCACGGGGGATTATATAGTGCCACTTCCTTGTGTAGCTAGGCATGAGGAATTAATTACAGTCTTAATGCTCCAGGGAAGTGACAGATTATGACTGACACGGAGTTGTGCTGGAGCAGCTCATCTGAATGAAAGGCAGGAAAGGTTGGCTCTCTTGGCTCCCCTCCCACTGTTAGGCAGTACAGATATGTGTTTTTTAAATGGCAAGTGGGATAGGAGCCTCCCCATCCAACCCCTGCCCTACAGCAACATTGACCATTTGGTCAATGCCAACCTGAATCTGAGTCAGCAGTGTGCCCTAGAAGCCAAAATGTCCAGTTGTACCCTGGGATGCATCAAGCATGGCATTGCTAGCTGGTCAAGGGAAGTGATTATCTAGCTCATGCTCTGTACTCACCTCTGCCTTACCTTGAACACTGTGTGCAGTTTTGGGCACCACAATATAAGAAGGACATAAAACAGGGAGAGCATCCACAGGAGGGCTACAAAGCTGGTGAAGTGTCTAGAGGGGAAGATGTATGTGGAATGGCTGAAGTCACTGGGATTGTTCAGCCTAGAGAAAAAGCCTGAGGGGAGGTCTCATGACAGCCTATAGATTCCTTACGAGGGCAGCAGAGGGGTAGATGCTGATCTCTTCTCTCTGATGACAGTGACAGGACATGAGGGAACTGGGACAGGGGAAGCTCAGACTGGATTTCAGGAAAAGGGTCTTTACCAAGAGGGTAGTCAGGCACTACAGCAGGCTCCCCAGAGATGTGGTCACTGTACTGAGACTCCCAGAGTTCAAGAAGCACTCTCAAACATTTAGTTTTTTGGAGCCAGGTGTTGGACTTGTGGGTGCCTTCCAACTTGGGATATTCTATGATTCTATATTATGTAAAGTGAACACGTTATCTTTCTTGCTACATGCAGTACAAAAGAAATGTGCAACTCAAACTTGGAAGTGATTTTCCCATTTCACATCAAAGCCTTTCAAAAAGTTTCCAAGAGAACTGACAGTGAAAATGCATACCATAGTAGGATTGCCGGCTGCAACTTATTTTATTCACAGCTTTATCAGTACTAGTTTTAACCATCCCTATATAGCTAATATGTTTATTCTTGTCCATCACCTTAATCTGGTAGGTGTTTGTGTCTGATGGACATTTCCACTGAACCCAAGAACTGATTCAGGCAATCTGACTCCTGTTTCTAATGTCACTTTTTTCTACTCATTTGTAGTAGACTAGCAAAGTGCTAGCCCAAAATAAGGGGTTCAGGGGATTCAGTGTCTCCCTCTAGAAAGATACTGGAAACTTCTCCAGTCTCTGTGGGTCTCCATTTTTTTTATCCTCTGACATTACTGGGGGCACTCAGGATATTTTCAGTTTATTATTATTATTATTATTATTATTATTTAATCAGGAAGTGCTGAATTTGTGTGATTTGCTGTTAAAAATCTATATAGATATTGGTAAATGTTTAGTTTGGGTGTTACTCATTCTGTGGATGGAAATTCTCATCAGAACTAAAAAGATCCATCCCAAGGACTGTAAGTCAGTAGTAGGCTTTGGTCTGAATCTGAGTTAGGCAGAGCTGGATCACCATGTGCAGTATCTGAGATGGCCTAGGACAGTCTGTAGGATACAACACTTGTCCTGGCTAACTTTCTCCTCTCAGTGTGGTGAAAGATGTCTGTTTCAACCTTATGAAGAAAGGGAAGGTACTTGAAAGAGCAGATTTTCTCTGGGGACATGAAAATAATTTCCACTGGTTTGAGTCACCAACCTATGGAATCTGATGTTAATAATCTAAAACTGGGAGTTATAAAGTTTAAATAGATTAATTCCACAAATTATAAGATTGAGTCTTATTCATTCTCTTTTTGCTTTGCAGCATACCAATAAATTTTCAAACTTTTCAGTATATATTAACAGAAAATAGAGCAACTTTTCTGTGATTTTTACATAAGAATTTGGATATTTGTGTCTGTCTCAGGCTATTATGGTTTCTATGGCTTCCTGTCACTGTATTCTCACTTCTTTAGAACCATCTGATCATGCAGATAGTACTTTTTCCAGAAATGCCAACATGCTGGGATTCTCCATTGTTAATACCAAAATACCTATTTTTTTCCTGGTCTCACACTGCAAGATTATGCAAACCAAAATCAGGAATACTTCCTGTGTAGCACTTTGCAGCTCAAAAAAGAAATATAAAAGTACTCCTAGCTGCCAAGTATTTCATAATGATACAAGACTCAGTAAAATGTTCGGCATACTTGTGTTCCTGTTAACATACAAGTCAGTGACATGCAAGTTGCTGCAATGGCCAGACGCAGGCTAAGATTCTCTATTGATATGAAAAATGATCAAAGAATAATTCTAAAGGCTTTTTCAAGAACTGATATTGAATGAACATTTTCTTGGCTTAGTAACTTTAAATGGAAAACCATACCTGGGGAGAAGGAGAACAGGGGCAATATGCCAGTTTAATGAGACATCAATTGACTCAGTGCTGTGAGGTTACTGAATGCAGTGGAAGTATTAATGAGGGCAATGTCCTTTCCTTTTCTAAGTGATTCAGATTATTTCTTTGACGATCTTTGGTCTAAAATTTCTACTGCTTTGCAGTGTTTTGCTGTTAACAAGGCAAGATGGAATTCCAGTATTGTGAGAAAAAAAAGGAAACTATCATTATTGTCTATTCCTAAGAGCAAAGATCAGCTTTCTAAAGCTTTTTAGGCTCCATGAAGCACCACTTTACTATAGTCCAACATTAGACTGCATGTAATTGAGCTCTTTCAGAAAAAAATGTTTAAACATGGACTCATGGCAAATAGTAGGCTGCTCTGAACAGTATTAGACTATTCCTAAGTTAAGTGTTTTTATTTATTAAGTTTCCCCGGTGACGTAAATTGCAGTACTAAATCTGAATATAAAAAATAAAATAAAAAAATAAAATAAATGAAAATAAAAATCAGCATAGATCTGCCTTAACAGGCCAAGAATGTAAAGCCCCTAAAGAACACTGTTAATTCGTACTTCTTGAGACATTATTTTAAAGAGAAACAGAGATTAAAGAGAAAAACAACTAAAATGATACTGATGGAGCAGTTGCTGGGTATGGACAACTGAATCTTCAGTTTGCAGAGGTTGAGGAGAGAAATACAAAGGTTTGTAAACTGAAGATTTACAAAACTGGGAAAGCAGTGTATGAGCTGAATTGATCACCAGATCCCACATGCATAATTTGGGGCACTACACAAGATTGCTAGGAGATCGGTCTATAGCAAATCAGAGAAAATACTTAATGAACTTCTGGAATTTGTTGGCCCAGGAAATTGTGCAGGTAGAGAGTATTAACAGTTTCAAAAAGGGGCTACACAATTTAATGGATTATGGATCAATAAAGAGATACTAAAAGAAGTAGACAATGACATATGATCAGACATGTCCAATACAGTAAATATTGATGCTGGGAAAGTAGCTTGGAGGGAGTGGCCAGGCTTACATTGTTGTCCTGGTCATCATCTACTTTTGCAGGTCTTTGGAGACAGAATAGAGGGCTAGATGGACTGCTGCTTAGACCTAAAAATAACGTATTTCTTAAACTCTAAATATAAGATTAAAGATGAGTATGCTTTTTGGAGATTTTGTAATGTAGTCTTACACTAATCTAGTATCAGAAAAAGAGTGCATAATATTTACTTCATATTGTAATTGTTTAGCTCAGTAGTAATAATTGCTTGCAGAAACCTCCTAGAAATTGTTGTCTTTGAAAAAAAAAAGCAAAAAAAAAAAAAGACCTATCTTGAATATTTTTTTCATTTTTGCTTTTTTTTTTTTTTTCCTTTTTTTTTTTTCCTTAAAATAATCATACAGCTGCTGTAAGGAAAAAAATCACCATTCACTTTGGCTGATTGCTTATTTAGCGAGTGCTTTACAGGACTGAGACAAGACAGGAATTTTCTCATATTGGCAACTCAAGGTGGATATGTTAGCCCTCTGAATAAACTGAATAAACATGTATGTGTTCACACGTTCGTGCACACACCAATACTTAAGTTAAAATACTTTGTAATATGAAGAAGTTATAGTTTACCTTCTCTAGTCTTTTTCTGTTTTGGGTAGGATTAGAAAGAGGAGGAAGAACCTGAATCCTAAGTTAATGTTTAGACAGTTGGCTAGAAATTAATACCAGCTGTTGTGTGCTGTGATCTCTACATTTTTTGTTTGTACTAACTGTCAGGCATGAAGGCACCAACATCATCTAATTAATGAGTTTAATTAGAATTGTGAAGAAATTATGGAATTAGGCACCTGTGACTTTAGTTAAAAAAAAAAAAAAAGAGATACTTATTTTTTAAAAAATGAAAAATTAATGGCATTTTTTCAGTCCTTTTATTCAGTAATTTATGTGTCTACTTCTTGAAATTATTTCAGGGGTCTCTTTGGAGTAACATGTGTATCAGATGTAAATATATTGGTAGACTCGTTTCAAGCAAAACTCCTCTTTTATCCAACTTCCCTTGCCTGAACTTGTTAACAAACTGTCTCAAATAGACACAGTTTGAATTCAGTTTGGATAAATCTTGAATACCCTTCAAGACTTCCATCTGTGGAAGGCCATACGATTTTATTCTAGATCAAAATTACCTGGGATGTGACACTGCAGTGAGGTTTCAGGACAACAGTGAGAGAAAATATGCCTCACTGTTCCCTGGGTATACCCAGGTAAACATCTGTGTGCACAGTGAGCAAGGTGGGCATACCAGGATCCAGATAACTGGATCCTTAGCTGACTTTGGGTTATCCATGAGTGACAGTGGGATCCTTCTCGGGAGATCTGGAGGCTTCCTACCCAAGGACAGGTAATACATGCAGGCAAGGAAAGTTATTCAGCCATATGCTCTGTGGGCATTGTCGAGAACCTTAGTTCTCGTCAAGTGTCAGTAGGGGTATGTGGATCTGGGTCAGATAGCATGGTGAGCTGAAGACAAGATAGGTGTAGCCAGTGAATGAGAATTAAGTGCATTGTTTTGTAATATTTAGTTCAGCAACAACAGTACATCAGCTCACGTTTGTTATGGACAGGCAGTAACCCATTTCTGACTACTTCAATTTTCTCTTAATCTGCTGATCAGGATATTTTTTTAAAATTCAGTTAATGTAGCTGTGATGGAGAAGACATTAAACATTTAATATTTTATACAAGAAATCTATATCTTTCACTGGATATTTCCCAATAAAAAGGAAAAAATGAAGCCTCTCTACAGTCACATGAATTTATAATGCTAAACAGAAAAAACTAACTGAAATATTTTACAAACCGAAATGCCAATTTTGAGAAGTGCTCCATGATAAAGGCTCCTGAAAGTGACATTCTGTATCTTTTGAAAGTTTGTACTTGGAATTATTTAAATGCTCTTTCAGAAAAGTCTGTATTACAACTGCTTTATTATATTTTCTTTTTCATTTGCATAATGATGTGTACTACTTTCACCATGTGTCAAGACATTTCAAGAGTAGCAATTTATACTATGGTGTACAGTAGTAATGCTGGAAAAAAATCACACCTGGAAGTTTCTTTTATAAAATATTTGTAGGCAGTTGAGGATCATATTATAGATCATTTTAAATTTAAACATGATTTGAAATAATGTTGATATATAATCCAAGGTTGAATTTAATTGTATATAAGAGATGGGCAAACCTCAAAGAATTAAGTCTTGTAAAACTGTGATTTCAAAGTTCAGTTTGAATAGTTCAAAAGTAGCTGTTTTCTGCAGTCTGATCATTCTCTCTCTGTGTTTATATCTCTTAGCAGAAACCATATGAAACATATTGTTTTTTAGGTTTTAGGAGGAAGCTTTTGAGATTAAATACAGGCACATCCAACCTTTTTATGAACACAGCTATTGTCGCATGGGAAAGCAAACATACCAATAAACAAAACCAACCAATTCCTTCTCTTATTTAGCTTTTTTTAAAAAAATAAAAATAAAAAAATCAAGAAAGCTTGTAATGAATGGTACTTTCAATTTAAATTGTTCTTGGTTCTGCATTACATCTCCCAAATTCTGATCAGTGTCATATTGCGTTTAAAAAGGCTATTCTGATGGTGTAACTCTATTTCCTTGACGTTACATCAATTATTCCTGATTTTTCTCCACATGAAGTATCAGTCTGATCAGTCTGATTTCTTTATTACTGTTACATCTTTATTAATATTAAATATTTTTCCTAAATATTTGAGATAAAATAATTGTAATGTTTAGGAATTTGAAAATTCATAACTTGTATAATTGAAAACACATTAATTCAATATCACTTTTTTTTTTTTTTTAATGGCTTTACTTGCCAGCTTCTTAATTATCTGCTTGATAGGAGACTCCTTTAAAAATGAAAATGTACTTTTAAAGGAAAAATAATAAAGGGCAATAATAAAGGGCATCTTTTCTTACTTTTCCCTAACTTTAACAGAATGAAGCATGTAAAGTTTCTGGCTTCCATTGTACAGAGAATAACAACTTTCCAGTTTCCATAAATAAAAAAATACATCTTGAAAGCACTTATTAAATTAAGTTTCTACATTTTGTCTGTGCTGCCTAAAGCAGATTAGGAAATTTTAATACCTTTAGTTAGTGTTAAGCAATAATGAAGGTAGAACAATTAGCTTCTGTATGAGAGGTGTGTGGGTGGGGAATTATTTTGTACATTTGGAGCTAGGCAGAGATATTGCCCAATTCTTTTAGCAGTCACAGGTCTACAAGACTCTGATTCTAACAGAGATAGCTATTCAACAGTTGATCATATAAGGTTAAAAAAAAAGAAAAAAAATAATAATAAAAAAAACACCCAGCAAATGGAGTATTGTTCTATGTGATGTGTTAAAACTTCTTTTTGCACTTGCAAATGTCATTCTGACACGTACAGTTCTGCAGAATCTCTTTACTAACTAAACTGTACGCAGTCATAGATCTTACTTTTTCTCAGTCTTGAGTAAGTTATTTTAGTCTTTGCGGAGAAGACAACATTAAAAATATATGTTTTGAATGGCCCCTTTGCACCACCAAGCAAAGTATGTTTTCATTCTTGGCAGAACTGGTTACACTGCGCTGAATATATACGGTGCTCCAACAGTACTTTGTATAGCATGGCTCCCTATTTCAGGCTCTGTGGGTCCAGTAAAACTGAATCATCTGAATCTCAGCTAATCTCAGACTTCTTGCTGCCACTTCTGCCCCAGAAAGAGCTTTGCTACTACAGCAGTTCCTTGGTACTTTATTGTAGGCACCTAGACATGGACAGAAGTGCCAGGTACCTAAATAGCCTAGACTCCAAAATAAATGTGGTCAAAAGCACAACTAAAGTCTTATAAAGTCCAAGAGGAGTTTAACCCCCTTTATTATTGCTACAGAATGCTGTAATCACCAAGCTGCAAGCATGTTCATGGTGACTCTGTGCCCTTTTCTTCCTTCATGAGCTGAGTTGGGGATTGAAAGAGGTGGTTGAAGTTTAATTGAAAGTGATTCAGCAATAGAGCAGGTGAAAAACAACAACAAAGAAAAAAAAAAAAAAGAAACTAGTTCTAGTCCAGCTGCTAGCACACCCTTCCTGAGAAGATGAAAGATCTGTGATCACCCCAAAGGGTTTGGTTGTCTTAATGCAATGATTTCATGTTACAGAACCAAGATACCCTTGTTGCTTACATCAAGAGTCTAGAGTGCTAGGTTGGTACAAAAAAAGTCTTTTTCTCCTTGACTACATATTTTTCCCTAGCTGCACAGTGATGTGGCCTCAAAAGTTCAGTTTAATATTTCTCTTCATCCTCTCCTCTCTACCTAATATTTGGGATTCAACCTGCCTTAAGGTGAGGAGGATAGAGAAATCAGGATGTAAGTGTTTTAACCTGTAACCCATTAACATCTAGCAGTGACAAAGTGGCAGTGCTGCTATGACTACCTCTATGAGCTCTTTCTGAAAAAAATAAATAAAATAAAGTGAGCTCGCCTCCATTCAGCATTTCCTCAGAAGATGAATACAGGATTAATCTGTGGTGATAGAAGCCATAATTTTGCCCCTAGGATACAAATAATTTTTGAACTTTTTTCCTGTCCTTCCCTCCTCCCACTCGCCTGTAAGAGCACATTTGCTGGGAGGCTTACGTGGCCAGTGGTGCCCAACCTGAGGCTGAGAAACATACAGGGTAACTGAAGAGTAGGCTATGGCCTCTGTCTTGACAGTGTTGGTGGCAGAAGAAATGGCAGATTTACTGCTAGAGCAGAGGACTTGGCTGAAGAGAAACAGAGTGAGTTTAAGCAAAAGGAATTTTGTAGATAACTTTATTTAACAATTGCAGATTCTACAGGCTGGAGGTTAATCGTTGAGTTGCCTTTTGAGTTTCATAAATTTTAATCTCAAAAAAAGTTAGATATTCTCTTCTCTTAAGTTGGCCTAGGCTTACTGAGAGGAAAACCTACCCATCTATGACCTTAAGAGGGAAAAGGCATTATACTGCTGCAGTATTAAGTCCAAACTTATCAGATGAAATCTTAGTCCTATTTTGAAAGAAAAAAAATAAAATTTGCAGTACTGTAAACAACTGTCTTCAGTTCTTTCAGAGCCGTCTAAAGCTAATTTTTTTCTCATCAATTTTCGCAATTGATTCATTATTAATAAAAATATAACTGGGTGCAAGAAGTAATCTTTTTGATAGCAGAACTTCTTTGGCCTTCATTTATCCTGTTCTTACAGGTATAAAATTTCCAAATTGACAATGATAATAGGGTTTGGTAATTTTACTTAAACAACCTAGAATAACTAGTAAGTTTTTACCTCGGTAAAACTATGAAGCTAATGATATTGAATTTAAATGACTCCTATCTAATACCCCATCTATCTAATATATGATATTATATTGTTAACAGATTGTAAAGATATTAACAAAAAACTCTCATGTTAATTTTTAATATAACTTAGTAGAGAAATGTGAGTAGATAATGATGAATACATTCATATGGTTAAGGGGACTTCTATCAAAAAAGCAAACTGATTAATTTTTATAATTTCAACTTGAAAGGGCACAGTATTGGCAGTTGGAATCAGATTCACAAGTGAAAGGCTATAGTAGAGAAAAATGAGATATAGTATGTTTTCTTTTTGCTGAATCAGTAAGCTGGTTAGTCATTTAAATGAAGCAAATGTAACAAATGAAATGTTGCACTTTTTTTTTTTTTTTTTTTTTTTCCCGACTAAAAATTGCTTTTCTGTTTTTGTTTTAATTTTTTAATTTATCCTGAAAATAATTATGGTTCTTCTGGTTGAGAGAATGCACTGAACAAAATAATGTAGTCTCAGTATCTCAAATAGGAATGACAGACTCATGTAAAAGTGCATAAGAATATTTATTTTCAAATATATATACCATATGCCATTATTTTTAGGTAGTATCTAATGTTGAACAAATTATAAAATGCATATTGATACCAAATTTAGAATTTTCTGATACTTATTTTAAATTCAAATACTCTCAACACAGTTACTTAGAAGTTACTTATGAACATTGAAAGGAATATGTTCCTTGAACAAGGAATCCACAGTATCACCTCAACAGTCTTTTGCTACACATTTGATCAATTTGGAGGGGAAAGAAAAGTCTGCATTTATGATTCTGCATTTATATGTGTCATTGCATATCAGCAGAAATCATCCATAAATACATAAAAATTTCACCAAAATTACATTTTTCTTAAGAAGGTTGAGGAGGGTTACTGTGGAAAGGATCATAAAATGTGACTGCTGTTAGTGCTAGAGCAGATGAAAGACATACAGTGAAAAGTAAGTGGCACAAAATATGAAGGGAATGAAACCACACATGATACAGGAGAAAGGGATAAAGTCATCAGGGGGAAGGCAACTACTGTTAGTTGATGGTTCTTAGCAGTGGGAGCAAAATGAGTTCTGCTGTGCATGAATAAGTGATATTAAATGCTTGAGGTAGCCACATGCCTCCTGACTCTGTAAGCAAAACTCTCAGGAACAGAGGAATTCCCATACCACTAAGTGCTTATGTGATCTGCAGTGCTCTTTTAAGTGATTTCTAAAGGAAAGTAGGATGAGTTGAAAAGATTACAGAAAGGCAATGTGAGGCTGAAAAGGGGAATCACAAAAACTGATTGCAAGTAAACACAAAAAATTGTAGTTGAAGAAAAAGCACTTCTTTAAAATTTAGATCCTCTGGCATTGCTAGTTGATACTGCTGCTACAGCCCTACTGTTCACAAAATTTAGAAAATATTTTCTGTTAGCTGTAGCTTTTTTTTTTTTTTTTTTTTTTTTTTTTTTAATCCTGACTTAACAGATTGGTTGCCCAGCACCTGTGTAACAGTCCTTTCTTATGCAGTATATAAATATATATATATATGCATATATATTTGTAGGTAAAAATATTGGTAGGCAAAATATAGTCCCTAGATATGTGACATATCTTTAAAGTGAAGAGGAGAATATGCAATGAAAATAAAATACAACCTAGATATGTTATCGTCTTATATATTTATCCTCAAAGATTAAGTCAAATTACAGTTTTGGGAAAAAATATGAATGGGCAAAGTCATGGAAAACCTTCTCCAGAAAGAGATATATGAAGGAAGCAGATAAATGTGCATTGTGTCATATACATCAAGCATATAAAGCAACAGCAGCTGCATAATGGCTTACTCATTAAAAAACTTAGAACTGTTTTGAAAATATTTTGAAAATTCAGAAAAAAATTGAAGAAAATATACTTTAAGAAAAATTGAAACTACCATTCTAATGCTGATAATAGTCAAACAAGTGTTAAAGGTAGCAGAGGAGTTCATTAAGAAAGAATACATAAGGTCAGACATCAGAAACTAAAGTGTCTAAAGTATCTTAGAAACCTAGCTTTATTTCATTGTATGTGTGGTTCAGGATATGTGTATTTCCATTCATCAATTTAAATCTCTCTACAACATAGGCAGGTAAAAAACAAGTAGGTCAAAATAAAGCTTGCAGAGATTAAGGAATCTGTCAGGGGTCATATGTAAAAAAAAAAAAAAAAAAAAAAAAAAAGATAAAGTTATTAATATAAAAGTAGATGTACAGCACATATTTTCATATTCTCCTGACTTCTGAGGGGGAAGATAAATTTATCTTGGCAAAGATCCATGCTAAACTTTGAAGAGTAGCTTCCGTAACTATTTGTAATATGGCACTGGAAGTTGTATCTTCACTGATATATATGCATCAAAATTATCTTCATTTCCATTACAAAAAGAATAAAAGTAGAGTACTTTTTGGGTGACAATATTTTTAGAACATTTGACTTAGTCTTATATGTTTTCACACAGAAGATTATTCACAAAAACTGTAAATATCAGTATTTGGTTAGACTGGTTTTTAATTTAAGTTAAAATCCAGTAATTTTTCTAAATACTCTATGTTTTAAAAGTGATTAACAGCAATTTTGAAGAAGCTGGTGAAGCAAGTAATGACTAAATAATTATTTTGCTTAGAATAACCCCGTTTGAGAAAATATCTAATTAATAAAAGAGAGCTACAAATGTCTGCCATGACTTCTAGATTAGATTTCTAAAGATATTTACTGTTACTGAGACTTATAAATCTGCAATGATGCAACAAAATTGGCTGTGGCATCACTTTGGTAAGAAGTCTTTAGCTGGGAAAAAAAAATTAAAAAAATTAAAATAAAAAAGAGACACCATCTGAAGTTCAGCATCATTCTTGCTTCGCTTATTACAAAAAACTTGTTTTTATTGTCCTGTTCTGAATGAGAAAACTAGTCAATTAGTCTTCATTTTTCAAAAATCTTCAAAATATCTCTTTCATAGCAAAAGATGAAACCTACATTGTTTAGGCGGTTGAAAATTTGCCCAAGTATGGGTGAAGGAATCATTTGTCCCCTTAACAACTGCTCCTAATCTCCCCAATCTGGAGTCTCTTGTTTCTTTTATTTCAGCCTACCTGCTTTTGGAGGTCCATCCCAAACATGGGTCTCCTCCAGCACTTCTCCAGAGCATAGTTTCAACTCAGATCTATTTCAGTAATCGATTGATCTGCAGCTTTTAAGAAAAACATGTTTCAGTTCTGAGGCAATTGTTAATAGCTGCAGAAAACCAAAGAATATTTCCAAACCTACTGACACACTCTCATGCATAGTCTGGTAACCTGGCCTTAAAACAAAATATTTATTTGGTTCACACACACAAACCTGTCTTGTAAAGGCAGCTGATTAAGTAACAGCTTGTGGTCAAAAGCATATAGAACTTGTAAGGGAAGGGTTAAAGTAAGAAGACACAGTTGGCTGCATGTGTCTGTTGGAAGGGAAAAAAAGAGATTTCTTAGGGGCTGGAAGGTGTTTAGTGTCATGTGGAAAGTGTCCTGTGGTGATACTAATATAATTTACATGATACATTACAATAAGGTTTGTACCTTGGGATCTGGGTGTCATCTGAAACTGAATATCTTACTAAGTTTTTATTCTATGAAGTTGATGAAGATGGACACGTGATAAATTTCCATGTGCATCAATTTATCTTGTTTGGAAAAAGTTGTTCTTAGCATGATATAGGTGACCTTCCCCCCTCCCCCCCTTTTATTTTTTTTCAAAAGAGTTTGTGTATGTTTACTATCTCCCATGCAAACAATAAATTATCTACAGTGTCTGTTCCCTGATGGCACCCAAAGGTATGGAGATTGCAGGGACCTTCTTATTTCTCAAGGTCGAAACAAGTGGAAGGCAATCATTCCTCATCCAACTTAGCAGAGCCAAGTTGCTTGCTTTGGCACCGGTACCACATCCTAAAAAAGCAGATTTTTCTTGCTAGTGGACAGGTGGTTAGAATGCCATATAGAGCTCATTTTTGACTGTCAAGATTTAAATTATTTCTCAGCCAAGGATAGATATAAGTACATCTGTTAACTATTAAAGCATGGAGTTAAAAAAAAAAAAAAAAGCCAACCAAACAAAAAAAACACAACCAAAATACCACCTTTGCATTGGGTTCAAAATGTATTTGAAATGTAAGGAAAAAAAAAAAAGAAATTTCAGACAAATTTCTATAAAAGTGACTAAAAGGATAAAAGTAATTCCATTACATTCTCATCCATAAAATTAATGGAACTCTCCTAGAATCAGTGTTATTACAGTGAGTAGTCAAAATGGGTTTGAGCAACTGTAGCATAGGCTATCATTGCTAAACTCTCAAATACCTAGGCAAAAGCTGAAATATTTATTTACACACATCAGTATAGTTTTTTACAGGTGCTTGACTACTTTGTATGAAAATCTGGGTATTTTAATGTCTTTACCTATACTATTCTGAAAGTGGATTTTTGAAACGGTAAAATGAGCAGGACATAAAGTGCTGAACAGTTTATTTTTTAAAATATATTATTTTTCATAAAGTGAAAGACTGCCCTTTATCAGGAGAGGCTTTCTGAAATGTAAAAGATTGTTCAGTAATTATAACTTGTGCTAATGAACTGGATATGGAATTAACAAATACTAAGTTAATTATCACTTGCACAAATTGTTCTCTTAAGAATTCACTCAGAAATCTTCTGAATTTAATTAAATACTTAGTGTGTGAGAGCTAACGGAGGTCAAGATTACATGCAAATGCAGAAAAATGAGTTGAAGTATTCTCTTAACTTAGAAGGAAAAATAATAGTTTTTTTTTTTTTTTTGTACTACTTTCAAAATATACAATTTATTGCATTCCTTTTGTAGCAAAGGCCTCTCAGAATGAGTTGATATAAAATTACTGGTGAACTAATTGTGCTTTTATTGGATATTTTACTTGAGGATTTTAGGTATTGTTGTTATTGATGAAGATTGTTAGAAACATTTCTAAGTGATTTGTCACTTTTTTTTTTTTTTTTTTTTGGAATTAGTGATAATTATACTTGTAATTTTTAATTATTTATTTTAAATAATTATTTATTTTTAATTATATGGTCCTGAATCTGAAAAGTGGAGGGCAGTTGCCTGCAAGGCATAGCATTCTCTTATCGTTAAGAGAGAGACTTCAATCAAAATATCTCTTTCCACTCAGAAATAATGTTGCACAATTTGTGTTATAATTTGGCCTTGTGGGACTGCATAAAAAGAAGGGTGATGTATCCTTTCAGCATGTCTGGCTAAAATGTTTAACTAATGAAATAAATGAATGGCAGTTGGTGTATTAAGAGGAAGAGCCATATTGCCAATGTGGCGCACACACATGATCTCCTTGTAATTTAGGACTGAGATTAAAGTGTTTAATTTCTGTAAAATTCATGTGAGAGAGAGGCAGTGTTAACAACTAACTGACTAATTTTGATTATGAAACAATTTGGACTACCTTCAAAAGAGAGAAAACGATAACTTTTTTGTTCTTAGAAAAAGTCAACATAGTGTTCGCAGCAGTAATTAAAAATAACCTACTGTCATTAACTGAATATGGTTTTCTGAAGCCTGGTTGGCTTGCATTAATGATTTATTGATCTTCTGTGGAGTAATTCAACAATGAAATTATCTTGAAAATTAAAAACAATATTAAGTAATGGATGATCCAATTTACTGTAACATGAGCTTATTGTTGTAGTTTGGTACTAATTCATGCAGAGAAAGGCTCAAATAAAACTTTGTTTCTAAATTTCAGCCTGCCCTCCAAAGGACAGTGTTTGCAGAAGTATTGCTACAGTGAAAAAAAAGTCCTCAGGCAACTGCCCCGTGCAAATACCTACACTAACATTTTGAATTAATTATCTTACGAAAATAAATTTTCTTGCCTCTCTTCTGTTCACAGGTATACAGGTACTTTTTGTTTGTGATATATCATGAAAATATTACTATTGCACCTACAGATGGGAAAAAAAAATGATTTTTGTACTCCATACATTAAATGGCAGGTTTTACATTTATCTGGAGAACTTACAGAGGAATTTATTGATTTAGTATGAGTCCTATCTATTAAAATAGATAAAATACTGCTCTGTTTCTTTTCCATTTCTCTTTCCTATTCCCTTAATACATTTATTAACCTTATCAATTTTAATTCTATATCTTCTAAGTTAAATCTTTTTTCATGCAATCGTCTGTTATTTTTTTCAATATGAGAATTTTTACATAATTTCTCATTAATCACTGAAAGAGGGATTTTGCATAACTGAAACAAAATTTTCTGCTTTACAACGGCTTCTTCAAAAGCAGAAAAGAAATATATATTTTCCTATATTGTAGAAATAATATAAAGAGCCAATGATAATTTCTGAACTCTATAATCTATTTATTTTTTGCTTTAGACCCTAAAGAATACACTGTACACTAGTGTTAAGCCTTTGTATTTTCATAGTCTCTCTGCAATACTATCCATGCAGACTAAATTCTCTCCATTTTTGTTTCCAAATAATTATTGCAAAAGCTTTTTTTTTTTTTTTTTTTTTTTTTTTTCCACTCCTGTTAATAATTTCATAATTTCATAAAGGAAGAGATTATTTGGGGGCTGGAGACTGTCTGTGATCAGAGAAGGAGTCACTGACTGACATTTGCCAGATTATTTTCTTGGCATTTATGAGGAGAGCATGTCAGCAGAATTAACTTTCAAATCCCTTTCACCCATGGATGAAATTCAGTTTTGAACATAAAGTCTGTGAAGGTACAAAACTTCATCACAATCTACTGTTTTATATTCAGGAAGATGAATAGAAAATTAAATATTTTTGAGCTATTGTTTGCCTTTATCACTGATGGAAGATATTAATTTAGTAATTTTCAGTGTCTAATCAGACAGAACAGAATTAGTGGCCAACTTCTCTGAACTATATCTTAAAACACATGCTTCTAGTAAAGTATGTTCTCATTAGGTAGTTAATAAAATAAATTATTAGTTAGACAAAGCATTATGGAATCTCAAAACATAAACATTTTATTGTCCAGACTATTTCTAAAGGAAAAAAAAAAAAAAAAAAAAGTAGTTGCACTGTAATAAATAGCTATTTTAGCATAATAAATTTTTACAGACTCTTTGCATTTTAGAAATCATATGTTTACGAACTTCGGACAGTTATGCATTTTTATATAAATGATATAGCAACTCAGCCTTAAATATTATGTAATATGATTTTTTTTTCTAAAGAATGATGAAATGTTGAATCTCTTTTTCCACAAATAGGCTATCATTTTTTCAGCTTCTAATAAAAACTCAGGTTGAACTTCTATTAGAATTTAGTTCTGGCAGCCTTGTCCTCTCAGCTGCCTCTGAAGCTGTTTGAAAAAATACTGTTTGGATTTTGTGACTTACAAAGTAGATTATTATTTTTATTTGACTTTATTAATGCACTTTTGAGAATTCTTTACTTATTTAATATTTCACAGTCATCTGGCTATTGATTAGCTTGTCCTCATAACATTCACTCTCTGTCTTTCCACTCCTCCCCAAAAAACAGTTTTCTCATTTTGATTTGTCACCATCCCCGATCAGCTTTGTTCAGCTGAATCTGCTGGTGAAAGTGATTTTCTGTCTTCAGCTGACATTCTTCAGTTTTTGATTATGCTCCTGTTTTGCCTTCTGCTTTGGGGGCAGATGGTGAAACGAGGTGAGCAGCTGGAAGCAGCAAGCTAGATCAAAAGACTGTTTCTCTCTGGTCAGATGTGGTTACCCAATACAAGACAGGTATCACTATCCACAGTCCTGTCTGTAAATGCTTTGTCATAATAATAACTCTGTGTCCCTGATAGAATTACCTCCCTGCATGAATGTTTGTAGAATAACAGATCCCGTCTGAAAGAAAACAAAAGTGTATGATAGAAGGCAGACTGCAGTTGTGAGAATGGCAGCTACTCAGGAACTAAATACAGGATTTTTGCATACTGCAAACCTCAGCTTTTAGGATTCCTTTGTAGCTTCTCACTTTTGTAATATCATTGCATGCTGAGACATTGTTTCAGCATGAATTTCTGTAGAGAATGGCTTGAATCATCAATATTTATTTATTTATTTATTTCTATCAGTTGGCATTCTTCTAGATGTTTCCTTTAAGTTTATCCTGTTTAGCATGTTACAGGTGAAGAAATCCTACCCCCAGCATATAGACATTACTGTAATCTAAACTCTGAATCTAAGGCCAGGTCACATATATCAGATTAGTTTTGAGGAGTACCTAATGCTACCCTGAAAGTAAAGCATACTCAATACTATCGTATTCACATAGTCTTTATGTGACTATGATATATATCCACTGGCATTTACCTGAGACAAAATCTGATCGTTCAAAGAATTGTTACTACAGATATGGAAATAAGAGTTCCTTAATTATATTTAACTAAAAAGTCTTTTACTCCCTGTTGTGATTTGATTTTTGCCAGAGCAATTTAGTAAACAGGTCCTCATAGTGCAACTAGCTCATACAAAATTGTTATTCATTTTCACTTGAGTAGCATTCTTGAAATCTAAAGGACTTTAGTATGTTTTATTATTATTGTTATTATTATTATTTTTAAACAAGTGTTTGTGGTGTGCAAGGTCAAATTCCAGAATAATGAATATGTGAATTTTCATAACAAAATGCTTTTTTTAAAAAAAAAATAATAAAAATTTAGCCTTTTTTTGCAATTCTTTTTAGAACCATTGGATACAAAAAGAAGTATGTGAAAGTTCCCCATGGACATATTTGGGTGGAAGGTGATCACCATGGGCACAGCTTTGACAGCAATGCATTTGGCCCGGTAAGTCAATTAACTGTGTATCATTTAAGCTTGCAACTGAAAAGCAGTGCATATCTCTTGGGTAATTTGTGTGACACAGCATGTGTGAATTCCCCATGATTGTGGTCTTATTATTTTTTGTGGGAATTATTAGACTTCATAAAATATTTTGGTGGATTGCGACTGAGTTTGCTTTAACTAGGAATAAAAGGAATAAAGACTCCTTTGAATTCCCCCATGAGGAAGAAGAAGGAGTAGAGCTTTTAAATTTGTAGGGATATACTGGAGGAGTAGGCAGAGGGCGAGCCAGCTCCCTGTAGCTGACAGATGCTCCCTGAGGATGTTGCCAGCTGATGCAATTTGGAGTGGCTCCCTCCAGGGAGCTTGTCTTGCTCTAGTGCTAGTGCTGGGATAAAGAATTAGGAAACTGTAAGTGCACTTAGCAAGTGTTAACTGCAAATTGGTCTATGGGTGACAGTGGGGATATTTCAAATCTTTCATCACAGTAAATATTTAAGATTTCTTCATATGGGTCCATTTTCATATTGAATTATTTCAAAATGTAACCTGAAAGATCTTTTTCTTGACTGGTAAAAATGAGTGTCTGTTCATCAGGGAGACAGTAAATGTTTCTTCTGCACTCCAGTTTCAGTTAGCTTTTGGTTTTGTTACTCTTTGTGTGAAATCATGTTCTTGTTTTAACTTAACCTAGCATGCAGAAGATAACATTCATGTAATTTGTGCATTCTGCTGTGTAAAAATAAATCCTATAAATCCTTTTTGCCCTATTACAAATGTATTTCTGATATGTTTAAGGGAGAATTCTCTTCTAATACTATAAAATAGCCAGTGCTTTTCACAGGTAAGTTGTCAATGCTAGATTTGTTTCATCTTTTGTACCTATTTTATTCAGAAGTTGTCCACTGGCATTAGTTGAATTAATGACAGCAAGGACCTTATGAATTTGTCTGGCTTCTAGAAGATGAGACCAGTTGTTTATACTTGTTGTCTAGAAAAAGATGGAAAAAAGCCTACTGTCTGGTTCCGAGTAGTCTAATGATGCCATAACTCTCTTTTCATTTTTCTCTTTATTGTTGTTATTATTTGTGTTTGTGTTGTGCTTGCTATATTTCATTATTATTTTTTCTGTTACTACCTTCTAAGATTTCTGACATCTTGTTTTAGCAGTTCTCTCCTGCAGGATTTTGTTCAGTCTATCCTGTGGAGTTATCTCTTTCTTTTCTTTCTAGGTTATCACTTTTCTGTTTCGTTCTCCATGTTTCCAAGGTAAATCATAGTCATAAACCCCCTTTTTTTTTTTTTTTTTTTTTTTTTCTTTTTTTTACCACTTAAAAATATTTGCCGGTGTAGACATAGAGTATAAGGAATTCTTTAGAGTCGAGCGTTGGTTTCACATTTACACCATCTCACACAGAAATTTATACGTGGTAAAATCTTCAAGGTAGTCACCTAGGTTTTCATACAAGGTAGCATGTGGGGGTAAATCTGAATACCCTCAGATTTTTACTCAGTTCATTGATATTTATAAATATTAGAAAAATGTTTTCACAAGGCTTTGACCTCACATTAGTCATCAGGTGCTAGCTAACAGCTGATAGTATATCACTTTTCTTACAGAAGCAGCCCCTTTAGAGAGCTACTAAGATAGCTGTGGACAATGAATTCTTTAGCTTCCTGCAGGAAGAATGAGCCTTGTGTTGTTTTGATGAATACATTACAGACAGGTCAACTGCGAATAGTTATTTTTCTGTGACATTTAATTAGAGCAGCAATTGTTGAATACAGACAAAAGGGGGCAGAAGAGATCACAGGGCTGGAAACTAGCTTGAGAAGAATAAAACATTGTGAAATTTCAACTGTAGAAGAAAAGGAAGAGTATAATTAGAAGAGCACGCTAGATGGCTGGTTCTTAACACAATATGCAGATTAGATTTTGGTTACTGGGGCGCTTTGTGTGCTGCAGTCTTGTGATCTCTTGCACAAGCGCAAGTAAGATTATTGGATGAAAAACCTAAAAATAGTTAACAGCATTTTCTAAGTCTGAAAGTAAGACAGAGTTCCTAGTTATGCAAAACAATTTGCTTATTTTCTTGTAGGAAGTAGAAACATGTATTAGTAAGAGTGAGATATCTTACTCTTGAAGAGGATCTATCTCTGTCTACCTCTTGAAGAGGAGGCTGAGGGGAGACCTTATTGATCTCTACAACTACCTGAAAGGAAGGTGTGGGGAGCTGAGGGTTGGCCTCTTCTCACAGGTAACTAGTGATAGGACTAGAGGGACTGGCCTCAAATTACACCAGGGGAGGTTTAGGTTGGAAATGAGGAGACATTTCTTCTCAGAAAGAATGGTCAGGCACTGGAATGGGTTTACCAGGGAAGTGGTGGAGTCACCATCCCTGGGGGTGTTCAAGGAAAGGTTGGACATAGTGTTTAGGGACATGGCTTAATGGATGACATTGGTGGTAGGGTGATGGTTGGACCAGATGATCTTGGAGGTCTTTTCCAACCTTAACGATTCTATTCTGTTCTGAAGCATTAAAATCACTCTCTTCAAGCCATTCAGATGATATGCTCTTAATTTAAATACCTTTGCTCTCGTAAAACTACAGTAGTCATAAGGAACAGACTGTGCAATGGTGAGACATGAACCCCTTGTTCTCATTCTGTTGAAATATAGGTCACTTTAGAAATTAGATTATGTTACGTGCATCACGGTTCTGATTTGCAAAATCAAATATATTTTCTTGGATTACAAGACTCAGTAAAAATAGTATATTTTAAGGTGAGTTACGATGTAGGCCTACCACTTCTCAAATTTCTTGCAATCTTACAATAGAAAGGCGCACATACTGTAGATAGTCTGACAGTAATATTTTGTAGATGAGTTTAATGAGTTACATGGGGCATAAAAGGAAATTATGGAAAAACAGATTGAGAACAGATGTTAGAATCAATTTTTCTCTTGGAGAATAACAATATGTGTAATGGCCTAATGGGTTAGGTTGATAAAGCAACAACCCTGAGATCATTCAAGATCTAAATTAGATACACCTTTAGAGACATATGGATTTCTAAAATGTAAAATCTTGACAAATTAAATTATCTTTACTTAGCTCATAAAAATGTTATAAAATGAATTCTATTATTTATTGTTATTGCATGCTTTTAAAAGGACTAAAATTGGAAAGTTAAGGTATAGATAGACATTTTTCTGAGGTGTTAAATAAAATGAAAATATTTTAACTAAGATGTGGAAAGGTTTTATATTTCCTTTCTGCTTAGTTGTTTCTTTGAATAAAATTAATACCTCAACTGAAGTTACAAAAATAACAGGACATGTATGATTAGTGCTGAATTAGACATGTTGTTAACTCCATATATTCAAAACTTAAATATTAATTGCCTTTCCAGAGTAGTCGACTAAATTAAACAGTGATTTTAAATAGTGTGATTATTGTACATTGTCTCTGAAAATCCATAGCTTAGTGCAATACAGATTGGCAGATCTTACATAATACTACTGCTTTGATGCTGCTGTGTTTCAGGTTTAGAAATATGTCATGTCAGCCATTCATAATGCTGAGCATAGTGGTTTTGAATAGCAGCCAATAAATATTCAGAGAACTTGGATCTTTTTACTATTATTTAAGGGAATAAAAAAAAAATGCATTTTTCTGGAAATTTATTTCAATTGTCTGGACTAGACTAGTGATTTCTACACAGTTCGCTCTTACTGTTTTCAAGTTCTTATAGAATGAAATCGAGCATTTATGATATTTGCTTAGCATTGTTTAAATGCTATGGGAGTCTAATAATGACTCCTTGCTTATATAATTATGATACTCCCCACCTTTTTCTTTTCAGTTCTGGTAATGTTGTAATTTTGGGCCTTTTTACTGTGAGGTTGTAGTTCAGCGGTGTAGGATTTTTTTTTCTTTGCTCAGAAATGTAGAAGCCACTTTATGTAAATTATTGATCAGCTATTAAACTCCTTTCCTGCTTCAGACTTCTTAAAGAATCAGGTAACTTGATGGTGAGGTTTATACCAGGTCAGTTATTGTCTGGCATTATGTTGGCTGTGTAAGCAACATACAAACCATCTGACAATTTATAATTTGAATCTGACATTGTGGCTAATTCAAATGATGAGTCATAAACTGTACACACATACAGATCAGATGCATAGAATTGGCAACCAGCAGTGACATCCAGAGGTGATAATGCTACCAAAAAGTAACGGTACCTGAGAACAGTTATTAATGCATACAATAACTGATTTATGTGTACTCTTGGATGTATACATATGCAGTGAATAGCAAATAAATAAAACCAATTATATCTCATGGAGAGTTGTTTGGTAAATACAAGACTCTTATTGCTACATTTCTGTCTCTACAGATGCCTCCAAACTGAGCATATGAAAGAGCTTTATAAAATTAGGGTTTAAAGTTAGTGGCAGTCTTGCAACTGACTTGTAAAGCACCTGAACAAAAGCTCATTAAAGTCAATGAGAGATTTCTATTGGCTTTAGTGGCTTTGGATAAGACTCTTTATGAGTTAAGCTTCACAATCCAGTGTAAGGGCAAAAAGACTATTATCTTCCTGGGAAACCTGAGACACAGGTAGGTTAAGTACCTTGTCATAAAATATCTTTTTTCCTCAGTCAGGTCCCCATGCTAGCCCTTCTTATTAAAATTACATCTTTTAACGTGTTTACTTTCAAAACTAAATCCTGTTGAACTTGAGTCTGGCATTTTGTTTAACAGAAATTTTATGTTCATAAGCTTCGAATGCGTAAATTGCTTTTAGTCAGCATTACTGTAATAGCTTTATTTATGATTGTCCATATAAGCAATTCTGTACTGTAAGTTCATGCAATAAACTAACTGAAAAACACTCTTGTCTGTTTACCTATTATTTCTTCTTTCAGCAGCACAAACCTGTGACTAGAAAACTCTATAGAAAAGAATGGTTTTAATTTGATTTTCAAAGAGATATATCATAATCTCTTTTGGATATAAGAAAAAAATGGTTTGCCTGTTAACCCTCAATGGGCAAATTCAGTTAATAACAGTAACAGTGTGGTCTATTATAATTATAATCATAATCTTAAACTGATCCAATATTTCTCTTTGTGACTACTGTTAGTGAGTATAAGTAGTCAAAATCAGAAAGCCTGAAAACAGTAAGGTGATCTAAAATAAGACGCTCTTAGTGAAGTTCAGTTCACGACTTCTAATAAAGGAATGTTTGAACCAAGATATCTGCAGCCCATGAGAGTAACTGTTTCACATGCTCTCCTTCTAAGGCAGGATCAGAGGACAGTTGAAGGATGAAACAGATATCTTTCCACTTTACTGGATTACTTGCATAATAGTAAACACAGACTGCTACATATCCTAAAAGTGCAAATCATCTTGGTGATGATTTTGCCATCTGCTGAAGATGAGCTACAGACTAGTGCAAGAATCCCCCTGAAATTCAGCAGCTGCTAAGGCAAAAGGTGGGAAGAGTTTAACAGCTCACAGCAATGTGGTGAAGAGCACTTTGTTTAATTTTCAAAGTAAGGTATGTAGGCAGGGCACACACTTCCCACAGGGAATTCTGCCAGCTCTCAAAATACTTTGTGATCCCATTTGTGTCCCCATACTCCAACCAGCCATCTCAAGTCTCTTAAGACAAATAAAATAACAGGGTGATGACCATTATCCCAAGGTGAGTATAGTAGTGAGTATAGTAGTATAGTATAGGTGAGTATAGTAGTGATGGAATAGTAGCGAGTGAATACTGGGAATAACTTCCAGGACTTAGATACATCAGTTTGCTAGCTGGTGTTGCAGCTTCTTCTGTCATTTTGCTACCACTGACCACTGCTTGCTCTTATGGGATGACTGATGACTCTTACGGGATCTTTGACGTTTCTACTTCATCTCTTGGATATTAAAGTTGAAAAGTTGTGTTGAAACAGGATGTGCAATGCAGATATGCAATCAATGACATCCTGTTATATTTATCCCTGGCCACTGGCAAAAATGAAATAAATAAATCTGTTTACAATCAGAAAAAAGACTTTTCCTATGGAGCATGAAGTTGCCAGTAGTAAATAGCATGCACACACAGCTTGAACTTGTAAAAGTCTATGATGAATAAAACGGATGCGACATTATATGTTACAACTGATGATAAATAAAATTTGAAGGGTAAATATGCTTGTCCCTTTTGAGAGAATATTATAGAGATTCAAATTGGATGGTGGCTTGCCTGTTGAGAATGACAATTCACTCTAGGAGCTGCTTTGGTAATAAAATTGTGTGGCCTCACTGTCCATTAAATTATCATGGCTAACTAAATTTGCAGAATAGAGAATAAAAGGTTCTCTATGGCTGTCCTAATTCTTTTTGAAAGTAAAATATTTAGCCTGATTGTAGTCTAAATCAATGCATAAAAAGTTAATCCAGATGGATTAATGCTCTGAACCTTATATAACATTCCTGACTATATGCTCAGAAAGCTTTTTGTTACTCAATTACTGTAAATAGGATGCTAAATTTGGTATATCCTTTAAGCACATCCAGAATAGAGAATTTTTTGAATGCTTGTGACTAAAAGCTCTCAATTAAGTCTACGCTATTTTTTGATAATGGAACACTCATGAGGACTTGTAAAGTAACTGAAAGTTGAGGTTTTTATCTTAGTTATGTCAAATCCTATATATTTTATGCTTGCCAGCTAATTTTCTTTACTATGGTACTTGGAAGTATTCCTGTTATTTACCATTCTACTATGCAAAAAGCTTCAGTCATCATGCTTATGGAACCGGTTTTATGTAATAACCCCCAGCACAATGAATTATTAATCCAAATATTTGGCAAATATTTATGAATACAAGGACATTTAAATGATTTTCCAACCACAGTGAAAAGAACGGTAGGCTGAACAACATGCACCTGTTTTTGACATAATTTATGTTGACATAAACCAGGGAAAAAAAAATGTTGAAACAATTTTAGATTGATTTAATAAAATATTAAAAGAGATCAGAGAGCTGACAGATTCATACCATCATTTGTAATTAACTAATTTGAACAGCTCTACATTCAACTATATAATTTGCTGAACTCTAAATGTATTGTATTCTTCATCAGTTTACTCACAATTCTATTTCACTAAAGTTACAGCCTGTAATGCCTGAATTTTTAGCATTATATCATCTCATAAATAACTTGTTCTAATAGAAATAAGGCACAAAGGAATCTTTGCTGACTTTTCTGTGGTTTAACTGTTAGGGAGTTTTGATTCCTAAAGTCATGTTAAGATTTCCAAGGACCTCATTTAAAAATCCACTGAATGTTTTTGTTTCTTTCTACTTTTTCTTCCTTGAATGTGGAACATGGTCAAAGTTCAGTCAATGATTACTAAAATAATGTTCTAATTTGCAGAATTACAGGAAATTGTTATCTATCTGATTCCATTTTTTAACAGGAAAATAGTAGTGCTATCACTATTATTGTCATTAAGTTTCCTGATCCTAAAGTAAGACTATTTGGCCTTAGCATCTATACTACTGCATGTGATATGAAGATGTTAAACGTGTATTAATATGGCAGTGAATATGCAAACAAATACATGCTTATTTATTTACAAATGTATTTCTGTTTATTTTGGGAGCAAAGCATTATTGAATATGATGAATAATATTATCAGAACTACCAATACTTCTGTTAATTATTAAAGGGAACTGATTGTTTCCATCCAGTTGGTGCCTGGTGGCTGGGAGCACTATGTCTGGTTTGGGGCTTGCCTACTCAAGAATTACAGTGACACAGGGAAATGATTCCGGTGAAGGGCTCACGTGCTAGTGGAGCACATGGTGTAGAAGAGAGCCTTCAAGAAAGCAGTTTCTTTAGCCATGAGCAGAGAAGGTGATAGGGTGAGCTCATGGTTGTCCTCAGCATACAGGAGAGCCAGAGCCAGACTCTTCTCAGAGGTGCATAGCAGTAGGGCAAGAGACAGTAAACACAAGTCCCAGCACAGGAAATTCTGAATAGGTATTAGGAATTTTGTTGTTGTTGTTGTTTTGTTTTGTTTCCATTATTCAAATTGTGCATTGATTACCCAGAAAGTTTCTAAAATCTCAGTTCTGTGAGATAGTTTAAAATGAAATGAAATGTTACTGGACAAGTCCCTGAGCAACCCAAGCTGGCCTTGTTCTGAGTAGGAAGTTGAACCAGATGACCTCCAAATGTCCCTTCCTACCTATATCATTCTGTGCATCTTTGTAAGCCAATTTTATTTTGTCTATAGTCTGGATAATACATTTACTGCCTTATGTGTTAACACATAAATCTTATTTATCAAGAGAGGAAAAATGGTCAAATTATTTACTGTATTAGGGCTTTGTTATTTTTCCATTGTCTTAAAGGATTATAAAACATAATAAGTTACATTTCAGATTGTATAAGTTCTTTTGTTTGTTTGCTTGCTTGCTTGTTTGTTTGCAAACATTTATCTGTATTCCCTTGGTTCTAAAAGGAAAAGAACAGAGGTGACATGAAACAAAGGTGTCATGAGTCTTCCCAATTAGGCCACAATTAACGTTTAGCCGAGGCAGAGAAGATATGATATAAACACACATAAGTAAGATAAAAAAAGATTATGGCTCAAAAGGATATCTTGTCTTGCTGTTTGAGCATGTATGGCCCCATGAGAGGTATCTAAAAGAAAACACTTACTGCTCTTTTGATATTGAATTAAGTGAACCCATGATAATTTGGGCAGCACACCAAGAAATTAGGTGAAGGTGAAGCTCTCTTTTCCCTGGTCTCTCAGAAAGTGTGAGGACAGTCTCAGGACTTAATTTCAGATCTGATTATGTTTGTTAAAGAAAGCTAAGGGGACTACTCTACAGCTGTGTTCTTCTGTAATTTTGGGAGCAAGGGCCAAGGAGGACTAAATTAGTTCCTTCTTTTCCATGTTTAAGGCCTAACCAAATGCAATTTAAAATTCCATCAAGTCCATCAAAATTTGTCTAGAACAGATCACATGACATTTTGGTATTAAAAAAAAAAAAATGATTTAATAACAAAAGAATCAAGAAAACCAGTGCAGGTTTGGAAATAGTTTTCACAATGTGAGTATGCTTAAGAAGTTTCATGATCCTTTAACAGCAGTTTTTGAAGCAGCACTTCAAATTTAGGGGTGTATTATGGAACAAATAGAAATATTTATTAGAGCTAAGAAATATTTGTTAGAGCTAGAATCCTGAACTTGCAAATGTCTACTTATAGATAGTTTTATGTTTACAAGTAATTCTTACTGATATCATGGGACTGCATGATTCAGTGTGCTCCTTTCTGTTTACTGTGTTTCTTTTTTCTCTCTTTATCTTTAAATCTCTATTTATTTATTTATTCATTTTTAAACTTAATAAGTAGAGTACCCCCAATTTAAACTGAAACATTTTAGTGATTTTAGTGGCTCTTTAGGATGGCAGCTATTTCAGTAACATTTTTAATTTATAAACAGTTATAATTTTTCTTTTGTGGAAATAACTGTGTTACTGATTGTTAGCCATCAAAGGGTTTTCCAATTTGTGTTTTTGATAAGTAATAATAACATAGAATGAAAAAAAATTCTTTATGATTTTTAATGAATTCAAACTATTATTAAACAGTAATAATATCTCCATGATACTTCCCACGTAGTTAGTTAATATATGCTGCTTCCTTATAGCTTATATAACTATACTATTTGTTTTCACGTAATTATTGAAAATATATTTAACTGCATTTAATGCAGAATAGAAATCTAGCATTAGGTGACCAACAGCGCTCTGTGGTCATGAGGGCAAGTTTTGTACAGACCTTTCAACACCACTGATGCATAGCAATGCCAGCAAAATTACTTTTTTCCTCCAGTGCATCTATTCCAGTATGATGTTAGTGGTGTTTCTTCTTCATTGCAATACATCTTCTTGAAACTGGAAGATCAGATTAGAAGTTTTAGAAAACAGGAATTTGTAAGCATAATAGTTGTGAGATATCTGTTGAATTAAGGGTGGAAGGAAACTGAGATAGGTGGTAATGTGAAGTGATAGTGAGGTCTAATATTTCTTTACTTTCAAAGCTTGAAATTTGAAGACAATGAATAATTTGCACTTTAAAAGCTTGGATCCTGGTTCAATAATTGATCAATAATCAGAAAGAAAGAAGAAGAATGAAAAAAAAAAAATCTACTGTTGCTATTTTGTATTAGCTGGTGCGAGTCATTCAATTTTAATAATGAAAATCTATACAGTATGTCAAAAAAAAAAAAAAAAAAGAAGGGTGGGAGGGGAATCTTTTACAATATTTTGTGACGGCAAAATGAGTTACCAGCTATTTTCTCACAGAGTCTCTCCATTGTGTTTAAGAGCAGAGTAAATGGTCCCTGCAAGCACTGCTTTACAGCCATTGGATTAATGTATGTTAAGTGGTACTTATGCAATATTGCACATTGTTAGAGCTTATTAAACACTTTAGTTGATGTTGCAGAGTTATTGTTTGTAGAATATAGCTTTGATTTGGTACACAGCCAAGAGAGGGAACTTAAGAGCTACAACCCTTCCCAATTTTAATTTGGATCACTTTAGGGGAAATCAGGTTTCTTTGTGGTTAAGTAAGTCAGAAGTTTGAAAGCCAAAGGCTCAGCTTCCTCCCACTAAAAATACACACAAAAAATATAACAAAGTCAAAAAATCCTAACTTGCTAGCAATTTAATATTTTAAATTATTTATTATGCCTGATCTTATTAACATATTTCCCTATTATACAAATTATAATTGAGGTTTAATTTGCAACTTATTAAAAACAGGTTTTGTATAATTTAGATGCCAAAATAATAGACTCTTGGACTATTCCATAACAGATGTGAAACTGGTATCCAACATTGAATTTTGGCCATATACACACTATATCTAATAAAAGCCAGTGGAAGCCTGCGATTAAAACAAAGTGCTGAAAAAGTAAAGGGATCAGAAGAAGGAACTGCCTACAAAATTCTCCATGACTGCTCTTTGGCAGGTCATGGCTCCACCTACTGTAATAACTACTTTCAAATTTCACAGACTTAGGCAGGAAGAACAGGCCAGAGGATGTGATTTTTATTTTTTTATATATATATATTTTTACAGTTTTATTGATTAGACAGACACTCTGGAGAACCTTCCCCTCACATTTGGAGGCCCTCACAATTTTATTTGTGTCAACGAAGGCCTAAGGTCACAACTCAAAGTATTCCTTAATTAACATAAGATATGCTTATATTTAGTGAATGGAGTAATGTAGAGAGGAAGTCCACTCTTCCTAAAGTTATTGATAGCTATTAAAATGTTTGTAGTATCAAAATGAATTTTGTTCACATCAATTTTCAAAGTATCTATTATATTTTGAATTGAGGCCAAGCGTTTGGTAGTACAACAAAGCAATTCACTGTTAAATTACATCAGTAGTTAGATTAAACAAGAAAACAATGCTAATGAAGAATACAGTCCTCATGCTTATATTGAATGATTGAAGTTAGCCTCTATGCTAATGCATGTAACATGGGGAATAAACAGGAGAAGTTAGATATATGCATACCTGCAGGGCTATGACTTCATTGGCATTATGGAGACATGGTGGGATGGCTCCCATGACTGGAGCATTAGGATGGAAGGATGCAGGTTCTTTTGAAAGGACAGGCAGGGGAGGAAGGTCTGGTGGGAGGTGTCCCTGCCTGTGGGAGATGTCCCTTCCCATGGCAGGGGGCTTGGAATTAGATTATTTTTGAGGTCCCTTCCAACCCAAACCATTCTATGATTATTCACTTTGGATCCCACTCATGACTGTCACATCTTTCTATATGTCTTCTAGTGATGGCTACTCTTAGAGAGAATTTTGCTGTAAATATTTCTCTGGTGTCACTGTATCTCAGTTTCAAGTAGTAGAAGTAATAAATGTGTTTATTTCAAATCTGCATTTCACTCTTTCTTTGTACTGCTGAGTATTAGGAATTATTGGTGTTGCTGAAGTCAGCAACACTATTAGTCCTGGTGGGACCTTCCTGTCCAGGAAATGGATTTTAATATATGTTAGAAACAGAGTTTTGTAATCTTCTAATCAGAACCAAGCCTAGCTTTAAAGTTAAGAAGTAAAGCCTTTTTTTTTTTTTTTTTTTTTTTTTTTTGTGTGTGTGTGTGTGTGTGTGTCCTTAAAAATCTTGTTTGCCAGGTACAGAGGTGTACCATCTTTCTTCTGTGGTGCGTGCACATATTTCTGAATATTACTAATTATTCATGACACTTCTGTGTCAATTATGAGGAACTTGATATATCCCTATGTAGCCTTCAAAAGCTTGGTAACCTAAATTCTCTTGGATGAGATCTCTGGGCTTCAGATATTCTTTTTTAGCATGTTATCTAGCAGGCTGACTGTATTTAGGTCTCTAACTAAACTCATTCAAATGTTTGAAAAACAACGTCTTTAAAGCAAAACATTATTCACAAATTTGGTGGGGCTGTAGGAACACTCGGATGAGGGTGGAAAACTCAGATGAGGGTGGAAAGGCCTTGCGGAGAGATCTGGACAGGTTGAAGAGCTGAGCAATCACCAACTGCATGATGTTTAACAAAACCAGGTGCTGGGTCCTGCACCTGGGACGAGGCAACCCTGGCTATACATACAGACTGGGTGACGAGACGCTGGAGAGCAGCCCTGCAGAGAGGGATCTGGGGGTCGTGTTTGACAGCAAGCTGAATATGAGCCAGCAGCGTGCCCTGGCAGCCAGGAGGGCCAACCGTATCCTGGAATGCATCAAGCACGGCATTGCTAGTCGGTCGAGGGAAATGATTGTTCCACTCTGTGCCAGTGCAGCCTCACCTCGAGTACTGTGTGGAGTTCTGGGCACCACATTACAAAAAGGACATTAAACTGTTGGAGAGTGTCCAGAGGACAGTGACAAAGATGGTGAAGGGCCTGGAGGGGAAGACATATAGGAGTGTCTGAAGTCACTGGGCCTGTTCAGCCTGGAGAAGAGGAGGCTGAGGGGAGACCTCATCATGGTCTACAACTTCCTTGCGAGGGGGAGTAGAGAGGCAGGTGACCTATTCTCCATAAACACCAGTGATAGGACCCGCAGGAATGGGGTTAAGCTGAGGCAGGGGAAGTTTAGACCGGACATCAGGAGGAGGTTCTTCACCAAGAGGGTGGTTGCACACCGGAACAGGCTCCCCAGTGAAGTAATCACTTCACTGAGCCTGTCTGAATTTAAGAGATTGGATTCTGCACTTAGTCACATGGTCTAAACTTTTGGGTAGGCCTGTGCGGTGCCAGAAGTTGGACTTGATGATCCCTTCCAACTCAGGGTATTCTAAGATTCTATGAACCAGACATAAAGTTTTGCACCATAAAGTGTATGTCGATTTCCGTATTTCAGACTTTGTCCTTGAAAAGTTTATGTAAAAGCAAATTTTGTCTTACTTTCTGCTGTGTAAAGGCAAAAGCGGACAGTGCTGTATCAGTGTGCAACAATTCTCTTTCAGAGATGCAGCTGCCGTTAGCATAAAAGTGTATTTTCATACATCCTCCTCTAGGGAGTATCTTAAACTCTGTGTGGTCCATATGACATCTAAGCTTGCTTTTTTCTATTGAAAAGTATCACCTGCAAAATATTACTTTGGTAGCCCAGGCATATTTACTGAGCATTTGGTGTTAGGTTCACTCTCCTGGATTGTTCTCATTATCTTTATCACAGTGTCATTCCCAATTTCCTTCTATTTGACTAAAGACAAAGTAGCCATCCAGGATGGTAATGAACTGTTGAACTGAAGGTCTCATATGCCCATAAATACAGAAGGAATTATAATTACTCTCCTGATTGCACCAAAATATTTTTTTCTTCTTCTCCAGTATGTTCATATAAAAGTATTGCTGTGTCTGAAAAGCCAGGCACTAATTTAAGAAGATTATAACATTATTCTTTATGGAAATCAAAAATTATTTTTGTTGGATAAATTTGCCAAGGAGAATAAGGTACTGCTCACATAACAGTATAAACTAACCTTGCATTTCTATTGTACCATACATTTAATTTTTGAACACCTTTAGAAAATAAAATAATAGAAGATACTGTCTTAATCATTTGTATTTGAATTTACAGAGAGCATAGAACTCCATATTTTAAATTTGTGTTTTAGTATGAAGTTTTAGGAAATGCACCAGCATGAAGTCACCCACTGAAGAAAAAAAAAAAAAAAAAAAAAAAAAGGAAATCTATCTTCTCTGATTAGCTTTTAGAGTTATCTCCTGGCACATTTTACACAAATTAATTTGACAGTAACAAAAACTAAAAAGGTATTTGCATTACTTCAGCAGTAAACTAGCAGCAGAACCATGTCATTTCAATTTATCACTTGTTGTGTTTAAGTGTGTGAAATCTTAGTTCTTTATCACATTGCAATTGATTGCTTATATATAGAAGAAAAGCTGTAGACTTCACAGAGAGGAAAAAAAAAAAGAAAAAAAAAAAAAAAGAAAAAAGAAATTATCAACTGCCGGCTGAGCCTTCACATTCTCCCTGACTTGCAGATTTTTTAGTGAATCTCACACTACCTGAACTAGAACAGCACAATAACCTTAGCTTTACCATTGTTACTATGTCTCAAGTTATTAGGGTTTTATCCATCAAAAAGAGCTCCAGCCCTAACAGCACATCAGGCCTTTGAAATTCTAACCTGAGAGACAAATCCTGTAAAACCGAACTTAACCTCTATAGCTAGCTTTTATCTTACCAGCATAAATCTATGCTTTTTAAGAGGATAACTTCTTGGTACTCTAAAGATATATAACATATCCCTAAGGTTACAGAGGAAAAGAGCACAAGCACTTACCTTATTCAATGACTTTTTGAAAAAAGATTAAAAAGAAACAAACAAACAAACAAACAAAAACACTAAAATATTAGAAAAAACATTAGAAAGTAATTGGAATTTTGATTTTATTTTTTTTCCTGTGATGGGTTCTCCAGAGATGGGAGAGTTGAAATAAGCTAGACAGATGATAAATTATAAAGCTATTGCTAAACAAATAACAAGTGTTCCTTGAGTACTGTTCCTTGAGTACTGCATATAGGCCCAGTTATACAGTATTTTTTATTCACTAGGGCAAAATGAGAGAGGTACAGTCTCTTCTAGCTTCCCAAATCTGAATTTCTTCCTTTCTTGACAAAAATAAGTGAGATCGTAGTAGACAATATTTTAACAGATTCCAATATTTTAAGTGGATGTTTGATGTGTTGAAAATCTGAGTTGACTTACGTCAATTTATATAAGTAAAAGAACTAATAAAGCTCACCATCTTGGAAAAAAAAAAAAAAAAAAGAACAATTTTTTGCAAATATCTAAATAAAATAGACTTTGGGAACATGAATGTTATAGGTTAAATCTGTAACTCAATGACATTAATTTTGTGAGGATACTTAATAATATGCTACATTCTATATTATATGCTGGTTTCATTATTGATCAGTATGATGTTGTGTCCTTGATAGTGTCTTACCATAGAAACACATGCTGGTGATAAAACACTAACAATCGGTATGACACTTTGGGTGAAACAAAGCACTGATCCTTTTGATGAAAACAAGTTTTGATATTCTTTAGAGACTTCTAATGTCAGAATAGGTCTTTTTTTCAGAAAATAAAATTATATAATCTATGGAGAAATAATATTTGCTACCAGTAGAGAAAGTAGCAGATACCAGTGATATCTGGAAAAGATTGACTTATCTTCGTAATAAAAAGAAATAAGTTTATTCTCCTGCCAAAATTCCACTTTAAAGTGTTTCTTCCTAGCTCTCTAGAGAAAGTCCCAATCTACATTTAAATGCATGTATGAGAAAATGAGATTCATAAGGGACTAAAACTATCAAAGTTTCATGTGAAAAAAGAATACTGAAATGCTGCTTATAGGTTTTGAAATAAAAAAATAAATTAAATTATGTCTTTAAAATGGAATGGTGCCAGCTTTCTGGAGAATAATTTAAACTTTTCATAGAATGAATGTTACATAGCATAAATAATTGGTAGCTTTAGATTTCATGTCTTATTTGCATCCAAAGAAAAACTCAGGATTTGCTTTCCGTTAAATTTGGGACTGGATGAAAGATACCATTTTTCACAGTATTTGCATCATCTTGAAATTTCAGAATAAGTGCAAATTAAGCTCTAGCATTAAGTGGACTTTCAGTCACTTCACTAATGACATTGTGCAAGTTCTTGGGGAATTTTGCATTGCATTTTTCTAAGCTATATAGATATAAAGATACATTGAAGTCTGGGACTTCAGAAGACATGATTTTTTGTCTGGTTTGTACAGTATGCTAAAGCAGTAAAAACTGGGGAAAATCTTGTCTCTATGGGAGTAACTGGGAGTGTTGCCAGAAAGTTCAGCGAGGTCAGGATTACGTTCCCCTAGCAGGTTTTTCCTGCTGATGCTGTGCTGCAGGCTCCTAGCACCACAGGGTCTCCCCAGCAAAAGATGGCACAGAGCTCCCCCTGCCATGCCTTTCTCCAGTCCCTGCCATGTTCCATCTGCCCAAGGCTGGCAGAGTCTTTAGAGAAGGGGCTTCATATCTTTATCACGCAATGATGCACCACTAGAATCATGTTCATGTTTGATATTTGAATGCCTGCTCTGGTATTCTGATAGTGATTTGTGGCACATAAACACTAAATACATAAATGATCTAATCTTCCTCTTTATATAGTAAGAACATGTCCTTCAAATGACCATAGTCAGAGCCAGATGTTGCAGGTGAGGATCATCTATACTAATTCTAAAATTTGTAAATGATCATGCATGTTTTATAGAATGAAAATGGATTACATACAGCAAGTGGAATACATTTCCTAGCATCCTCTTAGTTGTATATATTACAAGTGCTCATAATTTCTGGTCTGTTCATTATAATTCATAGCCTCTGTGCATCTCAAGCTAAAAATGGAAACAGCTGGCAAATAGCAAATACATTTGCAGTTGTTTTAGTCGATTATAGGTACAATATCAAGCATGAAACAGTAAACTGAAATTCCCTTAGGGGTCTGGGTAATTAACTAGAAATACATTTAGTGTGGCATTGCTAATCCAGATACAGAAGGGGAAAAATATTTGCTAATAATCACTTTTATTAGGATACTTATAAAAATAGGATAAAGGTTTTTGTTTGTTTGTTCACTTTTTAAAAGTTTATCTGTCTATATTAAAAAAATAATAATCCAGCATATATTATTGCAGCTTGATTTTGTCTTTGTTATTTTTTCAGTCTTAATTCAATCCTATTAGTATATACTCTTTTATAGTTACTTACAGACTGAGGTAAGGATTACAATATTATTTGATATTAAGTACAAAGGTGTCTTTCAAGTCATGTGCAATCTCATTTTGTTTGATGTCTAACTTGTTCTAACTTTCTTATTTTTTTTTTTTTTTTTTAAATAAACTGTGAATACTCATGGCCACCTTTTTTTTTTTTTTTTTTTTTTTTTTTTTTTTTTTTTGTGAGCATCTGAGCAATCCCAGATACCATTTGAAAGGGTTCACTCTCATGATGGGTCTCCTGAAAGGCATTTCATCTGTCACAACCAGCAATCTTTGTTATTTCACAGCAGAAGACACTATAGATTTCTGTTTACATGGATGAAATAGAAAAGAATTTGCTTTTCTATAATACCTTCTCTATTTCAAGGTATTTCAAAGCACTTGAAAAAACATCCCAAGTTCAATGCTAGTGCAACGTATAACGAGGAGGCAGTTGCAGCAATCCTTCAGCACTGCATAGTTAGTAACAGCAAAAAGATGGGCATTTCAGCTAGTATAATGATAGAAGGTATGTTGAAAGGATTGTGAAAATGTGTGTAAAGGATTTCACTGTGGGAAAAAAAGCAGAGGCAAAACCATCAAAACTTATCTGAGAGGCATAGCATGTTTTAAAACATTTATCTCATGTATAAAAGATGTTGAAGATATGTGACTGTAAGTTGTTTCATGCTGATGGTATTTTCTTGTTTAAATAACCTCTGCTTTCTCAATTTAGTTTATATAAAACTTACAAGATCACCAATAATAATAATATTAAAAAAATGAACTAGCCATCACAGCAGACAAAACAATGTACAGCAGTGCTGTACTTCAATATTGAATTATTTTGCATTACTGAATGGGGCAATATCTCTGTACTGTACAGAGTATAAACCCATATAGATTTGGTATTGCAGTATTGCTAATGCATGTTCTCTACCCTTTTGTGGAGCTGAATCTTGACAACTGTCAAATTAGCACCTTTCATCCACATTAATACTGTATTCAATATATAGATATTGAATCTCCTTCAATATATAGATATTAAATCTCCTTCACTCCTTTTTTTTTTTTTTTTTTTTTTTTCAGGTTTGTCAGATTCCTATAATTCATTTGAAAGTACAGGTTAATTTGAAAGTTTGTTTGTTTTCTTGTTTATTTTTTTCCATTCTTTGTATCTCTGCAGTAGAAGCACAGCCTGTAGTGGCCAGTCAGATGATGTCTTGAACCAGCAAGAAAGGGAACTATTTGTTCTCTAACTGCCCCTTGAAAAACACTTTCCATTCTTCCAAATGGAAGTAGCAGTTGAGGTTAGAAATTCATTTTAGTCTGTTAGAGGTTCAGAGAGCTTGTGAGCTAACTTTCAGATATTGCTTATGGTTTTCATTTTGTTGCACTAAACTGTCTGTGAAGAGAAATTCTGTCACCTTTGTCTCTACATCAAGACTTTACACTACAGACATTATACTACTGTTTAATTTCCCCCTTTTTTGCATCACTTACATTGGCTCCCTGAATGTTGTATTCTGCAATGTGAATTAGTCTGTGAGATATTGAGAACAGAGAGTGTGTGTTCACACATCTGCTAAAGCCTCATGCACCTTGGCTCTCTAGGAATTAAGAAAATACATTTTCCAAAATGATGAAACATGACATTAATATAGAAAATGTCAGTCAGTAGTTATATTTTGTCAGATAAATATTATTTGTCATGGCAGAGTTCAATGCTTAATAATACATTGTTCTTGTCAGTACTGTTTAAAGTGCACATGATTCATACTAAACCTTTATCTTAGCTGATAGTGAAAGTAGGCATTTAGCATTTTCCTAAACCAAATCTCAGTTCTTAAGTTTAATGCACTTCTGTATTTACAGCAATAGAAAAGAATATTCTACCTTCTCCAGAGATTTATTTATCTCAGTTGTATAGAAGAGGTTTATGCTGCCATTGCTGCAGTTTTACATGATCTACTGAAACATTATTTAACAATGCATAGTGTGATAATGCCGGATTTGCATATATTTGAAGATGTTTCCTATTTAAATTCAGTTCGGAAATAAAAAGTATGTTTCCTAGCAGAATGAAAACATGCGACAAATGTTGCTTAATGTAATCATTAAGAAGCTTTGAAAAAATTCTGTCAAGTGAAGATATGCAATAGTAATATTTTAATAAATTATCAAAAGTTAAGATTCCAATTTTTGCTTTTTGTATTCTAAGAATTTTAAAAGAAATATTTAAAGTTTTACTGCAGTATTTTTAATTTACATATATTTTTGCTGTAAATATCAGTATAAGTAGTTTCTGACAGAAACGACCATTTACCTAGGACTGTATGAATCCCTCCTGGGATTTTTCTGAGATTTTTTCCAAACTCAATTAAGTCAGCAGATATTTGCAGACAACCTGCTTTATCCAGATTTGCTTATACCTTTGAGTGAGATGAGGTTTCCAAGGAGATGTATACCTTGTAATTCTTTTTTTCCATTCTGTTCAGCAAGCTTCCAAATATTCCTTCTCTTACAAAGGTAAAAAGATTTTGTAGCATGTGCTGGAAAAAAATGCTTATGAGTGATAGTTTTGGAAGAAAAAAAACACACCTACATTTAGGAATAATTTTTGGTCATGTTTTTTCAAGTAGCATTTTTTATATTTGGAAATTCACACCAAGGTTAATTTACTTTTGGCATAGAGTGAAATTTTATATACAGATCTAATCTAATGGCCATCACTCCAAATATATAAAAAATTCAAGGAGGTGGGATATCTTAGACTGTGAGTTTGGAAGTGTTCTGAATATAATGATATAGTGATATGGAACAAAATGTCAAGTTCTCCATTAATGTAAACCTATATGCAACTTTTTCTGTTTAGTATTTGAATATTAGGTTTTGCTAGTCATCTAGCACAATGCACTGCTGCAACTGATTATGTTTCCAGATTCAAATATAGATATATATGTCTATGTTTTTCAGGGAATTAGAGATAACGTCAGTATTTTTAGGACATCAGGCTAGTTTTAAACTTGAAAGCAAAACTTTACTAAATTCATTCATTAACACTGCACCATGCTAATAGTTCATTTCTATACATTATTAATAGTCAGCACTATGTATACAAACTTAGAGGGCTTATTTTCTTTTTTCTTCTTTTCTCCTTGTGTTTTAAATTTTTTATGCTATTTGTCATGCTCCCAAAAGGGGGATTGCATCATGCTTGTCTTATTTTTGATTTTGCCATTCAACCTTCTTGTATATTCAGCAGGATGCCTGTTTGCAGTCCTTTGTTCTTATCTTGCTCTGTCTGGTGATGTTTTAATAACCTGGGTATGCCCTATGTCCAACCACATATGGCTTTGTTTGCCACTTTGGTAGTCATATCGCTCACATACTTATGTAAAAGTCCTGTCTATCATGTCTGGTTATGCATTTTCAGAGTCATGAAATACTTACGCTGCTTACAATACCTTTGTATGATTTCTTTGGGCTGAAAGTGAAGGATATTAATTGTATTCTGATTTCTTTTATAAATTACATATACCTTAGAGGTTTCACAGGCTTCTGCTTTGGCTACATTAAATTTCTTTGGCTGTTCAGGCATTGAGCACCAAATTTAACTAGACATCTAGGAACCTGTTTTCACCCATAACACCTCTAGAAGGTGATTCATCCCATCCAATAACAGGGATTTTAGATGGATGGATGAATCATCTTCCAGAAGTGCCATGAAAAATACAGAAGACTCAGTGACTAATACAGGTTAGACAGTTCCTGTCAGCTGAGAGGAATCCCATCTCTATGGCACCACCAGCCTTTCCACTAGTAAACTGCTTATACCTGCAGCCAGTTTTCTAGCGGTTCATATGCTAAAGATAAGTAGAGAATACCCCTCCTTTTAAGTGTTGCAAGGATGGGTTTTATGTAACCACAAAATTGCAAAAATCAGCGGGCATTGTTGCATTTTAAGTAAATTCAATATAATATGCTAACAGAAGTAATTTCTAGATTCCTTTCTATATTTCCCCTTTCCTGACTATTCTCAGGAAGTGTTTATTTCTGTTTTTCAAAGAAAATGTGATGTAATTTTAAGGCTGGATTCACATTTTCTAGTATTTGTCCCATTTTCCTAGATTATGCAGGGCTCTGAACTATCTGTTTGCACTTGCCAAACTTAGGTGAACTTATTCAGATAATACTGCTTGCAGTTTCACTCATCATTTACCTTTTCTACAACTGTAAGCATCTAAGGACAGGAACAAATACCTTATCCTGGGTCTGGTAAAGAATATACTGCTGTGGTTTAACAAATACTTCAAAATAATAATGGAAGCCTACATCATATGGAAGGAATACTTTTGTTTTGCATTTATCTGTGTTTTTTTCCCTTTATTAAGTCAGAGTTCCTCATCTTGTCTTTCAGTGCAAAAAAATCTGTGCCATTTCTGGTCTTGCTTTATGCTTCTGAGCTTTGGCTATCTCAGCTCTTCAAAGTAGTGTGGCTGCAGTTTACTGATTTTGTTCCTCTCCCAGTACTGCTATGCCTTCTTTTCTGCCTTGGGATCTCTTTTAACTTTGGCGGTCTTTGCCTTTTTCATTCAGACTTCTCATCAAAACACATTATTTTATGATCAGCCTTATAAAACATCATTTTCTTTTTTACTAGGAAAGAATAACACAGAAAACAAAAAGGGAAGATGACAGCATCTTCTGCACATCTCTTATGCTTTCTAAAATTTCTGATAAGGCATGAAGTGATGAAGGCATGAACAGTTTAGGCATGAATTCTAATAACCAATGTGTGTAGTTTGGATCACAAAAATTTGGTTCAATGGCTCTGGCATCTTTTAGAAGCAGTGACCACACTTGGAAATTCTTTCTAATAATAAAATACAAAGTGTCTTGACAGCTGGTTTTTAATCCTGACTCACTGGCCTCTTAAACGTTCTGTGACATGCACCTACACATGGAATATAGTGCATCCCAGTACTTCCTGTCTCCTGATCATCTGGTGTGGGAAAAGTTGCAGTTAGGTCTGTACACCTGTGGTCATAAGAATGGGCTTTTTAGTATCTGAGATCTACCTTAAGAGTGGGTTGGAAATTGTGTTGAGATCTCATAGGTGAGACATTGACTCAAAACTATCTTTCACTCCCTTGAGTGAAACATCACTCAGAATGGGGACACACAGAAGCACTTCTTTTTAACTAACTAGGATTTATTAGTAACAATTTGTCAGCTTTTACTATTATGCTACAACAGTCAAAATAGAGGCATGCATGAATCCTCATACAACCCTGTTTGGGATTTCTCAGTGACTTCTGAGTAATTCCCATTTTCCCACTGGATGCAGATGCTTTTCTCAGCCTGTGCCTACCTCTTGCAGTTGACAGCTTCCCCTTTTCTCTCTGAAGGGCAGACCTTTTCAAAGATCAGATGTCTTTTGATCTTAGGTGTGGTAATGTTCCACATTCTCAGCATTTAGCTGAGGCCCTCCTGCTTGGTTAGAGTTGGCTTCTTTTTTTTTTTTTTTTTTTTTTTTTTTTTTTTTTTTTTTTCTTTTTCTGGAGGAATGTTCTATTTAGGGACATGATTTATTCTAGCTAATAATATTTTTATTTATTAATGAATGTTTATAAGAGATAGTACATAACTGATACACCAATAAGATATTATAGATGACATTATTACAAATGAAGAATTGTAAATGTAAACAGAATGACACTCATTATTCATAAAAGACAGAAATCCTCATGTCTCCAGATGAATTTCATCTAAGTTGCCATCAGCACATGCCAAAGCACCATCCCTCAGCAGCCTTTCCTTGTTCCATCACCGCCCTCCCATACTGGGATGTGCTGCCATCCAGTAATACAGTTTGATTATTTTTCAGCCAGGTCTCAAGCCATGTTTTCAAGTCTGAATGAGCTTTAGTGTCATACTGTTGTAGTGTTTTATGAACATCTTACAGCTAGTTCCTTTTTGATACCCACCCACCTTTAATTCTGTCAGACTGAGCGATATACATTTATGTCATTACTGTACTATGTGCTGTAAAATATAAAGAAAAATGTTGCCTTCCTCAAGAAACTTTACTTTTAACTGATCATTAAAAAGTACACTTTTTATCATATATTGCGCTAAATCTATCCAAACCCCCATAAATTATAGTTATCTAGAATTTCAGAAAACCTATTTCTGCATTCCTCTGAAGATTGTTTAAATTCTCTACATGCAATGGTGACAGAAAAATTATAAATTAGAACATTAGAAATGCACTAACTTGTGGTGATCTATCCTTTAGCATCTGTTTCTTGCAGTGGACTTTTTTTTTTTTTTTTTTTTTTTTTCCCCTCATATTTCTGTGCCAGCCTGTTTCCTGCTGGGAAACCTTTTATCCTGATTACAATTCATTGAAAATTGCTTAAAGAAGCTAACCTTTCTGGAAGGAAGAATGCTGTGATAGCCCCATTAGCCCTCATTAGTAATATGAACAGCATATCATAACAACAAATATTTAACAGGAAATGGGAGTTCCTTATTTTCTAGATAGTGCATTTTAATAATTTATATTTGAGTGATTAAGTGGGATAGATAGGTTAAATGTATGAAGAACTTTTTTAGAAATAGACACTTTGCAAAGAACAGAAAAGGATCAGTCACAAAATAATCTTGAACAAACATTTAATATATACAGAAAATAATACTTTAGAAATAATTTGAAGGTTATTTTTCTTATTTTAGGTGCAGAATTTTACAGCTCTTGCAGGTTTAGACTGAAACTTTTTACCTTTACTTTTTTTACACTTTCCCGTACTGGTTTCTAAAGTGTAGCTGGGGATAAAGGCATATGGGTTGGAAGACTGCATGTTTGTTCAATAGCCATCTGGTACAGTGTCCCTTGGGGATAATACATCAAAAGGAGATTTCAGAATGGGAATGCTTTGTAGCCATTACAGTGATGTCTTGGTTCACAGAAGGACTGGAATCATGACAAAAGAAAGAGTGAACTGCTCCTCCTCTTCTCTGAGGTGATATTTTTGAGCCCAATGGAATAAATGTCAACTCCGTAAGCTATCATTTTGCTTACCACAGTAGCCAAAACTTCCAAAATGTGTATATCCCCAAATCCCAAGCAGTGTCCTTTACCAGATCCCAATATGCACTCTGCTCAGCTCCAAAGCCATCACCTTCTCTTTGACTTCTATTACAGTGCCCTGCCATGTCTTTGATATGAAAACCTTAGCACCCTGGAAACTGAGCTGGAGTCAAATTAATTTAATAAAATAAATAATGTACCTAGCACAGAACTGATTGCATTAGCCACTTTCATATTTAATTCATAAAACTCTCCATGTTTTAATTTACTTGCAGCTAGTGATGCTGCAGAATTTACATTCTTCTTTACCATGGGCTTGCTGGAGAGAAACCATTTTCAGTGACAGAATACAAAATACCAGAAAAAAGATAAAGGATGAAATGTGGAAATGAGTTAAATGGTGCCACTGTTTAGAAAATAAATGAAATACTGCTGTCTACTCGAATAATGTAATGCTCTAGCAAGAGTAGTGGAGTTTTGTGGCAAAAAAAAAAAAAAAAAAAAAAAAGATTGGCCTTGTCCAAATGCATATTATTATAATAATTATTATTATTATTCTGATTATAGTACCACATGTGCAATAGGTCCTTCATGTACTAAGGCCATGATTTGGTCAAGATTTATGCTGTGATACTGCCAGGCAGCAAACCTCCAGGCAAGGGTGCAAAGGTGCCTCTGTGTAGCATGTGCTGCTGACAGTTGGTAGGGGACACCAGGTTTAGGCTGAGGCCAGCAGCCACACTAACTTTCTTTTCAGAATTTTGGCAGCTCATTGCACTGCGTGTTTTTCTGGACTTATTTTTTTAAAAGATATTGGTAAAAAGAAGCCCTTCTGAAATATCTTTTTCTAGTTGTCTTGAAGAACTCACAATGGCTCGTAACAATATGTTTTCTGTTTTCCATCTGTGATCAAAGTTATGTCTAAATGTTGCAGCATATGTAGGTCTTATGCTGGCTTTTATATTTCTGAATTTGCCAGGTCCCTGTACGCTCTTGCTGGCTCTGAGCAGCCTCACCAGAACAATGGTGCTGGCTTCCTTGGTTTCCAGCTCACTTGCCCTTTGGAAGGAGCCAGCCCTTGCTGCTTCCTGACAACTATGTCTTACCTTTCTTAAAGATGCATTTTTATTCCTACATATCTTAAAAAATAATAAGCAATGTACATAAACTCATAATACTGGTGGAAGGATTTTCAGAGAAAACTTCAGTCTAACTCAAACCTACCAATTTAGTTTTTCTAACTTCTGGCTTCAGAATCTGGTTAAGACATCTTAAGCTCAGTGTTCTATTTTGTCTAGGAGTTTAAATTTGCAGGACAAACATAATGATTTTCAGTTAAAGCATTTTTCCCCCATCCGTTAAAGCTGCCTTCCTGTGAGCACTGCCCAGAACCTCAGTTACTAGGTGGCAGCATGTTCTGGTTTCAACTGGGACAGAGTTAATTTTCTTCCTAGTAGCTGATATGTGCTGTGTTTTGGATTTAGGATGAGAATAATGCTGATAACACACCAATCTTTAGTTGTTGCAGGGCTTTCACAGAGCCAAGGACTTTTCAGATTCTCATAGTGGCCTGCCAGTGAGGAGGTTGGGGGTGCAGCAGGAGGGGGGGGGGGGGGGGGAGGACGACATGACATGGGACGACAGAACCAGGACGACAAAAGGGATATCCCATACCATGTGGTGTCATGCTAAACAATAAAACTTGGGGTGAGTGGGTCATTGCCTGAACTGTCATTGGAACTGGGGACTAGCTGGACCTTGGTTGGTAGGTGGTAAGCAATTGCATTGAGTATCACTTGTTTTGTGTATTCTTTTATCATTATATTTTTTATTATTATTTTCCCTTCCTTTATGTCCTATCAAACTGTCTTTATCTCAACCCATCAGTTATACCTTGTTTCTCATTCTCTTCCCCATCCCACTGGGGAAGAGTGAATGGCTGTGTGGTGCCTAGCTGCCTGCTGAGTTAAACCATGACAGGGCAACCAAATAACACACAAAAGTGTTTTGTTTGTTTTGGTTTTTCTTGGTTTAAAAAGCATAATGCAAAATGAACAAATTTGCAATGCATATTGTGATTCTTCTCTTGGTCATCCATACTTGCACCAGAGAGGTAGACTGGGAAGAGGCCAGAGAGGGGAGCAGAGAAGGAGAAGAAAAAGCAGGGAAAAGAGAAGAATAAGCAACTGGTGACAGTTCCCTTCCAACCAGCTCCATGAGCTTATTACATACTCACATGACTCTCTCTCCTTTTACTGAATGCCTTTGATTTTATCTCTTACCTCACTGCAGTCCTCACATTCCCTGTGACAGAGGCAAGAACTGTGTGTCTTGCTTTGCTTAGCTAAAGCCATCTAACTGGCAGTATTCACTCCCTACCTGTGGGGGTTATCTGTATCCTTTCCATCATACACACCCACTGCTGTACCCTGGCCTGTGAACCTGAACTCACATTTCCCAGTTGGTGAGATATCGTGCTGCTTCTCACCATCTGGCAAGCCAGTATTTTCATCCAAAAAGGTTTGGATTAGAAGTGTAAAGGAGCTAATTATGTTCAGCGAGTGTTTCATGACATGCTATTATAGCCAAACAAACAAGAAATTAATTGTGGAAATGTTTTCTCGAGCAAGTCCCTAGTCAACTGATTCAAAGATATAGAACAATGTGCGTAAAGAGTGGTTTGAAAAGCATTGAAAAATCTATTTAGCACATTCAGCATAACCAATTTCTCTGTATGTCCTGAATTACAGTCTTTTTGGAGTAAGTGATGGGCAAGCACTCATAATATCTTGGGTATGGTTCATTTACAGAGGATTTCATGGCAAGTGCTTTAGCATAGTTCTGTCGTGGTGGTGTTTCAGTTTGAGCTGTGAGGTTTCATTGTGAGTTTCTCAGGCAAAACAGTTCATTTGCTATTTTTGTAAATACTCCACACAAATGCTTATTTGCTCTATAAATTTTTATTCCTCTTTCTTTACAAACCGAACTACACAAGGGTAATTTGTTCTTTTAGAATACTCCACAAATAAAATTGTCTAATACCAAACAGAACTTAAATTTGTGGGTCAAAGTTTATTACTTCTTTGAGCTGAAGTTACTGTTTGTATTGCCATTTATACTATTTTGTTTCTGATTAAATTCCCCATTTTTTTCCCAAGTAGTAGTTTTATTAAAAAAAAATAAAATGTAGATACATACTTCTGTATGACAGGACCAAGTATACCCAGACCATTTTGAATGCCTCTCTAACCTGTTCTGTGAAGGAGATTTAATGATTTTCCTTTTTTTTTTTTTTTTTTTTTTTTTTTTCTTAAGTCCTTCACTATTTTTAGACTTCACAAACCTAGATCTTTGTTACATTCATCTGATTTTTCTAGTCCTTCCCCTGGTGGAGATGGAAGGCAGTTAATCACTGCCTTTTTACGTAAATTTTACTTAGTAAACAAACAAACTAACAAAAAAAAATCCCTCGGATTTTTTTTTTTTTTTCTTTAAGATTAAAACCCATCATTTCCTTTAAAACTTCTTGTAAGTCCTGAAGTATTTATCATTTGTGGTCCTCTACTCTATACTGCCTTCCCAACTGATGCATTTCTTTCTGTCACGTGTAACAGTGCCCACTTCTCCAGAAGAGGCCATGAGTGCTGTTCAGAAGAAAAAATATAACTTCTGTGTTTCACACGCAATTCAATTTTTAAAACAGACACGAATGAAATTCCCAGATTTGCAAGTGTTACAGTGTTAGCTTGTAACTGACTGCCACCCTCAGACACTTTTCTTGGATTTTAATGATTTTCTCTTGCATAATCAACTTTAATGTATATATCCCATTGACATTAAAGTCAATCATCTTTGTCATCATTTTTGTTCAGAATATGCGGGAAAGATTTCTGATGAATATGGAGGAAATACTTGGAATGCCCATGAGAATACAGGGTTTTCCCTGTCTACATGATATTTTCATGTACTGTATCTGAAATAGGAATGAGAGGGCTGCAGTCCAATCATAGCATAAATTTATTATTGTTTCCATTCACTTATTATAAATTAAAAAAACACAAGAAATACTGAAATGTTCTGTACATTTTTATCATTTTTTTAAACACATCCTAATGGTTACTTGAAGATAACCTGATAACCCAGTGTTAAACCTCATGTATCTCAAACTTGCCTCCACTATCAGAGCACTTGCATATGCAGTTATTACTAACTCATTTTCAAATGATTGTGGCAGAAGTTAACGTATCCCATAAACTGTCTTAAATATGGTGAGAAAGATTAGTATAGAAGTAATAAACAATATTAGTTATTTAATTAAGATTGTTTGAAATAAACAGATAACAGCTGTGACCAACTGATATTTAAGCCAAGCCTTCTACTTTGCCTCCTTAGGGATCTAAATGATGCTCACATAGTAATTCCTTAGCAAAAGGCGTGGAAGGGTCCTTTGCATCGGGCTCTTGATGGGAGACAAAACAGGCCTGGCAGGAGTCAAGCAGTGACTGCCTGAGATCATGCCCAATTCAGCATAAGCTGAAACAGCTGAGGAACTAATTCAAAGTACATTGCTAATTTTAAATGACCTTTCAGTATTCAGCAACTAAGTAAATATGTGATTAGTGCAGGAAGGCCTATCACAGAAAGGGGATCCATGAGAACATAACTGTATCTTTTGTAGTCTGACCTTCAGACAGTAGTTTATGATTGTCTATGAGGTCTAATTATGAGGTCTAATAAGAGAGGAGTCAGTTCTGTCTTCTGAACAATCCAGTTGCAAGATATTCCACACAAACAGAAGATGTAATGGTTATATTTCAACTTTGCATTTAAAAGGGTGGCACTGGAATTTACAATCAGCTTGAATAAAGGGAGAATGTCCTACTTTTACTTCAAAATTACAAATTCCAGCAAAACAAAACGAGAATCTTAAGGTCTTGATTTCTAAAGACAACTGAATTTCTACAGTATGAGATGCCTACTTTTTTCTCCCACTGAAGGACCTACCTGTAGTTTTTCTACTTTTTCCTGACACTACCAGAGTGCCATGCCAGAATAGAAAGAAATCAGCAACTGTGCACTAAAGCTGGGGATTATGTGTTACGATAGCACATTGCCTGGCAGTCTCAAATCCCATAAGCCCTCTTTTGTCACACAGGTTGACATACCTGGGGCATACTGAAGCACATGCTGATGTGCAGAAACGTGCATTACATGCCCATTTATGCAAGACATCTTATTCTGGGAGCATGATAACTTAGGAGGCTTGAGGGAAAATAAATAAATAAAAAACAAGTCAGAAAAAACTGTACTAAACTGGCCCATTTTACTACATGTAGACATGCGCCAACACCCAGTTTTTCACACTGCCAAATCACAGTGGTATCCAAAATGGAATTATTTATACTTTGTGGAACAGAGCAGCAACAATAAGGAAACACAGAATATCTGTGAGTTCCTGATGCTTTGCAAAGAAATATGAAAAGACAAAGGATTCAAGAATCAATTAGACTTCAAGTTTCTCAGTGTGTACAGGCACATATGATTGGAAATCTACCATTGTAAGATAAAATAGGTTATTTTTTTTTTTTTTATCAAATATTTTTTTCTGCAGGAGTATCTATTATCTGCTTTTCCAAGCAAGAACTCAGTGCTGTATGGTCTTTAAATAGGAGGTTTTATGTATCAAATTAGCTTGAAAAAATATATTATAAAAACAAAAGTAGGCATGGACTTCACAAGTAAAAAAGGTTGAGGAGGAAACGAAATATAAAGCAGTCATAGTAAAATTCTTCAACTCGAAAGTACACACAGAAGCTTCTTTGCTGACAAATCTCCAAGTCCCTATGCAGGTCCGTGCTACTTCACATTTATCTTCTGTCATTGCCTCTACCTGAAGTATGAATCTGGCTTCAAAGACAAAAACAAACAAACAAACAAACAAAAAAAGTCTTGGAATTTACTAGCTTAGTGTTGTTCTTGTAAAGGGAGCATTTCCCCTTCAAAGGGAAAATCTTTGGACCATCAACAGCTGGAAAAGATGCATTGTGTACTGGAGCTTTGGAATATCCTGCTTCAGTAGCAATGCTGAATATTTAAAGAATGTTGTTGTTCTATTATAAACTATCATTGTTTCATCTTCAAAGACCAAGAGTTTGGAACATATTCTATTGTAAGCTAAACCAATTCACTTTGCTTCACTTTCCAAGTTCTAATCAGTGAGGCCTCAATTTTGCCATAACTCTCATTCTCTTATTAGTATGAGACAATGTATTCATATTGCTGGCATAATGTAGTTTAACAAACAAAGAAACAAAACAAAAGAAAACCACACAACATGACTTCTGATAGCTTTTCTTGAGTGTATTCTGGATTTTTTCTCAGTGTAAACTCTGACATAGTAGTGTCTAAATTAGGTTAAATTGTCATAATGATAATGATTAGTCAAATACATAAAACCTCTTGAAGAGCTCACAGATTGACAGGATGAGAAAAATAAATGGAAAAGAAGATTTTCTTTTTTTGTTGAAGAAACAAAAGATGAAGTCTTAGCTTGCTTGAACACTAACCTTTGTTAGCTGTTGAATGCAAGTCCTCAGTTGCTTGTAAAAGTTATCTCATGGGCGTTGCTTATGAGAGGACATTTGATATCGGAAAATATCAAATGGATATATGGGAAAGTGTAGTAAATATAATCTGATTTTTCATTAAGTTGGTTAAGTTTAGTACTAGTGATAAAGAAGTAATAAAGTGAACCCAATAAAAGCTGAGTTATTAAGTGACAAAAATATTGAGAAATTCACTAAATGTTATTATCAGAAATATGAGCTTTCTGTGGTAAAAATGCAAAATTCATGCCCCATAGTTCAATTTTGTCTTTGTTAGGTTGAGAAGATTTTAGCTATGTGTCCAAATTGATCTGAAACACAGTCTTTGTTGGCCAGTAGCCTTTTTCAATTTGTTTTGTGTATATATGATAACATGCCCATACTTTGTTATCAATGAATTCTTTGAAATAAATATGATTGTATCCCAGAAGGTGAAGAGTGAATCACTTAGTCCTGTTGAATTCTACTCTTGTGAACACTTCCAGTAGCATTCACTGGCTAGACTGCTATAACTCAGCTGTTGCCTGCAGCCAGTCTCAGAAAATATTTCTTCACATTTTTTCTAGTAAACACTATACAGAGCTCTTTTTATGGATCTGTCAATTGACGTAAAGAAAGCCACTGCACAAATGTTTACAGTAGGCAATGTAAACCAGATTTCTTCTGTGTTTTATATTGAAAATTTATTAGAAGAGTAGACTTGATACAATCTTAGTTTTGTTCTCTGCTTTTGGCATACCATTGTCTATGTCCATAAACATTACAGTGTTTAGAGAGAGCTTAAAATAAATAATTAAAAAGGATGCAAAATATAGTATATGAAAGCCTTTGGTTCTTTAAACAGAATTTATTATGTTCAAAGTTACATTTCGATAAAAGGCAAGCATAACTTGAATTAAAATATTAATCCATCTATCCCATTTAGTTCTTTGAAATATTCATAGTCCTTTTTTTGGTGTTTGTGGTTTCTGTTAAGGGGGCGGGGGGGGGGGGGGTTGATGAAGAAAGCTTTCATCGAGACCAACACAGTCAAGCTGACATGAATGTCCTTCATGGGTTTAGAAAATTGGCCCAGCTGGGAGTTTTGCTATTGTAGAAAATCTTTTTTAAACTTCATAGTCCATACTCATAAAGCACTTAGAACATTCTCAATCACTTCCTGCAAAATCCACTCCCTTCTCTCTCTTTTCCAGTGCAGACTTCTAGTTCTGTCTTTTTTACTCCCCCACTTGTTTTTATTTCAAAGTACTATCAGTACTTTTCAGCTGCCACTGAAATCTATCTTATGTTTTCCCTGGGTGTTTAATGCTTGTTTTTCCTTCTCTTCCTGCTCATCTGGCTGACATTACTGTTCTTATCTGTTCCTCACTGTGAAGTTTTCAAGGCATAAATGCTATCTTTTAATTGTTTGCATTTATATAGCACTAGATAGAATCATTGGACATTTCTTAGAAATGGACAGCTGACACTGATTTTACTTGTGAGAGTGTAAGTTTATGTGGTGTGGGTAGAAGAAAGAATGAAGCATGCAACTGTAGTGTCTTGCAGTTACATAAATAGTTTGGTTACCTCAACTTTTATAATAATTCTATTTTTATTTATTTATTAATCTGCATATAAAACCGATGCATGCTTATAAAATATGGTAGAAGTGACTTTTTTATTTTATTTTATTTTATTCTTGTAGATTTTTAAAAGTAATAAAAGCAAGTAAAATTACCAGAACAAATAGAAACCTGCATACATACATACATCACAGTTATACGTGAGTATACAAATAGTAGTAGTAACGAGTGAAAACTCTGTTTGATCAAAACCTCCTATTCATGGCAGGATTCTACTGAAACTGCAAAATGTTTCTAATAATTTGTCACCTCTTTGCTGATTTATGAATACATTACCCTCTACCTTATTTGTCACAAAAATAATACTTTGCCATAAAACCCTGTAGATTCAAGTTCTATTTTTTTTTTTCTGTGACACTTTCTTTATCAGCTGTTAGACATGCCAATACTTGGAAAATGACAACTAGTGTTTATACAGCATTTCTACACTTGTAGAAATTCCAGAAAGAATTTATGTTATTTTAGAAAGACTTGGCAATTCACATATCTGAAGAGAGTAATTTTAGTTATTATTTCATGCTGTAAAGCTCATTTTTCCCTGTTCCTAGTAATTAATGGTATATAAGGATCTTCCATGTTCAAGAAACGAAAAGTATTGTTTGAACAGAAAAGTGAAATATGTAGATAGAATGTAAAGGCTTTGATAATTTAAGATAATTTAGAAATGGGAAAAAGAACAATTGCAGATAGTCTTTTTTTATTATTATTATTACAAAATTATTTCCTAGAGCATATTTTCTTGTTATTTATACAGAATGAATGAAAGTTAATAAGAGTAAAAGGGCTACATGTGTTACTATCAGAGGGAACATACATCATGAGCACATCTGATATCTGCCAGAGCGCTGCCTTTGGGAAGATTTTGTTTCAGACTGCAAGGCCTCTGCAACATTACCCATGACCTTGGTACTTTTGATGGCCATTTTCTGCCTGTGCAGGAAAGTCAGCATTGATTAGGTCCTTTCAACTTTGATGTACAGATCCTTCATTCAAAGTCTTTGGTGGGTTCAGGTGTCTCTCTGGTATTGGTAATATTGTGTAGAGTATGTGTCAAGCTGATTTAGCCTTGTTCAGGGTAACCATGAATATAACCAAGATAGAACAGAAAGGGAAATAAATTCTGTTTAGTATAGAGTGAAGGTAGGTTAAGTCTGCCTTGATGCTGGAGCAGACAAGTGTTAAAGGGTTTCCCTTTGTAATGTTCGATTCCTAATCTGCAAAGGGACTGAGTGGCTGTGCTTGTAAACTTATACCCATGGAAAAAGCATCTGCCCTGCTCTGCAGGCAGAGGGCCGTATTTTTAAGAAGACATCAAAGACACTGTGAGTTTTCTAGCTGTCATTTACATAATATGTAACTGGGATGTGATAATAATCTTCAGACTTTCCTTTGCCCCAAACCCTAGCTGCAAGTGAAAGGCTGTTAGTAGTGCAGAGCTTTTAAGAAGAGCAGCACAAAGCAAAAACAATCTGTCTTCTATCATACCACCATCCAAAAGCCAGCACTGTTGCATGAATGGGATGGTCATTAATTCTGCTGGCAAGAAACTATCTCCATTCAACCTGGAGTTGTGACTCCTTGTGAGAGTTAGAATCCTAGAAGAAATTAAAGCTGCCTTACTTCAGTAGTTTAAAGACATCTAAATTAATTCATGTGCATAAAATGCATAATTTCTTTGGCAAATTTTTATAGTTAATACTTAAAATACCTAGAAGAAAATACATTTAAGTTTGAAAGAAGAAAGAATACATCAGAAGATTGTTCAAAAATATAATAATTACAAATATTACCTGAAGAAATTATATCAAATTAGTATTAAGAAAAAAATAAAATAAAATAAAAAACTTTTTTTTTTCAACAATAGCTAATGATGTACTAGCTTAGTAAAAGGGAGAATATTTTTTCCTTCAACTGGAAATCATTTATACTTGGTAAAATGCTATGTGATTTTATTGCTGCTGAACATTGAAAAGTAAAGGTCAAGAAAGAGTTAAATTTAAAATGCTGAGATTCATTGCAAGATAACTAATGGTCATGCCTGGGCTACCAAGTGTAATGTTATAGATGCTTGTATGCCAGAAGCATAGAACCACATTTGTTCATATACACTTCGTTGATGAATTTCTGTTGTGTCATATCTGCTGAGTTTAAATGAGCAATGTTGAGTAACTTCTGGTTCCACAGTTCATTTGTTCTGACAGTCACAGTGGGCAGAGTGGACTTTGGATCAGGCTTTTGCTATTAGTGTACGCCTATTTATTTTGCTATTAGTGTATGTTGCTGTACTTAAAGCTTTAAAGGGTAATGAGAAGTCAAAAGAATATATGACACTTCATTGCACCTTTGGATGCCTTCATATGCTAACTTCGTATTAGAAAGTCATACCACATTAAATGTCTGTAATTGAGTAAGTTTAATGTGATGCCTATGCGTTTGACAAAACACAGGTCACTTGCAAACTTTCCACTTCTGTTTTAGAAGCACACCAATAGACACCAATAGCTCACCATTACTATTCATAAAAGTTAAATCTGTTCATCCTAGTGTGATTTTCAATATCAGTTCTTTTCTTTCAGACCTATTAATAAATACAAGTCTTGCAACTTTTTTAAAGGATGGACCCCTGTTTCATTTAGTTCTGCATAGTCTAGGAAATCCTTTTACTAATGCACGCGTGTGATTGTAGTCTTTCCATTTTCATCTCCAATTGATTTCCGTAAGACTATTGCCTTTTTATTAAACATAGGAAGAATGTAAACATGTAATTATGTGTAATTTAAAAATCATTATTTTAAGTGTTTTCTCCTTTTTTTCTTTTTCTTTTAAAAAGGGGTAGCCATCAGATATTCTGAATGTGCCTATTAGATAAATGCAGAGGGCTTTCAGACTCAGTTTGTTTACTATGCTTTCAAACATTGTGAGTATCTGTTTAATGTAGTGTAGTAGTGTAAGAAAAAAACATCTGTACAGCAACTGCAATGACACAGCCTTTATTTTTGCTCTTCAGCAGAAAATCAAATGTATCCATGTATTTATATATTTTTCTTTGTTCTTTTTTAATAGTTTAGGGTTTGAGGAGTGCTAGGAAAAGCGGAAAGTATAAAATTTGAACTTTATTTAAGTGAAACAACTCAGGAATTTAAGTGCTGTGCTGGCTGTAATCTCCTCTTAATATTCTGCTTTCTCAAGTGTATCTCTGCTAATAATTGAACGATCAATTACACTTTATGAAAGTACTAAAGAATGTTTATCAGTTCCAAATACTATAAATGTACTTCATTTTATGCTATGTTAATGCCAATGGAATATTATCAGCAAGAGTCATCAGAGAAGTTTGAACTGAGAGCACTTTTTTTTTTTTTTTTTTTTTTTTTTTCTTCACAAATACTAACTTGCAGTACACATATTGAAATTGTCTCAGGTGTTTTTGCCTTAGTGAGTATTCTCAAACTGGAAAATATCTTCAGAAATGAGCTGCTAATTAAGAATTACCAGTTCAGAGAGGCTCTTCATAATATTCAGTTAACAAAATAAAACACTGAATGACCTTCTTGATACTATTTTAACAAAGTATTTATTTTTATAACCTATATAGATTATTAGGAGCTTTTTCCCACAAGGCTTCAACTTCTAGACTATGTTCAGATGGGAGAAGCATTCTCATTAATCAAAATATTTTCTAAGGAGTATCTAGAGAAAAATAAAAGCAAAAATTACTCTTTTTTTTTTTTTTGTTTTGTTTTGTTTTGTTTTGTTTTGTTTTCCCGTTGCAAGTTTCATCAAAATCACTGGAGTTAGGCCAGGAACACATGTAGTCTGAAACACAGGAGTTTAAAGTTCTAAAAGTGAGCTTGCACATAATGCTTCAGAAGAAAATGAAATGATTGTTTTAAATTGCTATACAGAAATTAAAACAAATTGCAGTTGCCATTCTAATGATATTAAATTGATGTTTGCAAACTTCATTTGTTTTATATGAGGTTTCGCATAAAATCTGTTTTGTCTGCCCTCATTCTATGACAAGACATTGATTAGCAGACATTGACTGAAGTATAATTATTAGATGGAAAGTTTTTTTTTCTTATTTTTTTTCCTTAACATAAAGTACAGTCTGAATGTTAGTATTTGCATGCATAAACTCATTGATACAGATTTTTATGAGGCTGGTTGTAGTGATAGTGGCTACCAGATTCAAAGTGTTCTGCAGTTGTCTGAAAAATATCTGAGACATCCACCAAGAAAACACTGCATGAGAACTATCTAGAGGAAAAACTGAAATGCAAAGAAAGAGGAGGTTTTCCAGTAAAACAGTGTGCTTTAAAAGGTTGCTTTTTTCCTAATAATTCTAGTCATCACAAAGGGCAATAAATATCCTTTCCAAAAGCAACTATGCCTATTTAAGAAGACTTAGAGGAAATTTCTTATTTTCTCTCAATTTAGAAGGGTTTAGAATGACAAGAGGCCAAAACCAAATGAAAATACCATATCAGTTCTATCTTATTTTAATGGAAAGAGAAAAGGGGACAGAATAAAGTGGTCATTCACTTTCAAAGAGGAGTTCTGATGATGAAGCCAATGTACAAGCTATCCTGGATAGGCAGAGTATCAAGATAGTTGAGGCACAGCACATTATAAACATACACAGAAGTGGAATGGAGTACATTGCATATTGCATTTTACTGGGTATTTTCATGTATAATTCCCATCACATCTGTATTTTCAATTTCCTATTCTCTGTGCATCTCACTGAGTGAACAGTAAATAAAATCTCAGTTGGCATTTCTGCACTGATCTCTTTCTTGGGACTGTATTTTGATATGAGTACCTCATCCATCTGCTTGCTCTCAAATTCCCTCTTGGGATTAGAACACAGGTGCTATTGTAAGAGAATTTGTTGAATATTTGATAGAATTTGCCTTATGTTTACAAGTTGAGAAAGGTCACCACCTTTGTTTATTGGGATATCAGCTATTCTATGCTGAATGTGTGGAACTATTCATATGAAAAATATCAACAAAGAGGTGAGCATAACATCTTTTAACAATTTTTAACCATAACCATTTTAAGGTAAAAGCCAGATTAACCCAATAGGTTTGAAAGACATCATTTACTACAGTACAACTTTACTAGTATAAAAACATATTCATTTATTGCTCTTGAGATGAACAAGAACTGTAGTGGAGTGACTGGTTTTGTCAAGGCTGAGGATATTCCCAGTGTGAACCTGATCCTCTAAGGTTCCTGACCCAAAGAAAGACCAAAGAGCCAAACATATTTCAATCAGTGCTTAAGTGGAATAGCCAAAATTATGTATGGTAGCAACCTAATTTTACTTTTTATCTCACAATATCTGCCATTATCTTTGTTTTCATAAAAGTCTTTTAGAGAAATTTTTTTGTTTCTTTAGGTTTGATAGAAGAGATTTTAATAAAGTCTAGGAGAATAGGTTTCTTTATTCTTAAGAAAAAAGGTTGCCATGAAAGAATCTTAACAAAGATCCATTTCAGATCCAAAATGATGGTGATTTTTTTTCATTGATGCATCTGTCAGCAATCTTTTCAAAAGTTTTATGGCTCCTGAGTTGCAGGACTTGCATTCTTACCAGAATATAATCAGCCAGTTTACAGAAATTATCAGATGCTGGATACACGTGGACAGTGGCATGACAGTTTTGTCACAACTTCCAATGAATGAAGGAATCCACATCTACCCAAATTAGATGTAGGTATTGAAAGAATACTGAAGTAGCCTTATATTGTATTTTTTTTTGTTTTATCTCAGTGACAATAACAAGGACATACATGAATTACATAAAATTCTCCCCCCAGCCTGGCAGATGGCAGGAGCATGCCCTCTGAAAACATCTTCCCTCTAGTTGGTGGCAAGTGATCTAAGATCAGATGCCACTAGAGCAAGGTAAATGTGTCTGGGATAATTGGCTTTTTCTGAGACTCAAACAAATGTGTTTGAAATCTGTGTGTTTCTTATAGCATGTGATCTGTGTGAAAACTTGGTCCTGATCCCAGTGAGGATATTGAAAGACGCTATCTTCTCAAATACCACATCAGTAAAGATGTTTTTTATAATGACTTCTAAAACAAGCCACAAATGTTTGAGTTAGTTGCAAATGCTAATTCATTGTGTTGCACAGCCACAAATATAGATCTCAAAAGCATCCCGTGACAGAGTACAACTTATGTTGTACTCCTAGTGCTTTTGCAGAACTCTGCATTGCAAATACTTCTCAAGCTTGCAAAGGAGCAATCAATCGTCTACTCCCTCTAGGTAGAGACTCATCAAGACAGCTAATATAGCATATTAAAGATGTTTTATACTTTTCACTCTGTATTACTAAGGAGTATTTAGCAGCCTAGGACATTTCTATTTGAATGTTAGCAACAATCTGTTATTTGTTATTGACAAATAAAATTCATACAGAGCCAGCAGTCTGTGATGTTAAATGATAAAACTCACTTACCACAAAAGAAAATATTGAAGGCTTGAATTTTGTATTCTAAAGAGTATTTGGGGTCATTGCCTACATCTGTTCCATCATGTCTTGCAATGATTTCTCTCCTTTGCCCCATGACCCAAGAAGCATTTTCTTTAATCTAGGATGTTCTTAGTCATCTACTGGGGAATGACATCAGTACATTTATTAAAGATAGAATATTAAAATAATCCAGGCAAACTCTAATTCTTTCACATGGTGGAGCCTGGATTATGTCCCCTCTTTGTTCCTGCCTTTCATTCTCTCATAACTGTGGGCTTAAAAATATGTAGCCACCTCTATTCTTATGTCCTTCTAGGGGATGGTACATAAAGTACATATTTACCCTTTATGTTCTTAAGCTTTTTCTTTCCCCATTGTTCTGCTTTCATTTTGTCCTTGGCATTAATCTACCAAATCTAAAAGAATTTTAGAAGAACATATCTATACTTATTCTGAGGTCAGATCAGGAAATTAAAAATCTAAATTGTCTTCAACAGTCTAGTTCAATAAAACTATTCTGCATCCGATCCCAGTGATAGATATTTTAGTCTGGCCTTAATAGTTTTGTTTATGTCCAAAAGAGAAAGAGTTGCACACATTTTAAATTTAAAGTTCCAATAAAGTTTCCCAAGATGCAAGTTGTTCAAGATATTCTCAGTAAAAAAGTGGAAATTTTAAAACAAAAATCATGTCACTTCTTTTTAGTGGCTCATTGGTGTACACTGTACTAATTGTAGTTTTGGTACAAGCATTTGCTAATGGTTATGAGGTAATATTATTAACCCACCAGAGTTATTTCTGGTGCAGTCAGAGATTATTTTTGTAATCATGTGATGTAGGAAGTTGCCACCTTTCCACCTCTAGCACAGACCAAGAAATTACTGTCATTATTCCCTATGCATGTAAAAATAGGTTGGTACAGACATCCTTTAATGAGTCATTTTCTGCATATCGCTTTTCCACCTTCTAGGATGCTACCTGCTTCTGTGTCATTCCTCTTTCTTTTGTCTATATGCCAGCCAACTATTCAGAGTACTTGTATGTTAAAGCATATGGATAACATCAGCAGGCTAAGATAGAGGGATAATGTCAGTCACACAAATGTCACAATTTGATCTGCCGGGCACAGCAGCTTCTATTCTATTTCTATTCTATTTAAATTTCTTTAATCCACTTTTGCAATAAACTGAAATACTTCTTCAGATTTCGGAGCAAAATCTACAACCTTCCTACTATCCATGCCTTTGAGATGAGCTTTATTATCTGACTAGCTGTGGTCCTGAATTTAATTGTTAAAATGAGAGTCTGAATCAACATACGGATCATTCATATATTATAAATGTGGGCAGGCTAATTTCTAAGCATATATCTAGGGAGAGTGAATTGCAGAAATGTAGAAAACCTAATAATAATACTATGCTCTCATTCTCTACAAGTTTCATTGTTGAGTCAATGAATCCCACTGTGACACAACTTATGTTCCAGTTTATTTTTTTATTCCCATCAGTTTTGATAGCTACCTCAAATTTTGATAGCTACCTCAAAGTATTAGATGACAGAAAATAATAAATTATATCAGCAAATGAAAAAAAAAGGGAAATTCAGTAAGGAAATATGATTCACGGATAATAATTATCAAAAAGAGTGGGCAATGTAACAATTCTGATTTTTAACAGTAGGTTTACACATGAAAATTAATACATGTTAATTAATTTTAACATTTAATTTAGTTTGTTTCCATGGGTATAAGAACTGACCTTTGAAGTGGTAGTTAAAGAGACCTCTACTTGAGGATAATAACAGTAACATCCTGAGAATGTATTGCAATTTAAAGCTAGAATAGTTCAGGATATTTAGGAAGATTCACTGAAGTGGTCTCTCACTGATACCAGTGCACTGTGCAGAATTCACATAAAACTACTAAGTGAATGGTAAAGGATGAAACAGAAATTGAAAGTGAAAGCTAAGCTTCTGTGAACTAGATTTCATTTGCAAATAATTAAAATATGTTTATATAAAGAAAGATAATATAAGGTCTAGATCACGAGTGTGTTACTTCTGTAATCTTCCCGTACATGTAACTGTTAATTTTCACTGTGCAGAAATATTTGTTAATCTTGGTTATGACTGATGTTGTTTCACATTCAGATTCACCCAAGAAGGAAAGAATTAGCATATATTATATATATCTCAAAAGTACCAAATAGATAATTTTGTCAAAGTTTTCATTTTAAAAATTGTATTAATGCTGTCATGTATTTATTTAATATATTTCTTAATGATAGCAGGACTTTGAACAAATGAGCAGAGTATTATAAAACAGACAAACTTGATTTCTGTTTAAATTACAAATTTAGTAAACAGAAATATAACGTATTTGCAATTTTTAAACTATTTGAAACAATGTTCTTCTAAGTCTTAATAAAATAGCTAGCAGGTTGTCTTCAATAAGAATACTGTCTTACCTGAGAACTGACTGGAGGATCAGAAATAAAGGGTAGATCACAGAATCACAGGTTGAATCTAGGTTGGAAGAGACCTCCAAGATCACCTAGTCCAACATCTGACCTAACACTAACAAGTCCTCCACTAAACCATATCACTAAACTCTAAATCTAAACGTCTTTTAAAGACCTCCAGGGATGGTGACTTCACCACTTCCCTGGGCAGCCTATTCCAATGCCTAAAAACCCTTTCAGTAAAGAAGTTCTTTCTAATATCCAACTTAAACCTCCCCTGGCGCAACTTTAGCCCATTCCCCCTCATCCTGTCACCAGACACACGGGATACTGTAAAACAACAGGCTGTTCTATTTTCTTTTAGGCTACTGTGGAAAGTGGCCTTAGAACTAGATTTATGGGGCACCTTAATTAATTGAATGAGAGGGAAATTATAGACAGTATCGATTACGCTACAGAAGATATTTGATTCCTCAAAGCTGCACCACCAAAGACAAACCATCACAGGTAAGGTAAAGAATAGCCAGAAAACGGGGGAAACAAAAAAAAAAAGAAAGAAAAAAAAAAAAAGAGAGCTTTAAAATGAAAGCAGAAGAAGACATGCAGTCATTGAATAAATATAGATTGTGAGAGAGACAGATATGTGAAATAAAAGTTATAAAAGTTTTAGGAAAAGAATTAGAAGCAAAGCTGATAAACAAAATAGGTATGATGTTTTTGTTGGATATGGTATGCAAATTATGACCACAGGCTAATTTTCATTTTGAGGCTACAGGTACTATATGCAACATTGTATAACTGAGTCTACATTACTTCAGTACATTTTTTTTTTTTAGTTTAGACTATATATTACTAGAAAGAGATTGACAAATAAGAGTGAATTCACAGGACTGCAATAAAAGTTATCAAGAGGAAAGCTATAGCACTCATATTTACAGCAAAGGAGTTGGAAATAAGGTTCAAAACCCAGAAGGCAAATACAAAGCACTATGCTGTATAAAAACTAATAATTGATTTTCGGTATCTGAATCCTGAGTTTGGGGCATAATGTTGGCAATACTGTCATACTCAGGCTGTGCTTGCTGTAATGTCAAGGGCGTTTTTGCATTAAGTTAGAGTTGGAAATCATGAAGATAGAAAGCAATTTTATGTTTAGACTATTGAATAAATGAAAAAAATTATATTAAGCACTGCTACTACTAATGTACAGTAGATCTACAAACTGAGATTGTTTGTCAGAATTTATTCCAAACCTGAAATTTAGTTCTATAAGTACATACCCCTATGGTGAGAACAGAGCCTGTTTCAAAATTTACCCATATGCAAGAAATCTTTTGTGTATTCCAGAAAGGTTCAGACTTATTCATGTTACTTTTTACTTTTTTGAATACATGGTCTTTAGTTATAACTAGTACCAGAAGATCTAAAAAGTCCTGTCTGAAAGACTGTTCTCACAGCTTTTATGGCTGTACTGCAAGAAGCCAACTCAATCTCATAAAGCTATGTATACTTGTGAGATTTCCACTCCAGAATTAGATTCCAGAGACTCGTTTATTTAGTTAAGTTTCAGGGAAGCTCTGAACATATATATACATCTGAGACAATTCAAGTCTCAAAATTGGATATTTGCTTATCTCAAATTGTAGTAACACCAGTAAGCTACTACACCCTACTAGAAAGACAAATTTTTTCTTATAAAGCACACTGCTAAACACATTGGAGTAGATTTTTTTTTTGGCCATAGTTACATTGCTCAGGCACAACTAAGGATTCCTTGCTTCTGTTTATATGGCTGTAGGAGAATGCTAGACAGATACTCCTGCAATAGCAAGTCATGAGTTTTGTTTAAGTAAATAAAACTGTGGTTGTTATTGCCATTGTTATCTTGTGTGAGTGCACTCTAGCTTATACGTAATTGAAAATAAAGTTTATATTTTAATAATGATTGCAGAGACATGGTATTTAAGTTCCTATAATAGCTTGTGAGAAATATGTAGGGGAATATTTGCCTGGATGAGTATTAGTTATATAAGATTATTAGTATAGAATATAGATCAATATAGATTATATAGAAGAGTTTGAAATAATTAAATATTTTCCCAATTAAAAATTTTTAAGGGAACATAAAGTTTGAAAAAAAAATAGCACATGGAGCATCACAAGTCTAGAAGTGTGATTAAGCAGGAAAAAATTATGAACTTTGTAACTATTCTATGGTTGTGCAAAGAAACTCTGCGCAAATCTTCAGATTTTATGATTGTACATTTGGCGAGCTTTCATTTGTTACCTAAAATATATGCCTTGCTGTACAATCCATAGAAGACATGTAATTTCACTGTGGATTTGGGATTTTAGGAAGTTGGATTTGGGCTATGTACTGTGGACCTTTTCAATATTTTTTACTCCATTAGAAAACAACAAAAAATAATACTGAATTCAGAATACTTCAATATGAGAAAAAGTTCCTTTCACATTTCTTTATTTCAGAACTAGTCCACAGGCAGAAAAACTGTGTCGATAAGTTTTGGTAAAAAGCGTGTCTAAGACAGGTGATGCATATTCAGAATTTTTGTTTAGAATATGCTAATATGCTGAGATTTTTTTTAATGTTGTGAAAAGTATCTGTGAAGAAAAGGAAATAGATTTTGAAGGCATTGTGAAAATAATATGTTACTATTTTCCTGGGTTTTGTTTGCTTACTTTTTTTTTTTTTTTAAATATATATTATTTTCTTTTTTTCTTTTTCCCCAATTGCTTGATGATTTTTTTAATACTATGAGAAATTTTTCATTCTTAGCTGATATGTCACATATATCTTCAGTTTTTTTTTTTTTTTTAATTAGTTATTTTAATTACCAAATAAACTCACAGCTTTTCTGGTAGACTACTACTAACTATCACTATTCTACTGTTTGGAAATTAATAGGCCATTTCCAAAGCTTTCATAACATCTTTTTACTTAAATGGCAATGGTGGCTGTTTGGTAAGAAGACCAGGTAGGTGATAGCTCAATCCTAAATAAGGCAGGATCCATCCTTTCATAGTACAATTATTTTTACATCCCAGGTCACCAGCATCTCAACATTGAGTAGCTAATACTTGATCTAAGGACAGATTTTGTTGTGGTGTAGATACAGATCTGTAAAACTGTCTTTGTGTGCTTGTTGCTGTATGGTGATTTTGAAATCAAACTAGTACATTAAATACAGTCTAAGTACAGTGACTTAAACTATAAGGACATATACGTTTGTTTTCTTCTATGTTTTTGTCAGTACTTAGTGTTCAGCAGGCCATTTTTTCTCTTCTATTACAATGCAATCATTTTTTTTTTTTTTCTTTGAGTAACTGCAGTTAGGCACTATATATAAGTAGTTTACATTGTTCCTGCCAACAGTCAATATTGTGCCTATGTCAAAACTGATTTTTTTTTTTCTGCCATCTTGCTTCTTGTTCACCTACCATTATTAGATTTCCCTGAAATTTTAAAATTATTTTGTCTAGTCATTAACAGTTTTCTATTGCCCATATTTCTGAAGCAGCTCACTGGAATTAGCACCAGCATAACCCAAATGCTGATACCACTGGCATTTTAGTCACTGTGTGAGACAGATAGAATCTGGACAGGTTTAGAAAACAGAAGGGCTGAATGCTGGCAGTCACTTAATGAATGTGGGATGCCAGCAGTTTCCACATCATAGGTTTGGGTGCATGCCCAGTCACGCACGCCCTGCATGTACGTCATCCTCAGCCCTCCTACTTTGTGCTTCTGTTGACAAAAAGTTTGGCAAATGGACTAGAATGATGTCATGGTCTTCTCCAAGGCAGGTTTCCTGATCTTCTCTGCCATTCTAAAAGCTGGGACTTCAAAGTGTCCACAGTACCCACATTTGTGATGTTTAAATTTAATGTTATGTAAGGACACAGTAGTTACATTTTGGTTGCTAAATAAACAACAGCAAAGTTTTGAACATGGACCAACAATATTGTTTGGGGAAAAAAACTCACTAAGAATTCAGTCTAGATAAGCATATTTTCCAGCATACTTCAAAAAGAGCTTCAGTTTCTAATCAGATGTCTAGTTAAAGTTGCCTCTGTGAAATACATGCATATGGATTGTGCATCTCTGGAGAGAAAAATTCTTTCCTCATATGCAGTATAATTGCCCGCATGAAGAAAGCAGGTAGAAATTTGTACTGCACAACTAGAACGCACAACACAAAATACCAGGCTTTCAGAAATGACACGGTTTAATCCATTTCATATTCCCCAGTCCCAAGTTACTCTGAGGTCCTTGTGATTGCAGTCCTGGGAGACCTGTCCCACTTGTGGTGTCTGCCTGCCTGTCTGATTGCAGCTCTAGTTAAAATCTTTTGGTGCTGTCAGACCATTATGTCCTCTCACTCTCAGACCTCTTTATCAGGGGTATAAGCAGCAATGGCAATGCACTTACCTTAGATGCGCATGTTTAATGTAACATCATGAAAAAGAAAAATATCTCAAAAAGCTGGGAATTTCTGTTTGTAGGTCAGTATATGTCTTAAAAGAAAAAAAAAAAAAGAAAAAGAAAAAAGAAAAAGAAAAAAAAATAATAAAAAAGTTAATACAATGAACTATTCTTGTTCTTAGAGAAAAAATGAAAAAAATTACTCTCAACATTTGAACATGTCTTTTAGCTACATTTACCTGTGTGTTTTTTACTTGTTCAAACATTATTTAAGCTTATTCTTATATAACACACACAAGGAAGTTATGTAAACAGTAGCGATCAGAGATATTGCTTAATATAGCCTGTGGTTTATCTGCCATTAAGTAGATTTTGCTGTCAAGTCTGAAAATATCCTATCCTACTTATTTTCTGTTTCTACATAGTATTCCTAAAAGAAAGAGAGCCTCTAAGGCACAGGTATCAGAAAGGTAGGAAAACTGACTGTTTCTAACATCTGAAAATTTTCTCCTAGTTTTTCCATCCCTTTATCAACACACATATGTTTGAAGCTGCAATAAACTATGAAACTGATAATCAAGACTGATTGGTTTACAGGAATGTATTACTTTTAAAACGTTTACTGAAACACAAAGGATCAGAAAATAGCTCATTGTAATCCAGACAGCTGCACTGGTTCTCCATTTCCTGCCCTGATGTGTGAAATTCAGAATGTTCTTTGGCTTCAGTACAGCTGATAAAATTGCATATGACAGTGACTGCAGAACATTTAATACAGGAGATGATTAATTGCTTTTCTTTTCTTAATATCAATATGATATTCTTTCCATGAAGTGTTATTTTGCACAAAGCATGCCATATGATGTTGACGAAGATTAAAATTAGATATGCCATTGATTTTTGGCTGCTTTTTGGTTGCTCTTTTAAATAAAAGAGTTTGGAGAGTTAAAAGTTAAAATTAAGCTATTCTAAAGAGTTTTCATCTTAAATATTGGAAACACCTCTTAATATATGAAATGCATATAAGAAATTCACTGGGAGAACAATTTCAGTATTTTCATTTCTAAGTTGGGAGGCTGATTGCATTTCATTTAATTGCATATTTTAATAATTGCTTTCAGAGAAAGGTAAATTCTAAGTTGAATGTTAGTAACTGTGAAAATGAGACATATCAAACAGTAAAGGTAGTTGAAAGAAGACTCCAACAGTTGGAAAACCTGCACTCTGTGTCCTGATCTGTTACAAATTTCCTATTTGACCTTGGAAGGTCTGTCAATGTGTCTATATGTTCATATTTTTCAAAAGTTTGAGTATATTTTTGAAGTTCATTAAAGTATGGTGAGGGGTCTATTTAAATAGTTAGAAATAGCAATCTACTTTAAATAGTTAGGAATAGCAATTACTAAAGATACCTTAGTATACTGTTGACAAGTGCAGGACAAAAGAAAGTAGACTGCAACTTTTCATAATTCAAAACACCACTAATATATCTTTTATTTGTCGTTGTCATTATTCATCCTTTATGTGACATGTATCATGTTTTCTTTTGAAGTAAGCACTACAAAATTGCTGCAAAGCAATAATTCTAGACTGCTAGGTAATATATTATGTGCTGTGAGTATTAACTGTGGCAAAGTGATGAGAACAGTAAACAATTTTAGGTACCCCCTGAAGGAACTATTCATCTTTTCCATGACACAAAGTAGAATTTCAGCCCGTAGGTTAAAAATAAGAAGTGCCTGACCCTGAATTATGAGCTAACAGTTTCAGCTCCCCCACCTCTTCAAAACTAATACCATTCTTCCTTGATTTCAGTACCTTGCTTCCCTGAGCTGTCTTGCGTGTTGCTGCTGTAGATGAACTGTATGTTTCACACCAGCACTAGAATGCTGTGCCAGATACTGTTAAGGGGGAGAGATAATCAGTGCATACGTACCACCTCAGGAGACCATGCAACTCCTGCTTAATGATTACATATCCTTACTGGTGCAAATTTCTGAATTATTCCTTATCCCAAATGTTCTACAAGTTGGTCTGGTAGTATGTCAGTGCTTATTTGTTTATGGCAGCATCTGTCCCATTGACAAGCTAAATGCTAAAATCATTTATGGTTTGTGTGACACAATAGTGAACAGGAAGCTTTTCCTGGGGGTATTATTCAGACACCACCAGGTAGTCAGTGTTTAGATGCCCTAAGAGTAGCATCTCTCTTAAGATACCTTAAGAGAGAGAAGATTTAAGGGACCCTTTAAACTGCTTGGATGCCTAAGACACTACTGGTGCTTCCTTGGACACAGAGAGCTGTGCTGTTCCATACATTCAATAGTTTATCTGTCTTTGATGAGATGTCTTTTTGACATCTCTCTCTTGCCACCTGTCATGTAGAATTAAAAAAGAAACTCCCTTGGTCCAGGGCTTTGAGAATTTTTTATTTTTCTCATTTTCTAAATGTTCAGAGCATTTTTAGTGCAGAAGCCTGAGTATATTTGAATACATTGCTTTCATATCACTCGAGTGCCTTAATTGCTGAACTGTGAGCTGTTCTTGGCAAAGACACACTCTGTTCAGCCCTCCTAGCAAAGATGGGCCTCTGTGCAGCCAGAAAAGTAACACTTGGCATTCAAATATGGGAAATGGGTTAAAATTTAGCTTTAGAACACAGGAATTCAGCTGTGGAGTCTAAGATGTGTGGTCATGGAATTGATGCCCTCTTCCTTTCAGGAGGCACAATTTCTACCATGTCTTTTTTTTCCTTTTCCTGTTCATAATTTAGACTTTCTGGGCTCAGTGTGTTGGCTCTTGGGAATCACAGTCTAGGAATCCAAATGTCTTCTATATGTTTTGGAGGGACTTCAGATGAGTGAGTCAGTACTCTGAATTCTGCTGAGAGAGTTGCATATATTGTAATTATGTCATATCACTGAATGTCTGCAGATACCTAATAAAAATATCCTACGTTTTCAAGTGGAGTTGCTTGTCCCACTTTTGTTACTACACAGTTACGAATAAAATTTTCTGAATAAGCATTAAAACATGAAGAAATCCAGAACTAGTTTTCAGTTACACAAGAGCAAGGGAAAGGATCATTGCTGTATAGCTGACAGAGTGGTCTCTCTAGGTATGGAAATGTTCACATAGGTTGAGGTTGCATTGCATCTAAATGATCAAGTTTTAGTCTCTTTGAATCTGTCCAGTCCTAATGCTCTTGGGTAAAACAGCCATTGACTTCAGCAAATATTTTATCACAAGTCTGAGAAAGTCAGTGCTGAGCTTGTATCTCACACCTTTAATGGCAGGAATTCGATAACACAGCATGTGCAGGGAGTGAGCCCAACCTGCTCAGAGGAGACAGTATTTTGTTTTAGGAGAAAGGGATGCCTGTGTTCCTGTTCTTCTAATTCCTCAGTGGGTGATACTTTTTCCTCTTCTTCCCTTTCATTTCAGTGCCAGAATATGTGATGTTTATGACACAAAGGGCTATGAGTTTTTCAGAAACACATACTGTGCACATGAACAAATACTGGGCATACAACCTGGGACACGTGCTGTTAAAACATACAGCACACCTGCTAAACTTGTTGGGGTTGTTTAAATGAAGAACTTTATTAGTACAAATTACTTTGTTCTATCTGTTAAAGTAGACATAGCCACTTCAGCAAGGAGAGCCAGGTACAAACAGGCTTTGAAAAGCTTGTTGCAAAACCTCACTCGGGCTTTTCCTGCCAGTAATCATAAGGTGAAAGGTTTGTTATCTTGCTGTTTTCTATCATACAAAAAGCTTGTATGATTACATTTTTTCTTGCTAAGGCTGTGCTATATGTGATGATCAAATTCGTTTGACTATATATCAAATGTGACATTAAAGACATAGAACAGAATGTACTATTATCAATGACCCTTGGTTATTATCTTGGATAAGGCAGTTTGCTAGAGTTACCTTTTTACTAGCAGATTGTGAGGGGAAAAGGGAACATCCAAGTGCATGGATAACAAAAATGTCTCCCCAAACCAGCCTCATATTTTGTTGCCCAAAGGTACATTTACTGTGAGAAGCAAAAGTAATTTGTGTGAGCAAGTTCAAGTGTGTTCATGAACAGTATTTTTTAAACTATTCAAGAATCTTTTCTCTTTCACTGGTGTCCTTGCAGTATGATATTTCTGAAAGTTTAAGTATATGCCCCCAAATTAAAAACAGGTGGAAAAACAGCTACAAAAACCTTTATAAATGTGTGTTCAATTGTACTGTCCTTGTCAGAGTGGGATGTGGGCATTTATTTAGTATGTCTTAGCTTCAAGTAGTTGGTGACCCAGATGTCAGCTAAAGAAAAATAGTAAAGAAAAAATGTTTTGGGCTCAAATCAGTCATCACAATGATGGCTCACCATTTAAATGCAGACATATAGTACAATGGTATTTTTCATTCCATGAGATCGCTGCCTTGCGATGTTATGGAGGAATGCCTGATTAAAAGGAAGGCTGCAAGTTAATTCCCAACATGCTCCTTGGCAGCTTTTTCATTTCACTTATAGGTAGGAGCAGGTGGTGTCATTTAGAATTAAGTACTTCATGTCTAGGTTGGCAGGAAAACAGCATTTAGTGATGAAATGTTCCTGAAACGAATCTCATTAATTGTTCACCAATTTGTGGTAATTTTATTTATAGTTGCATACTGTAATGCAAGTACAATGGAACATCATATATTTAAATTGTACTTAACACTGAGTTTAATGAAAAGCAATAAAGGGCCTGAATCATTTCAGAAGAAAAGATCTTACAGTAATACTCAGAGTACTTTTAAGACTTCTCTGCATCTGTTTTTCTTTCTTTCTTTTTTCTTTTTTCTTTTTTTTTAACTGAAATAAAGAAATATTTTATTTCTTTGAGATTTAAAGGAGAGATCTTAACAACTTGTGAATTTGTAGTACTTTACAACCAGTCGGCTTTTATTATACTATTAACCTTACGTGAAACATTAAAAAGTCTACACCTTATTCATATGCTATGTAGCTATTTTTATAATATTTCATAAACAGCAGTTATACTACATTTATATGCCAAAAGTTGAATTCAGTTTTGTACTGGTGATGCCTAATGGTTGCTGGATGGTCTTGTGGCAAATAAAAATGCTTTTTTTAAAAAATATATCTTTCAAACAATGAATCACAATGTTACTCAAACTATACTGAGCAGGGGCTCACTGGTGCCTTACTGGTGGAGCTCCGCTTTGCAGTTCTATTTGAGGAGCCCCAGAAAGGACACAGTATGATCTTTTGCACTCCATCAACTCCACTGGTTAATATCAAAGGGAAAAAAGAATCATATCAATGTTATATCTTTGTCATCTGTGGATATGATAAACTTGAGGAATGCTTAAATCTAATTGCCTACAAAATAAAGGGCCCAGAACTGGAAATTCTTATGATACTGACTCAGAGACAGCACTTAGCATCCAATACAAGAAATGGGAAATTTTATTTCCAGGTTGGGCTCTCACTGTTTTTTGTTCTCTCTCTAGACTGCAGTGCATGATGGTTTCCAACTGATGGGCAGCTAAGCTTCAGTTAAGAGAGCATGCTGCTCTCTTAACCCCCTCCTCAAAAGAGCAGGGAGAGAAAATATGATGAAAAAGGGCTCGTGAATTGAGATAAGGACAGGGAGATCCCTCACCAATTACCGTCATGAACAAAACAGACTCAGTACAGGGGGTTTAATGTAATTTCTTGCCAACTACTAACAGAGTAGAGTAGTGAGAAACTAAAATGGGTCGATGCCATGGAGTCCATCAGAAGCCAACTGCTCCTGTGTGGGCTCTTCCCCATGGGCTGCAGCTCCGGCCCAGGGCCTGCTCCTGCGGGGGCTCTCCATGGGCTGCAGCCTCCTCCAGGCCACATCCACCTGCTCCACCGGGGGCTCCTCCACGGGCTGCAGCGTGGAGATCTGCTCCATGTGGGACCCATGGGCTGCAGGGGGACAGCCTGCTCCACCAGGGGCCTCTCCATGGGCTGCTGGGGAACTTGTATTGAGTGCCTGGAGCACCTCCTGCTCTCCTTCTGCACTGACCTAGGTGTCTGGGTTGGTTCTCTCACATTTTCTCAGCCCTCTCTCCCAGCTGTTGGGTTGCAGCAGCTATTTTTTTTTTTTTTTTTCCCTTTCTTCAGTCCTCTCTGGTCCAATCGGTGTTGCTTACTGGCTCAGCTCTGGCCAGCAGCAGGTCCCTTTTGGAGCTGTGTGGAACTGGCTCTGATCTGACATGGGGCAGCTGCTGGGCTCTGCTCACAAAAGTCACCCCAGCAGCCCCCCTGCTACCAAAACCTTGCACATAAGCACAATATTCTTGATGTAAGACTGACAGATTGGAGACCTATTTAAGAAAATAAATAACTATCAACAGAAGGTAGAAGGAAGGTTGATTCAAAAGCCTTACTGAGAGTCTGCTTGCCTCTGTTTGTCCTGTTCTAGACACTCAGGAAGCACTGCAGATTTTCCATCTGGAGTCGCTTAGATCATATCTACCACTTTAACCAGTTATTGCACAGCTGCAATTCTTGTAACTACATTCTTTTTCCTCTGTTGCTGTCTCAGTCTGAGGTACTTCATAAAACTTCATTATATCTCTCAGATTTCTGTGTTCTGTAAAAGTAATTAGTTTAAAGAGCACCTTAGTGCTCTTATTTTTTCTAAGCAAATATGTTGCATAATGAGACAAATGAGTCTTAGCAGTTTGCAAACTCTGGACAGGACAACTGCAGCTGGGAAGAGTTTCTATGTTAACTTTTTCTTTTATAAAGTGATTAACTTGGTATTAAAATACTCAGGAGTTATTTTTCAGTCTCATTTTCATGTTCTGCTACCTGCTAGCTGAAAAACATTTTATTTGTGTTAGACATGGTCTTTCACTGTTATTTTCTTTCTGCCTCTTTAAATTTTATGGTATAAAGACTTCTGGAAGAGAATAAAGCTGACCTTAATGTGGTAGCACTTTAATACCATTGCATGATACTAATACTGACAGACATGATGATTATAATAATTAATGTTATCTTAATGACTTTCCTGTTGTTATTATTGTGATCCATTTTTTCATTATCAGCCAATATTAACATCTAATTTAACTTACAAGATACATACCAGGCAATTAATGTTGAACTAAAAGCAGCCCCATGGTTTCATTAGAACTCATCAGCTTTGTAGTTAAATACACTAAGCAACTTACCAAAGTTTAAGAAAAATTGATTGCATTTTTTCTTTATTTAAAGTTTATTTATTTACATTTTCAGTATATTTATACTAACATATAATAGTAACAATGTAATAAAGTTTTACAAGAAAAGCTCTAGTCCTATAGGACTTTAGATCTTATATTTTCAAAGTTACATAAACTTTAGACTGCACTCCAGGAAGTAATTCGGTTTTGATATTTTTGTTTTTAAACCCCATCTGAAGAACATAAAGGAATTGTAGCTCAATGGCTGGATGTTTAGTGTTTACTTGAATACAGTTGCCTTTAGGGTATATTGTTGCACACTTCAGAACTGAAGCATCTAAAATCATTGTCATGTTTATGAATGTAGGCTGACTTCCACCATCGTTTCATTGATACTCAAGCTATACCCTTTGAAAATTATTTGACACATTTCTTTTCAAGTAAGAAACCTGTGAAATAATTTAATTCAAAGCCATCTATGGTCTCTTTTTGAAACCTTTTCAAGTCAAACCCTTTCACTGTCATAAATAATTTTCCATTGTCATGCCCAAATTTTCCCTTATACGTGCCATCCTTTTTGCATGACACCCAAGAAGACAGGGATGCCAAAGTTTTCCTGAAGTTTGCTCAGAGCTAACCCCTTCATTATTTTAACTTTGAGTAGTAAAAAGTCAGCCTTAGGGGGAAAGGATTGCAGAGAGGAGATTACTGCTGTCCACGGACAGTAAACCTACAAAAAGATGGAACTGTGGTTCCCAAATTCTGACCTGAATGGAATCATGAAGTGCAATTAAGAGCTGGAAATGGCTAGGTTAGAAGAAAGAGCATGATAAAGGCATTAAAAGAAAATTAATTGAAAGGCTCAATAACCATATTCAGTACCTAAGAAAAATGTCAGAGGTGTAGAAAATAAAAAGCACTTGGTGAGCTATTAAGTGTAATAATTTAAAGTATTAAATTTACCCCCCCAAATACCATAGCATTGCATAATTTGCTTTTGTTCTAATCCAGCTGTGGATTCAGAAATATTACTCAGTTCTACATTCTAAAAGAACACATACAGATACCGAAAACACCTACATATGCTTGCTTCTAATTCACAAGTCCGAATCCAACATGCTTCATATGCACCAGACATTAAATTTCATTTTTTTTTTCTCCTTCTGAAAAGATTGTGTTCCTAAACTCTGTGCTAACTGTAGTCATGCTTCACATATCCATTTACCAGCTGAGTCTTACTCCTTAATTCCTTACAGTTTCCTGCTTAAAAATTCATAGACTGTTAGCTGTTATCTCCGCATCCTGCTAGCTTTAAGCTATTTAAACTGAACCTTTCTTATACATTACTTTTTCCAGTTTAACTAATAATTTTATTGATTTCTTTGATCTTCCTCTGTTGTATTTATTTGAGACACAAAGAAAAAGAGGTGAGATGAAAGGAAGGTGGAATACAGAAACAGAACAATTTTAGGGAAAAAATGGCAAGAGGAAAAAAAGAAGCAAAGAAAGAAAAAGCTATGGCATGGAAGAAGTGAAAGCATCATTTGAATTAATTATAAAAAGAATTATTTGTGTTGAAACTGGATTATAAGTGCATAGTATTGACCATTTTTTACCAGCCCCACAGATTCATGTTTACTGGCAGTATTCACAGGTCATTGATGTGAGATTGCTATTACACAGCTATGAACTTCCTGTTATTGCTTGTCTTTAATGTGAAAAGGTGCTTCCAAGGATACTAATTGCACACACCTATCTGCCCTTAAACAAGGCTCAATGAACTTTGGAGTGGTGTAGAGTATTAGTCCCCCCTCCTCCCATGATTTGGCTGTATAGCACATTCCATGGGATAGCTATTGAAGTAAAAGTCACAAATCTTGACTTTATTGTAAGTATAGGTTATTAAGAAAAAAAAAACAAACAACAACAACAACAAAAAAAAAAAAACAGTCATATACAGCCAAATCAGTTTTGAACCCTGATTTCCAATATAGCAAATCAGTCTGTTTTACCAACTTTTTCTTTAAAAGGCCAGTTTTCTTTAAATAAATATGGAGAAGTGGGATGTTTATAAGACGTTCCCTTTGGAAGATTGGTACCTTTACCTACTCTTGCTGAATTTGTTTTTTACTTCTTTTCATTATTTTCAAATATCTCAAAGGTAAAAATCAATATGAATATGTTAAGAATTGGTAGTTCGATGAAACAAAATGCACACACTTAATAAGCTTGTATAGTATTTTGAAGACTTGATAAGCAATATACTTTACTTTTACAATTTAATAATACTTAATAATTGAAGAAATATGTATGAGGGTATGCAAAGAATTTTCACCCACATTGATAGTCCAAATAAATATAGATGTTCTGTTAGAAAAAGGGATGTGTTAGAAAAAGGGATTTCTTTTTCTTTACCTGTCAATTTAATAAGTTTATTCCTTGAATGGCTTAGGGAATATAAGATTAAATATGTTTTTGTGGAAAAAATCAGAATCTTTCTGGTTTCTTCTTGTTAATGTCATGGATGATACATTTACATAAAATTGTTTGCAGTGGTCCATAAAGAGATGCAAAACTGCCAACAATAACTAGAAGATTGTATTTGAATTCTGTATTTTCAAAAATATTACTGCACAGATAACATTATATGTACATTGACTACTATAGCCTGTTGTGCTGGTCTGAATTTCCATCTTTTTCTTTAGGCTTGAAAATTAAGAAGACTATAAAGTAATATCGGGAGGGAAAACAAACAAACAAAAAAAGCTCTTCAGTTAGAATTTCCTCTTAGCTGAAAGACAGACATGTCAGTCTGAGGTCTGAGTTTTTGGCCCAAGTCTACACAATCAGTGAGGAAGAAGAGGCACCCCAAATAACAGTCTTGGGAATGAAATGATGTATTTTAGGATGAAATAACTTAGAATCATGGAATCATAGAATATCCTGAGTTGGCTCCACACAGGTCTTCCCAAAAAATCAGACCATATAACTGAGAGCACAGTCCAAACGCTTCTTAAACTCCAACAGGCTTGGTGCTATGACTACGTCCCCCAGTGTATGACTACCCTCTTGTTTGAAAACTTGTTTTCTTTTAGTTGTGTTGAATTACTAGAAAGGAAGCTAGGAAAATGTGTCTAAGAATTTTACGTGCAAATTTCACACACTAAAAAGTAGGTTGGATGAATCAAGTCATTAAGCATGAAACCCTAAGCTTCCTAGACAGTTTATTCCTAGATAAAATCCTCAGATTTGCTAACAGTTTTAACAAACTCACAATAGCTACCAAATCTTGCATATTGATATTCTCCTTTTCATTCCAAATGCTCATCATTATCTATGATTTTGTCATTGGTTCCACTCAAAAATGTTGTGTTCATGTATTTTTATTTAATTTAGTATCAAATGAAGTAAAAAATACTCTTGATTACAGAAAAAAATGTGGAAATTGTACCTGACTACTGCCATTAGCTATAGTTCCATCAGCCTAATTTTGATCCCAGTCGAAATAATGCAATAGCTGTTACAATGCTTGATAAATAAAGATTTATGATAGACTGCCTAAGATTTATGATAGACTGCCTAAGGTCATGCCAATCAGCTGAGGACTATAGAAAATATAATGTACTTTATAGAATCCAATATTTTTAATGAACTTGCAAGTAGGACTGTATGAATAAGTGATTTTTAGTTCAGCTGATGAACTGAAAAATTACATAGGTAATAGGAACCAATCTGATTTATTTTTTATATTTGTTTTTATTATACTAAAAATACTGAAACATGAACTTTAGGAAAATATAAAACATTTAATTTAATATGATATTAAACTTTTAATTTAATATGATACTAAACTTTTAATTGAGGGTATAAAGAGGAAGGCCCCCAAACAGATATTTTAATGAAGTGTTGCAGTGCTGCAGGTTAGCTCCCAGTGTGGTACTCTGTACCATCCTATGCTCCTGAAGAACCTTTCCTGGACCAAGGTCAGTGAGGTCTTCTGAATCACTGTTATATCACTGTTATGTTGCCCTCCAGCAGTGAGCGACTTTGTTTTTTTTCGATTCTGATTGATCAACGAAGGAATCTCAGGAAAAAAAAAAAAAAAAAAAAAGGATCCTCCCACCCACCAAAGCAAAGCAAAGTAAAACAAAACAAAACAGACCCACACCACTGTTGAAACGTTTTAGTTATATAGGATGCTGAATTTGGAGCTGAGTATACCCTAAAGTATACATATGTAAAATCAGAAAGTTTCAAAACCATTTCCTGCTGCACCAAAATTTCTTTGGTAAGGTGTCCCTGGGCTACGGGGAATTGATTGTCAGTTAGATCTTAAGCCAGATCTTACCTTACAAAGGAATTGTAAGCCTAAATCATCCTACTTAAAAATGAATTGGTTGTTTCAAGACAGCATGAGCTTCACTTGCTGGAAATCAAGCTCATTCTACATGGGTAGCCATATATAAAGATGTTTACCTATATATCTGAAAAAGAGAGAATTTGGTTTATTCAATATTATGCTTTTTTTTTTTTATTTTTTTATTTTTTTTCCAGAAGGTTTTGCAATTTGGGAAACTTTGTCTACCTATCTAGAATAAAATTATAGTAATTGCCAGTTTTTAGACAAGACCAGGTAGGAATTTTTCTCCCCCTTTATTAATGCGGTCTTTCACTTGGAATTTTGAATCTGCCTATTGTGTAAACAGCACAATATTATGATAGCACAAGATTGTTTTTGAAAAATATGTAAACTTAATTCACCTGTTAAATATTTTATTATTGTTTTCCAATTACAGAAAAAATCCCTAATTATTCTCAATAACATTAACATTCATAGGAGTATTTGCATATGTAATAATAAGTAATGCCTCCTTTTGCACTTGGAGGAATGCATTCATGCTGTAATGAATTTGCATAAATGCAGGTGCTCTCCCTTGACATATCAGGGAAATCAGAAAAGAAAACTCTGGCTCTCACTAATATGTATATATATGTGTGTGTGTGATAACAAGGTCCTTCGATTTGTATGATACAGGACCACACATTCCTTTGAAAGTCAAGCCAACATGCGCCTGTTATATTATTATGAATTGTATTATATACTTGAATAATACGATATTATTAGAATTATGAAAAACAAAGATTGGGCAGTTTAGGAGGAAAATATTTTGATCTGTAATCTTAGTATTGTGGTTGAAGACCAAATGAAATATGGAGGCTAAATGGGTTTAGATACCATAGCATTTTAATCACAGATAAATGCTATTTTATGGGTTGCATGGTTTATGGGTTGTGCAGTGAGGGAGAGAAGTTGGGCAGGTTTGTATAGTGGTTTTGTGCATGACTTCTCTGTTCTACTGGAGAGATGCTGCAGTCCTGCAGAAAGTCAAGTGGGTGAATAGTGCCAGTAGGGTTCTGGGGCCTGGTTGTGGGGTCTTCTGCGCTCTTCCCTGCTCCCTGGTGGTCCCAGATGCTGGTACAAGGTAACAAGGTTTTCCTCCTGGGAGTCTTCCCAGAAACTTCACTAACCGCAGTGTTCCCCAGCTAGGTGTCCTTAGTTACAGGACTTAGGGAATGACTTGGTGGTGATTAATCTGTTCAAATTGTGCTGTTGTTTTCTGATTTGGTGTCACTGCTGTTGGTGCTCACAGTCCAGACGTTTCTTCAGCACTTTTGCACTTCTTGTTTGTTGACAGATTGTTGGCTTAGTTGACAATCTATATACTTGAGCACACAACAACTATTCAAGGTGCATGCCCTTGTATGGGACTGGCAATTGATCATATTTTGTCTGCTTCTACTTACACAACATTTACTAAAACTTTCTATTGTTAGTGAAAACTAACAGCTGGTGAAAGTTCACAGGTTTATATGCTAGCAGCTATTCTCACCAGGCACAACTCATGCTTATTGCTGAATACTGGAAAAGTAGTCTGTCCGATGCTTCTGCTAGGAAATGAAGCCACATAATAAAGGTTTTGATTGCCTGTATTGCAGCTGCCTACACAAAGATATTTGTTACAGACTTTTTTTATCCATAGCTGGTCTCAGAGGTCTACGGTCAGTAACGTTTCTGATCAGTACACAGTAACCATCCTCATTCTTTGAAGTATCTAACAGACCTTCACAGACCTCAAGACTGACTTAGCATGGCAATGTTGAATGTTCCTGTATTTAAAGATGCAAATTACATTTTGTTACTTCTGTATGCTATTTAGCAGTGGCAAGAGGCATTATTCTGCACTTACACATACCATCTTTGAAAATGCTTACAGCTAACAAGGATTCCCACTTTCTGATGATAAAAAGCTCATATTTTATCAACATGTCTTTTCTCTTCATTATTGGTCTCTTTTTCTTGTTTGTCTCTTTTTGCCAATCTGGATGCATTGCCTATTTTTTGTGTGGCTGCAGATGGTGACAGTACAATAAGACTTTTTAGTGATGTGATCCTCTGCACTTAGCTCAGGAAGTTAAGCGTCTGCATAGCTTTTGCTTCAAAAGCAAAGCATAAACTTTTACTTAAAAAGTGTGTCACCCAACTTTGAAATCTTTTATTCTAACAACATATTTATTTCAAAACAAATTCAAAAAAAAAGTAAGGAAGCAATGCCAGATTCTTTTTACAGTACATTGTTTAGTTCAGATGCCTGTTTGAATTTGAAGTCAAACAGACAGTGAGTTTCATTAAATATGTAATTTGTTAATAATATAAAGTAGGGAAATAGTTATACAGAGAATGAGAAATAAAGAAAACTGAAATAAAACTTTCATATAAGTAAGACTGAATTGAAACTGCTGTTAGTTCAGATCTCAAAAGCCAACTAGAGAAAGAACAGTTCTTTTTTGTTTGTTTGTTTGCTTGTTTGTTTGTTTATTTTTGTCCTGATCAGTGAAATAGTGACCTTTCTAGTTCCACATTTGTACTACTCACTCCCAAATTTGCACCATAAATCACCTTTAGGTTCTAATTGTTATGACCTGTCAAAAAAGTAGGATAGTTTTCTGTTGCAAATAAAAAATTAAAGGCCTTTGAAATATTTAAAACAAAAAACAGCCTCCAAGAAAAAATATACTTTTATGTATTCAGTTGTGCAAAACCTGAAAGAACTTTTTGTTACAGATTCAATATCTTGCATAGTACAAGAACTATGCTGTTCCATCATCCTTCACTTCACCTTTGAAAGCGTTATGGTGGAGGGAAGGGATGAAAAGAGTAGATTTAGTTGCAAAACAAACTAATTGACCAATATTAATATTAATGAAATGTAATTTAACAGATCTTGCAAAAATAATAATAATAATAATAGGCTAGATCCATTGGGGATCCATTAGCAATACAATTTCAAAGATAATTTTCCTCTGTATGGGATGTAAGAGTTTAAGATGGCCAATCAGATGAACATAATAAACCTCTGAAGTATATCTGAAAACAAAAATATTACCATTTTGGAAGCTGAAGGATTTTCTGGTATATTTGAGAGGTTTATGATAATGCCAGCTCTAGTGGAATTAGTGACTATGTCTGCTTTAGAAAATAGTGTGGACCAACAGGAGCTGATCTGAGCAATGAAACAGAAAGCCCTGGTGATTTATTTGTTAACTCACATGAATGGCGACATTTCTGTGTTTTTTAATTTTGAACTATTTCTAGTCCAATCCCACAAACCATTTGCAGCTGGATCACATTAGATACTTCGAGTTTAGTTTGATCTAAAAGCAACTATTAGGTTTCCTTTTGGGTTGAATTGTTTGCACAAATTTAGATAGGTGCAACTTTAGACACTGCAAGCAGAATACCTACAAATGCACGTCTATATGTGTGTACACATGTTCACATTGTATAGACTAAAGTAAAAGAAAACCCATTTATGTAAATGAATTCACTGTTGTAAGTAAAACCACCATAGAAATACCTGGTGAAGAGTGAGTTGAATTTGTAACTCAGTTTTAAAGAAGAATGATTTTAACATAGGATTTCTCAGAAAAGGTGTAGGTATGATTTGAGGCCCGTGAGTTTCCTTTGAAGTGGGATATTACTGTCCAATAACAAAATATTAGTGCACGATTATATTGAAAAGTGTGGTTACAGTAGATTTTTATTTTAAAAATATCTTTATTAAGAGATATTTGATAGAAGGGAGGGTTTAACAAACATTGCTTAAGATGACCAAGTAATTGGAAGCTGAAGTTGGGCCAATTCAAACAAAAAAAATAAAGAAAACTTAAATGGCAAAGGGCAATAACCTCCAGGACAGCTTTCCTTATGGCATTAGATTTGTATCACTTGCAGTCTTAAAATCTATATTGTGTTTTACTAAGGAGTTTCTATAGTTCATTAAGTTAATTTTTGGTAAGTGGATAAGTGTTTATTGTAGAAAGTCATATCAGATGATCATAATGATTTTCAAAATCTGCAAATCTATTAAGGAGTATTAGATACATATAAATCATTAAGGCAATTCCATTGAATTGAGTTTATTTCCTAGGTCAGAAATGCTTTTTAAAGAGAAGAAATGTTATTTCAAAATATGGAAAATATGACATGTACACAATTCAGTCTGTGGAAATGTTCCTTCTCTTTGTTGATCCCAAAGCATTCCTCAGTGTAAGATTAAAACTGATACGTATAATTTTAAAATAAATTTAATTAAAAGATTATATATTTTTGGTAACTAGATATTTTAAATCAGTGCTGTGATGCCCTTCAATCTATCATGTACAGAGTTTAGGATGATATGAAAATAGGTAAAAGGATCAGTCACCCAGGGAGCTCAGAATAAACTGAAATGGAAATCTAGTTATCAGTAGAGGAAGCTCTCACTGTCCGTTACTATTCATCTCAATAATCTTAAAAGCTCCACAGACACACTTGCATGGACATAAGCAGTGTACTGTGTTGAAATTTAGCTGGAGGACTTTCACAAGTAATGCAAACAAACTACTGTTTGAAACTGTGCATCTTCAAACTGCTTCTAATTCAAGCAGGCTACAGCAAAAAAAAAAAAAAAAAAAAAAAAAAAAAAAAAAGTAATATAGGTAGGCTGTCTGCTGTTTGTTCAACTATCATATACTGCTAGGTCTGTGGGGAAACAGAGCAGGAGCAAAACAGCAGATATTTAGACTCATCGTTCAGTCACATATTGCCAACAGAGGACATCTTCAGCTAGCTTGTTCCTTTCATTTGTAAATAAATCAAACACTGGAATGCAATTGGGGCTGGAATTTCTGCCATATAATTCAAAGCTTTGTAATGTCAGCCAGTTGCATTGGCCAGTAGAGAGGAAGAGTCACTCCTGAAGGAAAATTGTCCTCCTTGCCTTGGACACATCCTGGGATGAATTGACTTCTGACAACAAAGTCTCTTATCTGGCCTTATGCATCTAGAAGTTAGTTATTTAGTCTAAACTCAGCTTGAGCTATTTCACTTAGAGTACAGAATATATCTAGGTACATTTTTCCTAAAAGTCAACTGAAATATCATAATGCATAAGTTCCTCCTGCAACTTGTCTAAATAATTCCTTGCATAAATCTCGTAATCTGAATCAAGGTCAAGATATCATAGATCAAAACATAAGGAATTTTTTTGCCTAGTTAGGAATAGATGGCAGGTCAGATTCTCACAGAAGAAAATTAGAGACAATGAATTGAAGAGAAAGATTTGACACATTTCCTGCTTAAATATGCTCTGAAGCAATTTTCCTATAAGTCAGCCGAAGTCATATTGTGCCTGGTCTACTTCTACTAATAACTCATGTAACTAGGAGAATGTCTTATCAGATCCTTATTCCTTGCTCATGTGTTCTCCAAGAGCTATCTGGATTCAGGTATCTCCACTGTTTTCTGTTGTGTGACTGTGTTTTAGATGAAAAATATAATATGCAGCACACTTTAAAGAAAATTTGGTGGTATTTCGCAGGTGCTTACCTTTAAGACCATAAATGGTTCCATAGACAAGTTGACCTCAGTTGGGCATAATAAATGATTTGCATGATTTTGCTTATAGTGAACCATAATTAAGATTGTTCTTACCTTAAAGACTAATTATTTATCATAATGAATATGATAAAATGGGTATTTTTTATTGTATAACATTTCTATAATTTGCCTAATTAATATTTTTTTAAAATTAAACTTGAGGATTGACAGTGCGTGCCAGTCCTTAAATGTTGTTGCTTGAAATCCCAAGGAAATGAAATGGATTGGGAGTGTAATTTTGTGATGCTCAAACACCTTCTTTTCTAAACAGTGATCACAATCCTGTGCTTATGTTTTATAATCTGTTACCATGGAGATATTACCATACACACAGCACAGGATGACTGTTCCATTGCATATAATCAAGTAAGCTAAGAGCATTGATTGAAATGGTTGCAAAAGATGATTGTAGCCAATAATTGAAAAGGAAAAATAAAATCAAATTAAATAGAATTTAATTATTAAAAAAAAAAAATCCTTGATCACATAATAGTGCAGATTTTCTGGTTTAGATTCATTCTTTTGAGTTCTTCTTTATCACAGGCAAGACATTCTTTTTACTTCTATGTACAATGAAACAGTCTTAACTGAGTAGCTAAATAAACAGTGATCCAATTTGGACTGATACCAGTCTGACTAAAAAAGTAGTATGTTTCTTTTACCATTATATAAAACCATAGCCGATAGACCTGTAACACATCAGACTGAAAGTTTTTTGCTTCATATTTAAGGAGAAAAAAAACTACAGAATTATTTTACTTACAAAATCTGAAATGTGTTTTTGTATTTTTTTTTCCACACAGTTTTCAGAATGCTTCATTCAGCTTAACTGGAAATTAATTTTGACAGTGTGTATTTGTATTTTTTTTTAGTACTACATAGTAGTCTTAGTTGTATATTGCAAGGACAATATGTTATAAATCAATGTTTCGTAGTATAGGTCTGATCTTTTATCATTTTGAATCATTATTATTTGAGAAAACTCCAATGGCCTTCCCAGCACTGCAGAGGACTCATAAATATACCGTGCTCCAGAAAGTATTAAACCATGAAAAAAAATGTCATGCAAGTGTGACGATTTATACTCTTAAACATCTTGTTGAATAAGGCCATAAAATATTCCTTGCTTTGACTGTCTCTCAGTGAAAGACAGGCAAGATAAACAAAGATTCTTGAAAGGACCGAGTGGAACTTGCTACATAAATCAAGATAAATGTTTTTGAATATTTCCAGTAGTTTCTTAGAGTTTTTTTTTTTATTTTGAGCAGGTCAGAAAGTGCAGAACTGTCACAGAGAGAATGGCGCATGGCTGTCCTTGATGGAAAGCAAAATATGATAACATTAAATGTATACACATCATAATTAATATTGGCCATGTGGCAAATTTCATAAGGTTTATACCCAATCTCTGAACATCTTGGTTTTCATGGGTTTAGAACAAAAACTGAACAATTGCAAAATGCTTTTGGCCTTGTTGTATGATAGTTGTAACATAGTAGTATAACATCATTTGTCAAATGGTGCAATGGACATACTTGCCATTGCAGTGTATTTACATTGTAATGTGATAAAAATTAAAATTAAATATAGACTTGCTATATGATGAATATGTATGGGATCCTTACAGTTGAATCCATAATGGAATCCTAGCTTCCTGGATCCTTCATATGTCCTGAAAAAAAAAAAAAAGAATCTCTTTTACCAGCAATTCTTCATCTTCTGCTTTAGGTGTTCACAGTAAAAAAGTTTCAGTAACTAGGACTACAGGAAAAGTAATCACATTATGGCAATAGTGTATACTGGATACTTCATTTATTCCTTATATTCCTTAAACCCAGTTTATGAAGGCATAAGTTCTGCAAACTGAGCCCACAACCACTGAGAGCAATATATACAGTCCAAACCTGCCCGCATATCACAACAAAACTCTATAGAGTTTTGAATGTAATAAATATAATAAATGAATGTAATAAATATCTAACTAACATGCCGAAAAGAATACTGATAATCACGAAAGGGAGGCCAGAATTCTCACTGGCTTCTGAGCTGCATTAATTATGTTGTGGATAGCTTTTCAGCCTTTTGTTTGGATACAGTGAAAACCTACAACAGCCATGTGTTTCATCGTGTTCTATCTATAAATCAAATTTCCATCCTTGATGGTAGTTTGTTTTCTAATGCTAGTGAAATAGAGAGGTTTTAATTTTCAGGTATTTCTTAAATTTTTAATTCTTATTCCATAATATGTTGCTGGCTGGATCAAAAAATGCAACTTTTTCACCACCAGAGTCATCAAAGTGTGGGATGCTTTGAGTTAACTGATTTTTTGTTTTGTTTTGTTTAGTTTCTAGTATATGGTTTTAGAGCAAAAGGTCTGTATAATTTATTTAAATAAAATTATAGATGTTAAATATCTTATGCTGCTCAATACAAATAATATTTATAAACTACCTTTGTAGCTGTAATTTGATCATAGGCATTCACTATGACAATCAATAAATAACAGGGATATTATTAGTGTTTAGAATTATGCTTCTACGTTCAATGCAAAACATATTCATATTTCACCCAGATATTTTTGTTCACTGATTATCTATGATAGCAAAAAAAATAAAAATTGAGGGTTGTGTTGCAGCATTTTCAGAAGATTCTAGTTATCTAATTGAACTCTAAAGGAGAATGTGTGAAGATTTCAGTGAGAAACTTTCTTTCACAGTCACCGTTCAGGTAGAAATGGATGTTTCCGTGAGAGATTCAGAAGGCAGATGGTATATGGGCCATCACTACTCATTTTTTTTAAAAAAATAAAATAAAATAAAAAATGTGTCTAAAAAACTGAGCAAATTTTGAGGTGATATTCATTACATGATGGTTTTGAATTTTTCATTTGCCTCTCCTGGTCTACTGATATTAAAGGCATTTACTCTTAAGAGTGACATGTTCTGTAAAAGATACTATAGAAGAGTAAATTATCTTTAATGTGAATGTGAATCAATCATGTGCACACTTAAAAAAAACACTTGGGAGCTAACTATTTAGGTAAATAAATTATTAGCTTTAAGCTAATTTGTCTGTCTGTCTTTATCTTTTTCTTTGCAAACTACCCCAGATTCTGGTAGTCTTAAAATAAATGTTAGAGAAGCCCTCTGATGACTCTCTTGATGGTATTCACAGCATGCTTCCTTGATATAAAGTTCAAGTTGACAGCATTGTGAATAGAGAAGCATAGCTGTGGTTTCTGTGTGATTCACAAGCTACCTTGCAAATGTGCTCACATTTGATTCTAGAAATAGAAGATTATATATAATGAGGTAGACCCTAGTGGGCAGCAAATCAGATGAGTTATCCAAGTGTTTGAAAAGAAGCGTTTACACTTTAAAATTCAACAAACTTTGTGACAAGTAAGGGAAAATCTCCAGATTTTCTCAACATTGAGCATTTTGTTGCCACTTGGATGAGTGGGAGTTGAGTAAGGTGTTGGAGAACTACAAAGTGTAGTTCTGTGCAAAAAAAGCAGAAACCTCTAGCTAAAAGCCAGGGTGGTCCATCTTGAAGGCTGTTATGAGTTTAAGTGGACCACTTGCCCCAAAAGTTGTTGCTATTGTTGTGGGTAATTAAGCCCCCTTCACATATCACTTTGGGAGAATTAAAACAAATGAACACACAAACAAACAAAACCTACTTTATCTCTTTTTAGATAAGATAAGTACGAGGGAAGTTGTTTAAGGAAGGCAGGTATTTTGGAAAATAAGAAGAGTGTTTTCCGATATTCAGGTGAACCCTCTTGAAGGCAGGGATGCTTTTGCCTAAAGTCCTTCCATCTGTCATAATGCTATTGCTATATGCAGTACAGAACTTATCTTCATTCTTGAAAGTGCTTTGCATCTGCTTTAATTCAAATGTGTTTTCATTGCTTTAAGGTGCTCCATACCGCTGACAAACTGAGGGCCAAAGAGGAAGGAATAGGGTAGAATCCGTTTGTAACTGTAATCTTGGTATGTAAATTGTTTCAAAAAGGTAGAAATATATTTTAAATCAACTGCATTTATTTCTATAACACTGCTGGAAATAATTTCCACACCACAGGAACCTCTTCTGAGGGAAGCAGGGTGCAGCAGCCACAGAGGCTCCCTGCAGCTGTGTGCTCAGTAAGAATTTTGCTTCTAGGGAGTGTGCAATTTCTAATTATGAAAGAATCCTTACTTGGCATGGAAATGACAGACTCATCTGCTTGTTAATAAAAGCATTTATTGTCCACATTATAATATGATGTGTATTGGAGAAGGGCTGCCTAAAATCATTATGGAAACTTCATTAGTAGCTCACTATAGTCTGGAAATTAAATCTTTCCCTGAAAATGCTATGCTTAGTCTGTTCTTAAGAGCAGTAGGAAAAAAAATACGTAGCTTGTTTTCTTCTACTTTTTAGTTTGTGCTTATGCTTGCAATCTGTGGGTAATCAGTGAAGCTGTTTTCACTGTTAGGTCCTGGCCCTGTTGTTTACTCTAAGCAGGAGAATAACTGCTACTGTGGGAAGCCCTGCTGGCATTGGTGGGGGTCTTCACAAATCATAATGTTGTCTCCTGATATTACTTAAAAATGATACAGTGGTTATTTCATTTGTTTTTTTGTTTCCCCCAGCTGGTAGTTTGTTGAGAATATGGAATTACTGTTTATCAGATTCATAACAAGCAGAAAATATTTTACACATTGTGGTATAGCTCATAAAAAGGATGCCTAAGGTAGAAATTAAATGACCTTGAGGCATCTAATTTTAATTAAGGAAACTGGCTAAGGCCTACCTATAAGTATACCTATAAGTATTTATGCTTTCAAGGAGTCACCCTTTCTGACCCCAAAACACCATTATTTCCTGAAGTGCTGTATAGAAGCACTCTGCTTTAGGGAGTTCAGTGCCATCATTCAGCTCAGCTTTTCTTGGGATCCAGAACGTAAAAGAAGAATATGACCAGGTAGTCATGTCCCATAGAATCAGACTCCACTTAAATGACAGCTGTCTGTGGGTGCTCCCATCTGCATGCCTGTACAAACCATCATTTCAGGGCTCCTGAAGTTGTGCTGGGTGATCTTGACTGCTGATCCCTGCTTTCTGCTATATTTCTGTTTCGTATAGCTGATCCCTAATTTAGGGAGTCATTATATCTATCTACACTTGCTCTCAGATTCAGTGAGTTAGCACAGTGCAATTGTAGCCCATTAGAAAAATAATGCCTCCAGAGCTGTTTGGTGCAAACTCAAATCTCCTCTGAATGCACAAAGACCTCTTCCTGGCCGGTGTTCTTATCACATACTGGGGCTATATACAAGACATGCACCATTTTTAAAAAGATGAGCTCCACTCTCCCCATCTCTTTGAAGGCATCTTATTTATGATACCAAATGTCTGAGATGCTCCCAAAAAACTTAAGCCTGTAAGCACCACAAGGGAACAAGAGTTCCTGGGCTTAGCATTTGCTGTTGGCAAATGAGAATATTTTCTTAGTAATATGCATGATACAATCACCCAATTCAAATGTGAATTATGTATGTGTGCGATAGGATGGTTGAATGCATTCCTTATGTATGCCAAAACCCTTCAGGTATTCATGGTGGTTTTGGATTTTGAAAGATCAAGGGAGTCAGAGGTCATTATGAAAGCACTGAGCTGATTTTCCTGATTTTACCAGTAAAATACTGATTTTACTGGTATCTCATAACAGAATAGATTAATTTGGAGCCAACCTTTTTTACATGGCAGTACAAAAGGGAGTAATTTGTGCTAAGTAAAGGCCAACCAGAGCCACAGCTGAGGGGCTTCAAATACTAAGAAAGTGCAGAAGCTTTTGCTCAGATGCTTTTTGATCAGAATAACTTGGCAGTCATGGAAAAAAGGCAAACTCGTATGGGTCCTTATCCTCACATTTTATGAATAAATGAATAATGTCAATTTCTTTACCCCTTGTGAAATTGGCTGGTGTCATAGAAGTTAGCAAGACTCTTTATTTGGTCACAGTCCAGTCAAAATGATTGCCTCCTTTGAACCTTGGCAAAACTTTGGCCTCACGGAAATTGCTCAGTTCTTTCCACAGACACTGTTGGAAATAGGATTCACATTTTTGTGCTTTTAATAAAGTAATCTGAGAAGGTTTCTGCTACTGGTTTGCTCTATGATTAAAAATATGACTATATAATAATTATACATATTTGTACAAAACTGTATATATATATTTATAATGCATTGTAATGTTAGGAATGTTCTCTTAGTGTACTATTGATTTTATTATCATATAATCTTCTTAAATACTGGATTCTCTGGTTCCAGTAATCTATTTTTATTTTTTCCTGGCTGTTTCATCTTGTTTCTTCAAGGTCTCTTAATCTTGCTTGAGTATTGAATTTGAGAAGAGAACTCTTAGCAAGAGCTTAGTCAGGAATGGATAGATGAGCCTAATTTAAAAAATCTCACAGATATGTAACATTCTCTTCTTTTGTAGACCACGAGAATGGTATATATTCTCTTATGTGGCAGAGTAAAAAGTGAAATTACCGTTTGTTAGGTTTTGCCTATGCTTATATATTTATATGACATTTCCAAGCAATTGGGACTGTTCAGTCCGGAGAAGAGGATCAGGGTTTCCCCTGATCTTATCAGTGTGTATAAATAACTGAAGTGAGGGTGCAAAGAAGAAGGATCCATACTATGTTCAGTGGTGCATAGTGCCAGGACAAGAGGCAATGGGCACAAACTGGAACACAGGAGGTTCCCTCTGAACATGAGGAAGCACTTTACTGTGCAGGTGAAGGATCACTGGCACAGGTCACCAAGTGAGGTTGTGGAGTCTCCTTCTTTTGGTCTTCAAAAGACATCTGGACATGGTCCTAGGTAACCTGCTCGAGGTGTCCCTACCTCGAGCAGGAGGGTTGGACCAGATGACCTCCACAGGTCATCCACCAGATGACCTCCACAGGTAACTTTTTCTTAGACAAGCAGAGCCTTTACAGTACTGGATTTTAAGTTCAGGCATGAGAAGTCTAAAATATTGACCTATCGTAGGATCATTGCTATAATGTGTTTGTTCTCTAGCTGCCCTCAAGCTGAAAGACATATGTGAGGAGAGAATTTTGTCTGGAGCCAAGGTAGTGTGACAAATGATCAGACCTGGTCTCTATGTGACAATCAGCTGATTATAAAATGGCTTAAAACTCAGGAGAGCCCTGTGATGCCAATTTCCACTCCTAAAAAGTGAGCATAATATTGTCTTATGAAGTTCATAATGAATCACTGAAAAAACTACAGAAATATATTGTAATTTATAGTATTTAGTCTGCATTAAAATACCCATTTTTAGTTTAAGATATGACCTGTATTTTGGAAACAGCTCAGGATCAAAACTTATAATTTTCTTTCTGCTGTCTGTGTTCTGACTAGCTCTAGATTTTATTTGCATGTTGAACCTGAAGCCTGAAATGATTTCAGGTTTCGGTGTTGAGGTTTCTGAGTTGTTTAACAGTGTGTGAGAATTTTTTGGTTTTGTTTGCATAGTCTCACTTAAAATAACTCTTCTACACTATTATAGAAGAGTTAGTGAAGTAATCCAACTGAGACGTCAGTTTCCTAATGCTCTGAGATAGTTTTGCTTGACAAACATGCTCTTGCAAACGGTTCTGATAAGCTGAATATGTTGATGTGTTGCTCAATGCACACAGATCAGTAGGCAGCAGCTGTAACTGTGCCTTCATTTTTTTGAAGTGTGAAGAATGTATGTGTTATAGAGGGAAATATGCCTGAAAATCATAACTGTCATTTCAGATTTGATATCACCCTCAGAGTCCTAAATGAAGTGGTCCCTGCAAAGTTTGAATACTGAAAACTTTTATTTTAGAGGCATATATTCTTTAATTAAAAGCCTGCCAAACTTATTCAGAATGACTGTTTGTTAAAAAATGAAATTTGGGTATCAAGAAATGTTTCTGAGCTGAAATGTGACAGATAATCTTATTCCAGAAACAATTTACTCTAAAATTGAATTGAATGTATTTTTGTCAAGTTTTGATGTACGAGTTTAGATTGCATTTCTGTGCTGCTAGAACAAGATCACTAAAAAATGCTACAGATATTTTCCACACAGTATTATCCCCCCTTTTTCAACACACTATATCACAACTGCCCATCAGTAACTGATACAATATATAAAAATAATGCATGCTTTAATACCCAATGTTACACTGAAAATTCTTACAAAACAGAGTTGTTAAGAGAAATAACATTTCAAGGGTCTTGCAGCTTAGAATGGTCCTTTGATTTCTTTCTGATTATACTTACCTGACTTAAAGCAGGATGATCATGTTTTAGGTAATAGAGAAGAATTTTATGCATCACATAACACAGGGCACATAATGCAGTAAAATGCACTGTTATAACCAAATTCAAATATGCTTATTCCCTAATATGATTAACTGAATAAAAGGAATTGGAAACAAATTTTAGGAAATAAAGACATTGTAGCAGGATGAAATAGTGTGTTAAGCCATCAAAAAGAAAAGAAAGATGAATAAATGGACTTTATTCCAAAAGTAAAGAAATCCAGTATATAGGTTGGCTGGCAGATTTTCCACTGACTAAATCCTGTCTGCACCATATAAGAATAAGAATGTAAAGTTAAGGGTTCGTTTAAGCTGCAGACTTACAGGACTCTGTTAACAAGACAGCAGCAAAAGGACTTTGCACATATAGAATATTTTTTATGTCAGACAGAGATTAATCAGCAGTGATATGTATAGCAACAGATCATTTAATTTCAATCTTTTATTTGAAATGTCACTATTGGATGTACCATAGGGCAGTTCTTTTGGAAGGAACCTTAGCATAATCCAGTAGGTGTTTTGCAGTAACTTGCCCTGCCATGCAGTGCAGATTAGATTCAACCATTCTGGTGCTGAGCCCATTACAGTCCCAAGATTGCTAAGTGAGGTAGAACTGCAAAGGTAGTGGGAAGTTTTGTGCCCGTGTTTACCGTGCTAGCAGTATCTTTGCATTTAATAATGGAGTTGCCTGTCTAGCTTTTATATATTTAAACCAAGCATTTCAGCTTTTGAGGCAGATGGCAGAATCATCAATGAATTGCAACAGTTGTGAGAAGTGTAGGGAGAGGTGGCAGCTAAAATTGCTGCATCCCCAAATCATTTTTGGGTTTATGAATTTACCAGCACTTTTAACTACACCGATAAATAAACAGGATCCCAGGAAGAACACAGAAGGAAAATAACACATACTTCAGATTCATCTACTGCTATGTATGAGGATCGTGTATAGTTTCTGCACACTTTACCTTCTGAATGATTTTCAAGAACTGGCCTGCACACAGTAAATTTTAATAGCTCGATATAGAAAAGTAGGTGAAGAATACCTACTTTTGATGACACAGACACATGACAGAGAAGGGCTACTGAATGTAACAGAACTTTGTCCTGGTTTCAGTTAGGGCAGAGTTAATTTTCCTCCTAGTAGCTGGTAGGGTGCTATGTTTTGGGTTAGGATGAGAAAAGTGCTGATAACATGCTGATGTTTTAATTGCTGCAGAGCAGTGCTTACACCAAGCCAAGGACTTTTCAGCTCCTCGCTCTGTCCTGCCAGCAGGCAGGCTAGGGGTGTAGCAGGAGCTGGGAGGGGACAGACCGAGGACAGCTGACCCAACCTGGCCAAAGGGGTATTCCATACCATCTGACATCATGCTAAACATATATGGGGTGGATAGCTGGGGTGGGGGGCTGGCTGCTCGGGGTTGGGTTGGGCATTGGTCAGCGGGCGGTGAGCAATTGCATTCTGCATCACTTGTTTCGTATACATTATTATTGTTATTGTTATTATTGTTATTATTATTATTTTCCTGTCTTAATCAACTGTCTTCATCTCAACTCATAGGCTTCACTTTCCCCTTTCTCTCCCCCATCCCAGAGAGGGAGGGGGAGGGGGAGCGAACGGCTGTGTGGTGTTTAGCTGCCAGCCGGGTTAAACCAGAAAAAACTTGCACAGAGAGTTTGTGGGAATGTAACCATACGTAGATGGAGATCAACAATTTCATTCCTGAATACCTGCATTCATCAAGCAGTAATATTATTTATTCCAAAACCAGTAGGTCCAGTTTTACTGGATATCTAGTCCCATATGACCACAGCCAGCTAATGTTTAGGAATAATATGTTTTGTTTTGTTTCATTTTGTTTTCAAAAATATACATTGTTATCTTTTCTATGTTTGCATAGCAACGTACAGGAATGCCTGGACCTCTCACTATAATCAACTGTCTGGAAAACTGGCTAAAAAAGGCATTGATCCAAAGGCTAACTTTAGGATAATGTCTTTAGGCTGCATCTATGATCAGTGGGAAAAGAGACTGATAAAGGGATTCTGTAGACAGTGATTTAGGGTCTGAATGCTCTGCCTCCATTAAGAGTAAAGGCACTCAAGACAAACTAATTAGTGCCTAGAGTTAGTTCCAACACACATATTCTCTCCCGTATTTATTTTTGTCAAAATATGAAATTATATTCCTGAATGTTTAATTGGATTTAGATTGTTGTGCCAATTTGCACTCCTTATGCTTTGTTGTGATGCTGCTGGGGTAAAATACCAAATATTCACTTGGGTAATTAATATGAGTCACAGTGGAAATAGTTCTACATTTCGAGTCTGCTGATTGACTTTATATAATCTTAATTGTATACATCTTGTTAATTGTTTACACTTTTGTATAACTTCTAATTTTTATTTTGTTTTATGCTTTTGAATTGATCCTGCTTTTCAGAATATACAGAATTTATTTCCAAATTGAACAAGAAAGTGGGTTTGCTTATAAGCAGATGGATTTTAAGATTCTTTTCTTTGAGGCATAAATGATAACAACAGAAAATGGCTTTTTGGAAGTAATTTTATTTATTCACTTTACCCTGCAGGGAATGAAACATATAAATGAAGGAAGGAAAGTGCTTGCCCTGTCATGGCCATAAATTACTCATTGTTCAAAATGATTTGAGTTGTCAAAGGCACACGATTATATACTGTTACTTGAGAATAATCTTTCATATATTGCTGTATTCTCTTTATTTAGTGCTCTCTCTCTCTCTCTCTCTCTTTTCTCTCTCTCTTTCTTTTTTTTTTTTTTTTTTCTTTTTCCCTAGCTCTTGTTTGTCATTATTTCAGGCAAGGAAAAAGATGTTCTCTACACTAAAGACTAGAAACTTTAAGAACACAGGCCACTACAAGGGGACAGTATCAATTTCTCATTGTTTTGCTGTTTTCGATTATCTGATTGATTTATACTGAATTGTTCCTGTCCGTAAAATATCCCAAGGTACCTAATTAAATCTTTTATTGGCAATTAGCTGCAGTTACTTGTTAGCCACTTGGGAGTCATATGATTCTGTCCTGGCGACAAGGTTGCAAAATTCACTCCCTGACCACCAGGTTTAATTGGACCTCTCTTACATCTAAATGTGAAAATAGGGACTGCTGGATGTGCTGGACCTAGTGCATGGCTTTAAAGGTTGTTTTTTATTTGTTTATTTTTTTGTTTGCTTTGGTTTAGCATTTTATTAGTATTTGCAGATATTCTGGAAATTTATCTTGAATACTTTTTATGCAGTTTCTATAAAAATAATTCAGAAAAATGTATTAAACTTTGATTAGACCAAATTATGTTTATTGCATTCAGACTCATCAGTAGTCAGATGAAGACTCATACAGTAGTCGGTGTATAAACTAGTAATTCTGGTGTCATGATTTCATGATTACATTGCTATGTAAAGTAGCTTTGCTTAGGCAAGAGGATTCTCCCTTGTATTTTAGGGAAAAAAGAATCATAGAATTACAGAATGTCTTGGGTTGGAATGGACCTCAAAGATCATCTAGTTCCAACCCTCCTGCCATGGGCAGGGATGCCACCCACTAGATCAGGTTTCCCAGGGCCTCATCCAACGTGGTCTTTAACACCTCCAGGGACGGGGCATCCCCAGCTTCTCTGGGCAACCTGTTCCAGTGCCTCACCACCCTCTGAGTGAAAAATTTCCTCCTTACCTCTCATCTAAGTCTCTCCTCTTTTAGTTTAAATCATTCCCCCTTGTTCTGTCATGATCTGATTGAGCAGAGTTACTATCTATCTTTTTTATAAGTCCCCTTTAAGTACTGAGGTCACCCCGGAGCTTTCTCTTTTGTAAGCTGAACATCCCCAGCTCTCTCAGCCTTTCTTCACAGGAGATGTGTTCCAGTCTCTGATCATCTTTGTGGCCCTCCTCTGGACTCGGTCTAACAGCTCCTTTAAGTTCTGGGGGCCCCAGACCTGGACGCAGTACTCCAAGCGGGGCCTCACAAGGGCAGAGTACCAGCCCCCTTGACTTGCTGGCCACTCCTCTGTTGATGAAGCCCAGGATGCAGCTGGCCTTCTGGGCTGCAGGCACAGTGCTGGCTCATGTTGAGTTTTTCATCCACCAAAACCAGTTTTTAACTTTGAATGGTAATTTAAAAAGAAAATAAGTACTTTGTGACTTATCTAGTGTAATAGCTACTATTTCTTACTTGTAGGTATATTTAGGTGAGTTCTAATATTCTAAATGTTTGTAAGAAAACATTTGTTATTGAATCTCTTTTACCTTCATAGACATTTTCATCACGTTACTGTAAAAGTGTTGATTCTGAATCTGGCACTAAAATGGTGCTTTATTTTTAAAATTTAAAGTCGTTTTTTAGATAAAACCAATAAATCAGATAAAAGGAAAAATTATCTATTTATTTATTTTAATCCTTAAGAAATTATGTTGCTCAAACCTTGTATTTTGTTTACTAGAAATGATTATTTTATTAGGGTCTCTGGGGACATTCAGAAGTCTGGTGAATCTGAATGTTTGCTTAATCCAGAGACACAAAAATTTCCAAGATTGTACTTAAAGAAATGATGACTAAATGTATTTAATCACATTTTTTCCTGGACAGCAGATAATATCCAGTTCTGTTTTGTAATGGATACAGTGATTCATGCGTTCCTGAATTTGTTTTTACCTTTTCCTCTGTATAAGATCAAAGCTGTGTTCCCAATGAACATACCAAGAGGGACAAGATGGAGTGGGTGACATGGAGGAAAGGTCAGACAGGAAATAACAGAATTTGAGATTTGTTTGGATGAGGTCTGTTAAGTTTAGAGATGCCACTCAGGTTAACTCTAAGAAGTCAGTGTTTATGGATTTAGTATTGCAGTGTATTAAAGAAAAGAAAAGAAAAGAAAAGAAAAGAAAAGAAAAGAAAAGAAA